>NC_041382.1:504833307-504893128 GCF_002162155.2 Triticum dicoccoides | reverse complement strand
GAGAGAGAACCTTCCTTCTTTTCAGAAAGAAACAGAGAAATAAAGTAATGATATGGAGCCTTGGGCTCGCTATCGCTTACCGGGGTCTGGTGCGGAATGCCATCTTCGGTCTCAAGGCGGACAGCGCCGGGCCTAGTGACTCGTTTCACCCGATAAGGGCCTTCCCACTTCGGCGTCAACTTGTTGGAATTCTTGGCGGACTGAACACGCCGAAGAACAAGGTCGCCTTCCTCGAAGCTCCTGGCTTTAACTTTGCGGCTATGGTAGCAACGCAAAGCTTGCTGGTAGCGAGCGACTCGCACAGCAGCCTGAAGACGGTCTTCCTCAAGGAGCAGCGCATCATCTTGGCGCAACTGCTCTTGCTCGAGCTCATCATAAGCGAGCACTCGAGGTGACCCGTAAACGAGTTTCGTGGGGAGAACTGCCTCTGCTCCGTAGACTAGAGCGAAGGGTGTCTGGCCAGTGGCTCGATTTGGCGTCGTCCTGATCGACCAAAGAACCACCGGCAGCTCCTCGATCCAGTTTCTTCCGCACTTGTGCAGCCTGTCGAAAGTTCTGGTCTTGAGGCCTCGCAGCACTTCAGCATTTGCCCTCTCCGCTTGACCGTTGCTTCTCAGATGAGCAACAGAAGCAAAGCAGACCTTGGCGGCAAGATCTTGGACGTACTGCATGAAGGTGCGGCTCGTAAATTGCGTGCCGTTGTCGGTGATGATCCTGTTAGGGATCCCGAAACGGCAAACAATCGACCTGAAGAACTTGGCTACTGACTGTGCTGTCACCTTCCTCACTGGTTCCACTTCCGGCCACTTTGTGAACTTGTCGATGGCGACGTACAAGAACTCAAAGCCCCCGACAGCTCGGGGAAAGGGGCCGAGGATGTCGAGCCCCCAGACCAAAAATGGCCAGGATAAAGGGATTGTCTGGAGAGCTTGAGCTGGCTGGTGTATCTGTTTGGAATGGAACTGGCACGCTTCACACTTGGTTACTTGTGCAGTTGCATCCTGGAGGGCTGTCGGCCAGAAGAAACCTTGTCGGAATGCTTTGCCGGCAAGTGCTCTTGCGCCAATGTGGTGACCACATATGCCTCCATGTATCTCTGCCAACAGCTGTTGTCCATCTTCCCGGCGAATGCACTTCAATTTCACACCGTTGAGTCTTATTCTGTACAGTGTGTTGTCGACAAACTTGTACATACTTGACTGCCGGGCTACTCTTTCCGCTTCTTCTTGCTCTTCGGGAAGCTCTCCTGTCTGAAGGAAACGGACGATCTACTGCGCCCATGCTGGAGCTTGCGGCTCGACAACAAGGGCTAAAGGCATATCTGTTGCTGTGGGAACATCCGCTTCTACGGCAAGAACCTGCGGTTCGGCCGGAGCGTGATATTCCCCGGCAAGCTTGCCGGAGCAAAACTTGTCGGGAGCGTCTGCTTCAACGGAACAAACCAAGAGGTTCGCCGGAGCAGACTGCTCCTCAGCACTCTTGGCGTCGATCTTGGGGACCTTCTTGGCGGCGGCTTCGGGAAGCTCTGCCAGAAAGTAGTCATCAGAAACCAACTTCCTCTTCTTTCTCTGTCCAGTCGACGGTGTTACGGATGGTTGAGTCAGCTTGAGCACAAAAATCCCTGGTTCCACAGGTAACTTTAGTGCTGCGCACTTTGACAGGCCGTCAGCAATATCGTTCTGAGCTCGTGGAACGTGTTCCATTTGCAGGCCGTCAAAGTGTGCTTCTAGCTTCCTTACTTCATCAACATATGCTTCCATCAACGGACTCTGATAGCTTTTGTTTACTTGGTGGACTACCAACTGCGAGTCACCCCTGACAATGAGCTTGTTGATCCCAAGGTCTGCCGCGATTCTGAGTCCGGCAAGCAAACCTTCATACTCTACGGTATTGTTCATTGCTTGCTCCTTGGGAAAATGCATATGAACTACGTACTTGAGGTGTTCTCCGGTGGGTGCGATAAGCAGCACGCCTGTGCCGGCGCCTTGCAACGAGAAGGCACCATCAAAGTACATCAGCCACTCTTTGCTTGCCTCTTTGACGGGGATGCTTGTTTCTGGAGTTTCTTCGTCTGGTGTCGGCGTCCATTCCGCTATGAATTCTGCCAATGCTCTGCTCTGTATAGTGGACGTACTCTCAAACTTGAGGCCAAAGCTTGACAGTTCCAGTGCCCACTTGACAATCTTGCCGATTGCTTCTGGATTTTGCAGTATCCTCTTCAACGGAAAGCGAGTGACAACTGTTATCTCATGTGCCTGGAAGTAATGGCGCAGCTTTCTCGAGGCCATGAGAAGGCCGAAAAGCAATTTCTGTATGCTAGAATACCTTGATCTAGCCCCCTGTAGAAGGGAACTAACAAAGTAAACTGGGCGCTGCACCATTTTCCTGTGCACCTCCTTGCATGCCTGCGCAGACTCAACTTTGTTGGGGCTAGAGCTTGTCGGAGAAGCCCCCTGCTTGTCGCTGGATTCACTTGCCGCAGTTGCTGGCTCATCATCCGCCTCCCTCTCCGCTACTAACGCAGCACTAACCACTTGATTGGTTGCTGCCAGATATAGCAGCAACTTCTCTTGTGCCTTAGGTGCGACAAGTATTGGAGTGGAGGACAGGTACCTCTTCAAGTCCTGTAGCGCGGCCTCCGCTTCTGGAGTCCATTTCATCGGACCTGCCTTTTTCAATATTTTGAAAAACGGCAAGGCGCGCTCTGCGGACTTAGAGATAAATCTGCTGAGAGCAGCCACGCAACCGGCAAGCTTTCGTACATCCTTGACGCGCTTTGGTGCTTCAATCTGCTCGATGGCTTTGATCTTGTCGGGATTGGCTTCAATCCCCTGTTGTGACACAAAGAACCCGAGAAGCTTGCCGGAAGGGACTCCGAACATGCACTTCTCGGGATTGAGCTTGAGGTTGATCCTGCGCAGATTTGCAAAAGTTTCATCTAGATCTTGAATCAGAGTAGCCTTGTTTTTGCTCTTGACCACTATATCATCCATGTAGGCTTGCACATTTCTGTGCATTTGCGGCTCAAAAGCATGGTGGACTACCCTTGCGAATGTTGATCCAGCATTCTTCAAACCAAAAGGCATCCGTACGAAGCAGTACGTGCCACATGGGGTGATAAATGCGGTTTTCTCTTCATCCTCTTCTGCCATGAAGATCTGATGGTATCCTGAGTATGCATCAAGAAATGAAAGCAAATCACATCCGGCTATGGAGTCAACAATCTGGTCAATACGCGGCAAGGGAAATGGGTCTTTGGGACAAGCTTTATTAACATCACTAAAGTCAATACAATGTCTCCATTTTCCGTTAGCCTTGCGCACAACAACAGGATTGGCCAACCACGTGGGATGGAGCACTCCTCTGACAAGGCCTGCTGCTTCCAACTTCTTGATTTCTTCTGCGATGAATTCTTGGCGCTCCACTGCCTGCTTCCTGACTCTCTGCTTGACGGGCCGCGCATGAGGACAGACGGCAAGGTGGTGCTCGATTACTTTCCTGGGAACACCGGGGATATCAGACGGTTGCCATGCAAACACGTCGACATTCGCCCGCAGGAAAGCAACGAGCGCGCTTTCCTATTTGGGGTCAAGAGTGGCGCTGATGGTGAAGGTACCACCAGTGCCATCCTCCTTGGCGGACACCTTCTTAGTCTCAGGTGGAGCTGCCATTGCCTTCTTACACTTGCCGGTGGAGCTCGATGGTGCGTCCTCGATGGTAGCGCAGCACTCCGAAGAGGTGCGCTTGCCGGACTTGGTCTTCTTCTTCCCTCCAGGAGCTTCAGCGGCAAGTGTCTTGCGCTCTGCTGCGGCTGCCGCTTCCCGGTAGATCTTGTCGGCACAGATAAGAGCATCCTTCTTGTCGCCAGGGACAGAGATGACACTTATTGGGCCTGGCATTTTCAGTATGTTGTACGCATAGTGTGATGCTGCCATGAACTTGGCGAGTGCCGGACGGCCAAGGATTCCATTGTAAGGTAATGGAAAGTCGGCAACGTCAAACGTGACCCTCTCAGTCCTAAAGTTCAGCTCGCTGCCAAATGTGACCGGCAGCGTGATCTTTCCCTTCGGCTTGCTTCTTCCCGGGCTGATTCCTTGGAATCTGCCGGTCTCCTCGAGCTCGCTGTCAGGGATCTGAAGTTTCTGGAGGACCGCGAAGGATATCAGGTTCAAGCCAGCCCAGCCGTCAACTAGCATCTTCGTGACCTTGAGATTGCGGATAGTTGGAGAAACCAACATCGGCAAACACCCGACCACAGTTACGCGATCAGGGTGGTCCTCAATGTCGAAGATGATAGGTGCGCTGGACCATTTCAGGGGCTTGCGTGACTCTATGGATGGCTCTGCTGCATTCACTTCCCGCATCCACTGCTTGAGTTGGCGGTGCGAAGTATGCATAGAGGCGCCACCGTCAACGCACAGGACCTCTGTGGCTTTCTGAAATTCCTGCTCGTCGGCCTCGTCATCATCCATGTCTTCGTCGTCGTCGTCATCTTCATCCTTGTCGCGGCCGCAGGGAGGTCTGTCTCCTTGCCGCTGCTTGGCCTTGCCGCGGCGTCCTCCTCGGCCGGGACGTTTCTTGCCGGATCCACCAGTTCCTTCCTGGGCCTTCTCCTTGTCGCGCCGCTCGTACTCGGCTTTCTGTTGCTCAACAAGCTGTTCGACTTTCTTGCAGTTCTGGAGATCGTGACCCTTGGTGCGGTGAATCTTACAATACTGCTTGCCGGAGCTGTCCTGCTTGTCGGCGGCCGCCACAGGCTGGGCCTCCTTGTCGGAGCCACCAGCTTTAGCTTCCTTGGCGCCACCTCCGTTGCCGGTCTGCTCGACAGCTAGCACTTCCTTGCCCTTTTTCCTTTTGTTGTTCCGCCGCCGGCCTTTCTTTGTCGGGGCGGCATCCTCACTGTCGGATCCTCCTGCTCCTGTACTCTCTCCGGGGAGCCTCCTCCCCTCTTCAGCGCGTGCACACTTGTCGGCCAGGGCGTAAAGCTCGCTGACGTCTCTGATCTTACACATCGCCATCTCCTCCCTCATCCTTCGGTTTCGCACGTTCTGATGGAACGCGCTGATGATCGCGGCGGGGTGGACGTCTGGGATGTTGTGCTGTACACGGCTGAATCTCTGAATGTACTTGCGCAGTGGCTCTCCTTCCTTCTGGGCGAGCAGATGAAGATCACTCTCTTGGCCATGTGGCTTGTGGCCGCCTGTAAAGGCGCCGACAAATTGATGGCATAAATCTGCCCAAGAGGAGATGGAATTGTCTGGCAAGTGCATGAGCCAGGACCTGACGTTGGGCTTGAGTACCAGCGGGAAGTAGTTGGCAAGGATCTTGTCGTCCCGTCCCCCGGCAGCCTGCACCGCGATGGTGTAGATGCTGAGAAACTCCAACGGATGCGTCTTGCCGTCGTACTTCTCTGGTACGTCTGGTTTGAAATTTTTTGTGCTGGGCCACTAGACTTGCCGCAGCTCACGGGTGAACGCAGGACAACCTACCTCGTACGGCAGATCGCCTGGTTCCCCTGGCGCATGCATGTCAACAGAGGGCCCAGCGCGCTTGTCAGATTGACGTCACGCTTCTCTTCGGCGCTCGATGCGGGTTCGAGCATCTTCTTGTTGTCGTTCATGGAGAACTTGGCGCTGGTCGTGACGAGCTCGTGGATCCGACGACGCGGTGGAGCCGCTGTCGGGGTGGACCCGGCGAGTCGGCGATTTTGGCCTTCGTAGTGGAGAGTGCATGGAAGTCGCACCTCCCCCGGTCTTGTTGCCATCGGCTCGCGTCCGGCTATCCTGCCGCGGCAGCGAGGTGCTTGGTTGCCGCGCAGTGTCGCCGTTGGCGAAGCCGATGAGGCTCTGGATAGTGGCCCTCCATTCGTCGGTCTTGTCCGCCGTCGAAGGATAGTCTAGGAGCAGTTGAGCTCGCGCCAAGCCTTCTGCTGGAGTGGTGGGCTGCGGAGGTGAACGGTGCGAGGAGTGGGGCGTGCTCGGACTCCTAACCACGTTAGAAGGAGCAGTGCCCCGTCCAGGCGACTGTACTTCGCTCGAGCCATCATGTTGACGTGCATGTTGGTCTTGAGCGCCACGAGAACCACCAGCTTGATCTTGGCCCAGCGGACGTATGGCGCTGTGAACGCCATGACGCTGCTGGTCCCGCGCCTCCTGAGAGGGGCGCGGTGCGCGCATGGACGCCGAGGTCTGTGCCGCCTTGTCCTTGGACTTGGCCGCACTGAGGGCTCCCTCGTCGACGCCCATTCTTCCGCCGGCGTCCACTCCACCACCCGTTTGCTCCAGAGGCGGTGAAAGCGACGCAGACGGAACAGCTGCCTCCGAATCCTTCTTCTTCGGTGGCATGTCGATGAAGACGATGAAGATTTAGCTCGCGTGCACGCCGGATCGGGTTCGCACAATCTCGACGCCCCCTACCTGGCGCGCCAAAGATGTCGGGGAAACTGATCCACCAACACCTATGGGGACCGGGCCCCTTTCGGTTCGGAGGGGGCGGAGGCCGCGCAAAGAGAGGATCGAGGCAGTACACGCGAGCAGTTTTTACCCAGCTTCGGGCCGCACGGATGCGTAAAACCCTACTGCTGCTTGTTTGTGTGTATTGAATTCTTGCTCAGGAGCGATGGACGCTGCCAGACCGAGCATGAGAGTGTTCCTGATGTTTCGAATGAGCCCAACCCCCTTACGTTGTGCTTGGGACTCCTTTTATACTTTCAAGGGGTCACCGACAGGTGGCAACGTAGACTAGAAGGGTAAAAATGGAAAAGGATGCGGTAGGTGCAGCTACCGCTACTGTGGACACAATGCACCCTACCTAACTCTGATGGCAGGGGACAAGGTCATTGAATGCCCGTCTGAGTTGCCTAAACAGTGCAAAAAGTGACCGTTAGGAGCACCACCGTTTGCCACGATGGCCTTCTCTTCATCTCCGCTTGCCACCGCGTACCCCTGGCTGCACAGGCTCCCGCCACGCGCCCCTGAGGAAGCCTCATGGCGACACGCGGGTGGGTGCGCTGGAGCGTGGGTACAGAGTGGCAGCGGGCCCCCGGCGAGTACCTTGTCGGGGTCGTCGTCTTGTCGAGTCCAGAAGCTTGTCGCTCACCGGACCTTGCCGGGACGTGCGGTGCATCGCGGCAAGTTTCTTGAAGTGCCGTGGTTGGCCTTCCCGGCAAGCTCCTCTTGCCGGGGCCTTGTCTCTTCCCGGCAAGATCCTCTTGTCGGGGCCTTGTCTCTTCGTCTTGAATGCTTTGTTCTTGAATGGCTCCAAAGGAACCCACGGAGGACTCTGGCGGTCGTCCGGCAAGCCTTGCCGCGCGGCGCTGCAACTGCCCGTGCACAAGTTCGGGATACTAGGGTACCCCTACTCTAGTACACCGACAACATTGGAGACAGAGTGCCAGAAGATTTGGTTTAACATATGGAAGACCACCCTAAAAATGGATTTCTTCAAGTGAAGAATTTGGTGATGAAATTGGTACGGTCTTGGAAGAAATTGATGTGAAGACTTTGAAGCTTGAAGACTTTGGTTTCATAGTTTCTTTTCCTCTTATATGAGTCATAGGAAAAACCGTACTATTCAAGGGGATCTAGGTGAATCATATTTCACATTTCCAAAGTGATGCTCAAACCTACTCAAACCCATACATAAAAGCCGCTTCGGGCGAAGCCTTTGGAAATCTCCAATACAGCTGACGCATTTCCTAGCGACAGTGATGAAGTTCATCTGGTCCCTGATGAATTTGGTCACGCTGAGGAGTTAGGAGTTCGCCAGTGCGTTCTTCCTAAAAGTGAGGAAATTGAGTGCCCCGACGAATTTGAGAGTTCAAATTCTGACCGTTGCTGCGTCGCGTTCCAGCTGTCGAGTGGATCCTTATCCTGACAACGTTCGAATGAGAGAAGGGCATTTATGACAATTCATGTTGGGTTGCCCCTGGCTATAAATAGCCGCCCCCACAACCACTTGTTGGTTGGCTGCTCTGAGAGAACTTGACACTTGTCATAAGAGAGCAACCCATCCTCTCACGACTTTGAGAGAATCCTAAGTGAGGAAAAACCCAGAGCCAAAGTGATTGAGCATCACTGAAGATATTGATCTGTGTGATTTGACGCCTGTTACCTTTGAAGACTGTCATTCTTCCAGACGGTTAGGCATCAAGTTCTGAGTACACCAAGAGTCATTGTGGTGTGTGATATGTCTCCAACGTATCTATAATTTTTGATTGCTCCATGCTATATTATCTACTGTTTTGGGCAATATTGGGCTTTATTTTCCACTTTTATATTACTTTTGGGACTAACCTATTAACCGGAGGCCCATCCCAGATTTGCTGTTTTTTGCGTATTTCAGTGTTTTGAAGAAAAGGAATATCAAACGGAGTCGAAATGGAACGAAATCAACTGGAGAAGTTATTTTTGAAGGAAAGCAACCCAGGGAACTTGGAGTGCACGTCAGGGGAGACATGGGCTGCCCACGAGGGTGGGGGCACGCCCCCTGCCTCGTGGGGCCCCCGTGGCTCCTCCGACGTACTTCCTACACCCATATATATCGTCATACCCTAAAACTTCCAGAACAGAGATTAGATCGGGAGTTCCGCCGCCAGAAGCCTCCGTAGCCATCAAAAACCAATCTAGACCCGTTCCGGCACCCTGCCAGAGGGGGCAATCCCTCTCCGGTGGCCATCTTCATCATACCGGTGCTCTCCATGACGAGGAGGGAGTAGTTCTCCCTCGGGGCTGAGGGTATGTACCAGTAGCTATGTGTTTGATCTCTCTCTCTCTCTCTCTCTCTCTCTCTCTCTCTCGTGTTCTTGAGGTGATACGATCTTGATGTATCGTGAGCTTTGCTATTATAGTTGGATCTTATGTTTCTCCTCCCCCTCTTCCCTCTTGTAATGAATTGAGTTTCCCCTTTGGAGTTATCTTATCGGATTGAGTCTTTAAAGATTTGAGAACACTTGATGTATGTCTTGCCATGGATATCTGTGGTGACAATGGGATATCACGTGATTCACTTGATGTATGTTTTGGTGATCAACTTGCGGGTTCCGCCCATGAACCTATGCATAGGGGTTGGCACACGTTTTCGTCGTGATTCTCCGGTAGAACTTTGGGGCACTCTTTGAGGTCCTTTGTGTTGGTTGAATAGATGATTCTGAGATTGTGTGATGCATATCGTATAATCATACCCACGGATACTTGAGGTGACATTGGAGTATCTAGGTGACATTAGGGTTTTGATTGATTTGTGTCTTAAGGTGTTATTCTAGTACGAACTCTAGGGCTGTTTGTGACACTTATAGGAATAGCCCAATGGATTGATTGGAAAGAATAACTTTGAGGTGGTTTCGTACCCTACCATAATCTCTTCGTTCGTTCTCCGCTATTAGTGACTTTGGAGTGACTCTTTGTTGCATGTTGAGGGATAGTTATATGACCCAATTATGTTATTATTGTTGAGGGAACTTACACTAGTGAAAGTATGAACCCTAGGCCTTGTTTCCTATCATTGCAATACCGTTTATGCTCACTTTTATCATTAGTTACCTTGCTGTTTTTATAATTTCAGATTACAAATACCTTTATCTACTATCCATATAGCACTTGTATCACCATCTCTTCGCCGAACTAGTGCACCTATACAATTTACCATTTTATTGGGTGTGTTGGGGACATAAGAGACTCTTTGTTATTTGGTTGCAGGGTTGCTTGAGAGAGACCATCTTCATCCTACGCCTCCTACGGATTGATAAACCTTAGGTCAACCACTTGAGGGACATTTGCTACTATCCTACAGACCTCTGCACTTGGAGGCCCAACAACGTCTACAAGAAGAAGGTTGTGTAGTAGACATCAAGCTCTTTTCTGACGCCGTTGCCGGGGAGGTGAGTGCTTGAAGGTATATCTTTAGATCTTGCAATCGAGTCTTTTAGTTTCTTGTTTTATCACTAGTTTAGTTTATAAAAGAAAATTACAAAAAATGGAATTAAGTTTGCCTCATACGCTTCATCTTTTTAATATCTTTCATGAGTATGATGGAAAGGATAATTGTGCTCAAGTGCTAAAAGAAGAAATATATAAAATGTTTGGCACTAAATCTTTGAATGCTGAGCATGATTGCAATGTTTTTAGTATGAACTCCTTGAATATCCATAGTACTAATGATGATTGCACTAGTTATGATGAAAATGCCTCCTATAAACATGTCAATTTTTGTGGAGTGCATTGGGTTTGTAAGTACACACCAAATAGGGAAGATAGATATTGCAAGAGGCATAAGTACTTAGAAACTAAATAGTTGCAAGAAAGGCTAAATGTGAGTGCTGAAAATTTAAAATATCTTTACCGTACTTGTGAACTTTGCAATGAACATGGTCATTTAAATATCAAATGCAAATTGTTTCATGATCGAATCGTGTCCAAAAATTATGATGACTTGATTTCCCTTGCACATTATAATGAACTTAGTTTGCTTTTGGGTTATGAAGAAATGAAACGTCAAACTAGGCATATTCCAGAATATAACCTTGAGAAATTCCTCGATATTGATCTACAAGAAATTTATATGTATTGTGCGGTGAATTGCATTGAAAATCCTTATATTGCCAATTACATAAAGAAAATAAAACAAATAGAGGATGAAGAAAATACTAATGAAAGGGAAGGTACTTCCCAATATTCTCCTATTATTTCTTATGATGAATCAGGTAACGAGGAGGAGCCTTCTATTCAACCAATTGTTGGGGAACGTAGCAGAATTTTAAAATTTTCTACGCATCACCAAGATCAATCTATGGAGTCATCTAGAAACGAGGGAGAGGAGTGCATCTACATACCCTTGTAGATCGCGAGCGGAAGCGTTCAAGAGAACGGGGTTGATGGAGTCGTACTCGACATGATTCATATCACCAATGACCAAGTGCCGAACGGACAGCACCTCCGCGTTCAACACACGTACGGTTGGGAAGACGTCTCCTCCAACTTGATCCAGCAAGGGGGGGGGAAGAGGTTGATGAAGATCCAGCAGCACGACGGCGTGGTGGTGGACGCAATGGTGATCTCGGCAGGGCTTCGCCAAGCGCAGGGAGACGGAGGAGTGTCACGGGAGGGAGAGGGAGAGGCCAGGGGCTTGGAGTGCGCAGCCCTCCCTCCCCCACTATATATAGGGTGCCTAGGGGGGCGCCGGCCCTAAGAGATCCAATCTCCTAGGGGGGGCGGCGGCCAAGGGGGTGCCTTGCCCCCCAAGGCAAGGGTGGCGCCCCCACCCCTAGCGTTTCAAACCCTAGGCGCAGGGGGAGGCCCAAGGGGGGCGCACCAGCCCACTAGGGGCTGGTTCCCCTCCCACTTCAGCCCATGGGGCCCTCCGGGATAGGTGGCCCCACCCGGTGGACCTCCGGGACCCTTCCGGTGGTCCCGGTACAATACCGGTGACCCATGAAACCTTCCCGATGGCCGAAACTGGACTTCCTATATATTAATATTTACCTCCGGACCATTCCGGAACTCCTCATGACGTCCTGGATCTCATCCGGGACTCCGAACAACTTTCGGGTTACCGTATGCTAATATCTCTACAACCCTAGCGTCACCGAACCTTAAGTGTGTAGACCCTACGAGTTCGGGAGACATGCAGACATGACCGAGAAGCCTCTCCGGGCAATAACCAACATCGGGATCTGGATACCCATGTTGGCTCCCACATGCTCCACGATGATCTCATCGGATGAACCATGATGTCGAGGATTCAATCAATCCGTATACAATTCCCTATGTCAATCGGTATGTTACTTGCCCGAGAATCGATCGTAGGTATCCCAATACCTTGTTCAGTCTCGTTACCGGCAAGTCACTTTACTCGTACCGTAATGCATGATCCCGTGATCAACCACTTGATCACATTGAGCTCATTATGATGATGCATTACCGAGTGGGCCCAGAGATACCTCTCCCTCATACGGAGTGACAAATCCCAGTCTCGATTCGTGCCAACCCAACAGACACTTTCAGAGATACCTGTAATGTACCTTTATAGTCACCCAGTTACGTTGTGACGTTTGGCACACCCAAGGCACTCCTACGGTGTCCGGGAGTTGCACAATCTCATGGTCTAAGGAAATGACACTTGACATTCAGAAAAGCTACAGCAAACGAACTACACGATCTTTGAGCTATGCTTAGGATTGGGTCTTGTCCATCACATCATTCTCCTAATGATGTGATCCCGTTATCAATGACATCCAATGTCCATAGTCAGGAAACCATGACTATCCTTTGATCAACGAGCTAGTCAACTAGAGGCTCACTAGGGATGTGCTGTGGTCTATGTATTCACACATGTATTACGGTTTCCGGATAACAGAATTATAGCATGAACAATCGACAATTATGATGAACAAAGAAATATAATAATAACCCTTTTATTATTGCCTCTAGGGCATATTTCCAACAGTCTCCCACTTGCACTAGAGTCAATATTCTAGTTACATTGTGATGAATCGAACACCCATGCAGTTCTGGTGTTGATCATGTTTTGCTCTAGGGAGAGGTTTAGTCAACGGATCTGCTACATTCAGGTCCGTATGTACTTTACAAATCTCTATGTCTCCATTTTGAACACTTTCACGAATGGAGTTGAAGCGACGCTTGATATGCCTGGTCCTCCTATGAAACCTGGGCTCCTTGGCAAGGGCAATAGCTCCAGCATTGTCACAGAAGAGAGTCATCGGGCCCGACGCATTGGGTATGACTCCTAGGTCGGTAATGAACTCCTTCACCCAGACTGCTTCTTGTGCTGCCTCCGAGGCTGCCATGTACTCCGCTTCACATGTAGATCCCGCCACAATGCTTTGCTTGCAACTGCACCAGCTTACTGCTCCACCATTCAAAATATACACGTATCCGGTTTGTGACTTTGAGTCATCCAGATCTGTGTCGAAGCTAGCATCGACGTAACCTTTTACAACGAGCTCTTTGTCACCTCCATAAACGAGAAACATTTCCTTAGTCCTTTTCAGGTACTTTAGGATATTCTTGACCGCTGTCTAGTGTTCCATGCCGGGATTACTTTGGTACCTTCCTACCAAACTTACGGCAAGGTTTACATCAGGTCTGGTACACAGCATAGCATACATGATAGACCCTATGGCCGAGGCATAGGGGACAACACTCATCTTTTCTCTATCTTCTGTTGTGGTCGGGCATTGAGCCATGCTCAATCTCGTACCTTGCAATACAGGCAAGAACCCCTTCTTTGACTGATCCATTTTGAACTTCTTCAATATCTTGTCAAGGTACATACTCTGTGAAAGACCAATGAGGCGTCTCGATCTATCTCTATAGATCTTGATGCCTAATATATAAGCAGCTTCTCCAAGGTCCTTCATTGAAAAACACTTGTTCAAGTAGGCCTTTATGCTCTCCAAGAATTCTATATCATTTCCCATCAACAGTATGTCATCCACATACAATATGAGAAATGCTACAGAGCTCCCACTCACTTTCTTGTAAATGCAGGCTTCTCCATAAGTTTGCATAAACCCAAACGCTTTGATCATCTCCGAGATGCTTGCACCAGCCCATAAATCGAGCGTTGGAGCTTGCACACCTTGTCAGCATTCTTAGGATCGACAAAACCTTCTGGCTGCATCATATACAATTCCTCCTTGAGGAAACCATCAAGGAATGCCGTTTTGACGTCCATTTGCCATATCTCATAATCATAGAATGCGGCAATTGCTAACATGATTCGGACGGACTTCAGCATCGCTACGGGTGAGAAAGTCTCATCGTAGTCAACCCCTTGAACTTGTCGATAACCCTTAGCGACAAGCCGATCTTTATAGATGGTCACATTACCATCCGCGTCTGTCTTCTTCTTAAAGATCCATTTATTTTCTATGGCTCGCCGATCATCGGGCAAGTCAATCAAAGTCCATACTTCATTTTCATACATGGATCCTATCTCGGAATTCATGGCTTCCAGCCATTTGTTGGAATCCGGGCCCACCATCGCTTCTTCATAGTTCGAAGGTTCACCGTTGTCTAACAACATGATTTCCAAGACAGGGTTGCCGTACCACTCTGGTGCGAAACGTGTCCTTGTGGACCTACGAAGTTCAGTAGCAACTTGATCTGAAGTTTCATAATCATCATCACCAACTTCCTCTCTAGTCGGTGCAGGCACCTCAGGAACATTTTCTTGAGCTGCGCTACTTACCGGTTCAAGAGGTAATACTTCATCAAGTTCTACTTTCCTCCCACTTATTTCTTTCGAGAGAAACTCTTTCTCTAGAAAGGACCCATTCTTGGCAACAAAGATCTTGCCTTCGGATCTGAGGTAGAAGGTATACCCAACAGTTTCTTTAGGGTATCCTATGAAGACGCATTTTTCCGACTTGGGTTCGAGCTTTTCAGGTTGAAGTTTCTTGACATAAGCATCGCATCCCCAAACTTTTAGAAATGACAGCTTAGGTTTCTTCCCAAACCATAATTCATACGGTGTCGTCTCAACGGATTTTACGGAGCCCTATTTAAAGTGAATGCGGCAGTCTCTAAAGCATAGCCCCAAAATGATAGCGGTAAATCGGTAAGAGACAGCATATATCGCACCATATCTAATAGAGTGCGATTACGACGTTCGGACACACCATTACGCTGAGGTGTTCCAGGCGGCGTGAGTTGTGAAACTATTCCACATTTTCTTAAGTGTGTGCCAAATTCGTGACACAAGTATTCTCCCCCACGATCTGATCGCAAGAACTTGATTTTCCTGTCACGTTGATTCTCAACCTCACTCTAAAATTCCTTGAACTTTTCAAAGGTCTCAGACTTGTGCTTCATTAAGTAGACATACCCATATCTACTCAAGTCATCAGTGAGGGTGAGAACATAACGATAGCCACCGCGAGCCTCAACACTCATTGGACCGCACACATCAGTATGTATGATTTCTAATAAGTTGGTTGCTCGCTCCATTGTTCCTGAGAACGGAGTCTTGGTCATTTTACCCATGAGGCATGGTTTGCACGTGTCAAATGATTCGTAATCAAGAGACTCTAAAAGTCCATCTGCATGGAGCTTCTTCATGCGTTTGACACCTATGTGACCAAGGCGGCAGTGCCACAAGTATGTGGGACTATCATTATTAACCTTACATCTTTTGGTATCCACACTATGAATATGTGTAGCATTACGCTCGGGATTCATTAAGAATAAACCATTCACCATCGAAGCATGACCATAAAACATATCTCTCATATAAATAGAACAACCATTATTCTCGGATTTAAATGAGTAGCCATCTCGTATTAAACGAGATCCTGATACAATGTTCATGCTCAAAGCTGGCACTAAATAATAATTATTGATGTTTAAAACTAATCCCATAGGTAAATGTAGAGGTAGCGTGCCGACGGCGATCACATCGACCTTGGAACCATTCCCGACGCGCATCATCACCTCGTCCTTCGCCAGTCTCCGCTTATTCCGCAGCTCCTACTTTGAGTTACAAATATGAGCAACCGCACCGGTATCAAATACCCAGGAGCTACTACGAGTACTGGTAAGGTACACATTGATTACATGTATATCACATATACCTTTCGTGTTAACGGCCTTCTTGTCCGCTAAGTATTTGGGGCAGTTCCGCCTCCAGTGACCACTTCCCTTGCAATAAAAACACTCAGTCTCGGGCTTGGGTCCATTCTTTGGCTTCTTCCCGGCAGCTTGCTTACCGGGCGCGGCAACTCCCTTGCCGTCCTTCTTGAAGTTCTTCTTACCCTTGCATTTCTTGAACTTAGTGGTTTTATTCACCATCAACACTTGATGTTCCTTTTTGACTTCTACCTCTGCTGATTTCAGCATTGAATATACCTCAGGAATGGTCTTTTCCATCCCCTGCATATTGAAGTTCATCACAAAGCTCTTGTAGCTCGGTGGAAGCGACTGAAGGATTCTGTCAATGACCGCGTCATCCGGGAGATTAACTCCCAGCTGAGTCAAGCGGTTATGTAACCCAGACATTATGAGTATGTGCTCACTGACAGAACTATTTTCCTCCATCTTACAACTGAAGAACTTGTCGGAGACTTCATATCTCTCGACCCGGGCATGAGCTTGAAAAACCATTTTCAGCTCTTCGAACATCTCATATGCTCCGTGTCTCTCAAAACGCTTTTGGAGCCCCGGTTCTAAGCTGTATAGCATGTCGCACTGAACGAGGGAGTAATCATCAACACGTGTCTGCCAAGCGTTCATAACGTCTTGGTTCTGTGGGACGGGTGCGTCACCTAGCGGTGCTTCTAGGACATAATCTTTCTTGGCAGCTATGAGGATGATCCTCAGGTTTCGGACCCAGTCCGTATAGTTGCTGCCATCATCTTTCAGCTTGGTTTTCTCTAGGAACGCGTTGAAGTTGAGGACAACGTGGGCCATTTAATCTACAAGACATATTGTAAAGATTTTAGACTAAGTTCATGATAATTAAGTTCATCTAATCAAATTATTCAATGAACTCCCACTCAGATAGACATCCCTCCAGTCATCTAAGTATAACATGATCCGAGTTAACTAGGCCATGTCCGATCATCGCGTGAGACGGACTAGTCAACAGCGGTGAACATCTTCATGTTGATCATATCTTCTATATGACTCATGCTCGAACTTTCGGTCTTCTGTGTTCCGAGGCCATGTCTGTACATGCTAGGCTCGTCAAGTCAACCTAAGTGTATTGCGTGTGTAAATCTGGCTTACACCCGTTGTATTCGAACGTTAGAATCTATCACACCCGATCATCACGTGGTGCTTCGAAACAACGAACCTTCACAACGGTGCATAGTTAGGGGGAACACTTTCTTGAAATTATTTCGAGGGATCATCTTATTTAAGCTACCGTCGTTCTAAGCAAATAAGATGTAAAACATGATAAACATCACATGCAATCAAATAGTGACATGATATGGCCAATATCATTCGCTCCTTTTGATCTCCATCTTCGGGGCTCCATGATCATCGTTGTCACCGGCATGACACCATGATCTCCATCATCATGATCTCCATCATCGTGTCTTCTTGAAGTTGTCACGTCATCTATTACTTCTACTACTATGGCTAACGCTTTAGCAATAAAGTAAAGTAATTACATGACGTTTATGTTGACACGCAGGTCATAAATAAATAAAGACAACTCCTATGGCTCCTGCCGGTTGTCATACTCATCGACATGCAAGTCGTGATTCCTATTACAAGAACATGATCATCTCATACATCACATATATCATTCATCACATCCTTTGGCCATATCACATCACAAAACACTTGCTGCAAAAACAAGTTAGACGTCCTCTAATTGTTGTTGCAAGTTTTTTTACGTGGCTGCTATAGGATTCTAGCAAGAACGCTTCTTACCTACGCCAAAACCACAACGTGAATTGCCAATTTCTATTTACCCTTCATAAGGACCCTATTCATCGAATCCGATCCGACTAAAGTGGGAGAGACAGACACCCGCCAGCCACCTTATGCAACTAGTGCATGTCAGTCGGTGGAACCGGTCTCACGTAAGCGTACGTGTAAGGTTGGTCCGGGCCGCTTCATCCCACAATACCGCCGAATCAAGATAAGACTAGTAACGGCAAGATAATTGACAATATCGACGCCCACAACTACTTTGTGTTCTACTCGTGCATAGTAACTACGCATAGACCTAGCTCATGATGCCACTGTTGGGGAACGTAGCAGAATTTTAAAATTTTCTACGCATCACCAAGATCAATCTATGGAGTCATCTAGCAACGAGGGAGAGGAGTGCATCTACATACCCTTGTAGATCGCGAGCGGAAGCGTTCAAGAGAACGGGGTTGATGGAGTCGTACTCGACGTGATTCAAATCACCGATGACCAAGTGCCGAACAGACAGCACCTCCGCGTTCAACACACGTACAGTTGGGAAGACGTCTCCTCCAACTTGATCCAGCAAGGGGGAAGAAGACGTTGAGAAGATCCAGCACCACGACGGCGTGGTGGTGGAAGCAACGGTGATCTCGGCAGGGCTTCGCCAAGCGCAGGGAGACGGAGGAGTGTCATGGGAGGGAGAGGGAGAGGCCAGGGGCTTCGGGTGCGCAGCCCTTCCTCCCCCCCCCCCCACTATATATAGGGTGCCTGGGGGGGTGCCGGCCCTAGGAGATCCAATCTCCTAGGGGGGCGGCGGCCAAGGGGGTGCCTTGCCCCCCAAGGCAAGGGTGGCGCCCCCACCCCTAGGGTTTCTAACCCTAGGCGCAGGGGGAGGCCCAAGGGGGGCGCACCAGCCCACTAGGGGCTGGTTCCCCTCCCACTTCAGCCCATGGGGCCCTCCGGGATAGGTGGCCCCACCCGATGGACCCCCGGGACCCTTCCGGTGGTCCCGGTACAATACCGGTGACCCCTGAAACCTTCCCGATGGTCGAAACTGGACTTCCTATATATTAATATTTACCTCCGGACCATTCCGGAACTCCTCATGACGTCCTGGATCTCATCCGGGACTCCGAACAACTTTCGGGTTACCGTATGCTAATATCTCTACAACCCTAGCGTCACCGAACCTTAAGTGTGTAGACCCTACAGGTTTGGGAGACATGCAGACATGACCGAGAAGCCTCTCCGGTCAATAACCAACAGCGGGATCTGGATACCCATGTTAGCTCCCACATGCTCCATGATGATCTCATCGGATGAACCACGATGTCGAGGATTCAATCAATCTGTATACAATTCCCTTTGTCAATCGGTACGTTACTTGCCCGAGACTCGATCGTCGGTATCCCAATACCTTGTTCAGTCTCGTTACCGGCAAGTCACTTTACTCATACCGTAATGCATGATCCCGTGATCAACCACTTGATCACATTGAGCTCATTATGATGATGCATTACCGAGTGGGCCCAGAGATACCTCTCCGTCATACGGAGTGACAAATCCCAGTCTCGATTCGTGCCAACCCAACAGACACTTTCGGAGATACCTATAATGTACCTTTATAGTCACCCAGTTACGTTGTGACGTTTGGCACACCCAAGGCACTCCTACGGTGTCTGGGAGTTGCACAATCTCATGGTCTAAGGAAATGACACTTGACATTTAGAAAAGCTACAGCAAACGAACTACACGGTCTTTGAGCTATGCTTAGGATTGGGTCTTGTCCATCACATCATTCTCCTAATGATGTGATCCCGTTATCAATGACATCCAATGTCCATAGTCAGGAAACCATGACTATCCTTTGATCAACAAGCTAGTCAACTAGAGGCTCACTAGGGACGTGTTGTGGTCTAAGTATTCACACATGTATTACGATTTCCGGATAACACAATTATAGCATGAACAATAGACAATTATCATGAACAAAGAAATATAATAATAACCATTTTATTATTGCCTCTAGGGCATATTTCCAACACCAATCTCATTAATAAGGAGCTCCGAAAAGAGGATTGAACCCACACATGATGTGGTGAAGAAGAAGAAGAAAAGAAAAAGGAAGAGAGGTAAAAAGGTATCTCTCCCAAATAAAGTTGCTCCTATTATTGTTGTGCCTCATGAAAATGAAGATGATACACTTGATGATGATCTCGTTATGCCTATTGCTTGTTGTGATGATTATGATTGGGAAGATAATGATACTCCTTATGATCTTGAAAATCTTTTTGGCACTTTCTTGGAAGAATATTATAATTGCTATACCATTGGTGCTATCCATACTATTAATAATGAGAGTGATTATGCTTATGATACGAAAAGGCCCAAGCTTGGGGAAGCTATGTTTGATGAGGATGACATATTTGAGAATATATTTGCTGCAATTAATGTTTATCCCAAGCTTGGGGATGCTATGTTTAATAATGGTTATATTTTTAGTCTTCCAAGTTTTGATATGAAAAATTGTTATGATGATAGCATGCCTTCTACCTATGATGATTATATTGATGAAAGTGGATTTGGAGATGTCATGACTTTATTTAGTGATGTATCCACTATTTCGGAAGAGGTTTCCATTGATTATGATGAGAACAAAGTTGCTACTTATGATGATTATTGTGATGATACTTATGCTATAAAAAGTAGTGATTATATTTATAAAACGTGTCATGATTATGGTTACCCCTTCTCCGAACATTACTCTTTTAATGTGGAAACAATTTATAGTATTCGAGTTTCTTATGATACTCCCACTATTCCGAATGAGAAGAATTTTGCTTATGTGGAGAGTAATAAAATTTCTATGCTTGTAGATCATGATAAGAATGCTTTATGTGCTGGTTATATTGTTGAATTCATTCATGATGCTACTGAAAACTATTATTAGGGAGGAATATATGCTTGTAGGAATTGCAATAATATCAAGTTTTCTCTCTATGTTCTTAAAGTTTTGAAGCTATGCTTGTTTTGCCTTCCAATGCTAGTTGATTATTGTCCCCATAAGTTGTTTGCTCACAAAATCCCTATGCATAGGAAGTGGGTTAGACTTAAATGTGCTAGTCATATTCTTCATGATGCTCTCTTTATATTACAATTCTTATCCTTCATGTGAGCATCATTGAAATCATCATGCCTAGCTAGGGGCATTAAACGATAGCGCTTGTTGGGAGGCAACCCAATTTTATTTTAGTTCCTTGCTTTTTGCTCCTGTTTAGTAATAAATAATTCATCTAGCCTCTGTTTAGATGTGGTTTTATGCTTTTAATTAGTGTTTGTACCAAGTAGAACCTTTGGGAAGACTTGGGCAGAGTCTTGTTGATCATGCTGTAAAAAAACAGAAACTTTAGCGCTCACGAGAATTGCTGCCATTTTTATCTGGAGAGTGCTATTTAGTTAATTCTTTTTGCAGATGCTTAATAGATCAATTCCTCAGGCCCATCAATTTATTTGAGAATTTTATGAGTTCCATAAGTATACGTTTGATCCAGATTACTACAGACTGTTCTGTTTTTGACAGATTCTGTTTTTCATGTGTTGTTTACTTATTTTGATGAATCTATTGCTAGTAAAATAGTTTATAAACCATAGAGAAGTTGGGATACAGTATGTTTAACACCAATATAAATAAATAATGAGTTCATTACAGTACCTTGAAGTGGTAATTTATTTTATACTAACGGAGCTTACGAGTTTTCTGTTAAGTTTTGTGTTGTGAAGTTTTCAAGTTTTGGGTAAGGATTCGATGAACTATGGAATAAGGAGTGGCAAGAGCCTAAGATTGGGTATTCCCAAGGCACCCCAAGGTAATATTCAAGGATAGCCAAGAGCCAAAGCTTGGGGATGCCCCGGAAGGCATCCCCTCTTTCGTCTACTTCCATCGGTAACTTTACTTGGAGCTATATTTTTATTTACCACATGATATGTGTTTTACTTGGAGCGTCAACTTATTTTGTTAGGATTTGCTTTCTGTTATTTAGAATAATGTTTTGCATCTTTTATTTCAATAAAAGTGGCATTGATAGCCTTTACTATGCCTATGTTACAAGTATACATGTTGCTGTTTGAAAACAGAAAGTTTACCGCTGTTGCAATAATTCCCTAGAAAAGTCAGAATGTGATAAAATGTTGAAACCTTTTGAATATTAATCTCTGATAAATTTACTACAGTGGGAATTTTCTTTCATAATTTTTGGAGCTACGAAAGTATGGATGTTGCAGCATTCTTTACAGACTATCCTGTTTAGGCAGATTGTTGTTATGTTTGCATATGTTTGCTTCTTTAATGATTCTATTTGAGGATAGGACTATCAAATATGCAGAGGCATTTAGTATGCAATGTTGAATAATAATTTTAGTGATTTTCTACAGTAGAGTATGATAAGGTTTTTGCAATGGTTTATACTAACTTATCTCATGAGTCGTTGTTGAATTTTGTGTGGATGAAGCTTTTGAGATTTGGGGAGACCGTGATATGAGAGGAATTAAGGAGACACAAAAGCTCAAGCTTGGGGATGACCAAGGCACCCCAATATAATATTTCAAGAAGTCTCAAGCGTCTAAGCTTGGGGATGCTCCGGTTGGCATCCCACCTTTTTGCTTCAACAACTATCGGTTAGTTTCGGTTGATCCTAAGTTTTTGCTTCTTCACATGATGTTTGCTATTCTTGGAATGTCATTTTCTTTTGCTTTGCTTGTTGTTTGAATAGAATGCCAAGATCTGAAATTATTAAATGTTAGAGAGTCTTCACATAGTTGCATAATTATTCGACTACTCATTGATCTTCACTTATATCTTTCGGAGTAGTTTGTCATTTGCTCTAGTGCTTCACTTTTATCTTTTAGAGCATGGTGGTAGTTTTATTTTGAAGAAATAGATGAACTCTCATGCTTCACTTAGATTATTTTGAGAGTCTTAAATAGCATGGTAATTTTCTTAAAATTCTAATATGCTAGGTGTTCAAGAATAATAAAATTCTCTTATGAGTGTGTTGAATACTATGAGAAGTTTGATACTTGATAATTGTTTTGAGATATGGAGATGGTGATATTAGAGTCATGCTAGTTGAGTGGTTATGAATTTGAGAAATACTTGTGTTGAAGTTTGTGATTCCCGTAGCATGCACGTATGGTGAACCGTTATGTGATGAAGTCGGAGCATGATTTATTCATTGATTGTCTTCCTTATGAGTAGCGGTCGGGGATGAGCGATGGTCTTTTCCTACCAATCTATCCCCCTAGGAGCATGCGCGTAATACTTTGCTTTGATAACTTGTAGATTTTTGCAATAAGTATGTGAGTTATTTATGACTAATGTTGAGTCCATGGATTATACGCACTCTCACCCTTCCACCATTTCTAGCCTCTCTAGTACCGCGCAACTTTCGCCGGTACCATAAACCCACCATATACCTTCCTCAAAACAGCCACCATACCTACCTATTATGGAATTTCCATAGCCATTCCGAGATATATTGCCATGCAACTTTCCACCGTTCCATTTATTATGACACGCTTCATCATTGTCATATTGCTTGTATGATCATGTAGTTGACATTGTATTTATGGCAAAGCCACCGTTCATAATTCTTTCATACATGTCACTCATGCATCATTGCACATCCCGGTACACTGCCGGAGGCATTCATATAGATTCATATCTTGTTCTAAGTATCGAGTTGTAATTCTTGAGTTGTAAGAAAAATAAAAGTGTGATGATCATCATTATTAGAGCATTGTCCCAGTGAGGAAAGGATGATGGAGACTATGATTCCCCCACAAGTCGGGATGAGACTCCGGACGAAAAATAAAAAAAAGGCCAAAGAAGCCCAAATAAAAAAAGAGGCCATAAAAAAGAGAAGGCCCAAAGAAAAAAATAAAAAAATGAGAGAAAAATAGAGAAGGGACAATGCTACTATCCTTTTACCACACTTGTGCTTCAAAGTAGCACCATGATCTTCTTGATAGAGAGTCTCCTATGTTGTCACTTTCATATACTAGTGGGAATCTTTCATTATAGAACTTGGCTTGTATATTCCAATGATGGGCTTCCTCAAAATGCCCTAGGTCTTCATGAGCAAGCAAGTTGGATGCACACCCACTAGTTTCTTTTGTTGAGCTTTCATACATTTATATCTCTAGTGCATTCGTTGCATGGCAATCCCTACTCACTCACATTGATATCTATTGATGGGCATCTCCATAGCCCATTGATACGCCTAGTTGATGTGAGAATATCTTCTCCTTTTTTGTCTTCTCCACAACCACCATTCTATTCCACCTATAGTGCTATGTCCATGGCTCATGCTCATGTATTGCGTGAAGATTGAAAAAGTTTGAGAACATCAAAAGTATGAAACAATTGCTTGGCTTGTCATCGGGGTTGTGCATGATTTAAATACTTTGTGTGGTGAAGATGGAGCATAGCCAGACTATATGATTTTGTAGGGATAGCTTTCTTTAGCCATGTTATTTTGAGAAGACATGATTGCTTAGTTAGTATGCTTGAAGTATCATTATTTTTATGTCAATATGAACTTTTGTCTTGAATCTTTCGAATCTGAATATGAACATATCACAAGTAAGAAGAATTACATTGAAATTATGCCAACTAGCATTCCACATCAAAAATTATCTTTTTATCATTTACCTACTCGAGGACGAGCAGGAATTAAGCTTGGGGATGCTTGATACGTCTCCAACGTATCTATAATTTTTGATTGCTCCATGCTATATTATCTACTGTTTTGGGCAATATTGGGCTTTATTTTCCATTTTTATATTACTTTTGGGACTAACCTATTAACCGGAGGCCTAGCCCTGATTTGCTGTTTTTTGCCTATTTCAGTGTTCTGAAGAAAAGGAATATCAAACGGAGTCGAAACGGAACAAAATCAACTGGAGAAGTTATTTTTGGAAGGAAAGCAACCCAGGGAACTTGGAGTGCACGTCAGAGGAGACACGGGCTGCCCACGAGGGTGGGGGGCGTGCCCACCCCCTAGGGCGCGCCCCCTGCCTCGTGGGGCCCCGTGGCTCCTCCGACGTACTTCCTGCACCCATATATATTGTCGTACCCTAAAACTTCCAGAACAGAGATTAGATCGGGAGTTCCGCTGCCAGAAGCCTCCGTAGCCATCGAAAACAAATCTAGACCTATTCCGGCACCCTGCCGGAGGGGGCAATCCCTCTCCGGTGGCCATCTTCATCATCCCGGTGCTCTCCATGACGAGGAGGGAGTAGTTCTCCCTCGGGGCTGAGGGTATGTACCAGTAGCTATGTGTTTGATCTCTCTCTCTCATGTTCTTGAGGTGATACGATCTCTATTATAATTGGATCTTATGTTTCTCCTCCCCCTCTTCTCTCTTGTAATGAATCGAGTTTCCCCTTTGGAGTTATCTTATCGGATTGAGTCTTTAAAGATTTGAGAACACTTGATGTATGTCTTGCCGTGGATACCTGTGGTGACAATGGGATATCACGTGATTCACTTGATGTATGTTTTGGTGATCCACTTGCGGGTTCCGCCCATGAACCTATGCATAGGGGTTGGCACACGTTTTCGTCGTGATTCTCCGGTAGAACTTTGGGGCACTCTTTGAGGTCCTTTGTGTTGGTTGAATAGATGAATCTAAGATTGTGTGATGCATATCGTATAATCATACCCACGGATACTTGAGGTGACATTGGAGTATCTAGGTGACATTAGGGTTTTGATTGATTTGTGTCTTAAGGTGTTATTCTAGTACGAACTCTAGGGCTGTTTGTGACACTTATAGGAATAGCCCAATGGATTGATTGGAAAGAATAACTTTGAGGTGGTTTCGTACCCTACCATAATCTCTTTGTTCGTTCTCCGCTATTAGTGACTTTGGAGTGACTCTTTGTTGCATGTTGAGGGATAGTTATACGATCCAATTATGTTATTATTGTTGAGGGAACTTACACTAGTGAAAGTATGAACCCTAGGCCTTATTTCCTATCATTGCAATACCGTTTATGCTCACTTTTATCATTAGTTACCTTGCTGTTTTTATAATTTCAGATTACAAATACCTTTATCTACTATCCATATACCACTTGTATCACCATCTCTTCGCCGAACTAGTGCACCTATACAATTTACCATTGTATTGGGTGTGTAGGGGACACAAGACACTCTTTGTTATTTGGTTGCAGGGTTGCTTGAGAGAGACCATCTTCATCCTACGCCTCCTACGGATTGATAAACCTTAGGTCATCCACTTGAGGGAAATTTGCTACTGTCCTACAAACCTCTGCACTTGGAGACCCAATAACGTCTACAAGAAGAAGGTTGTGTAGTAGACATCAGTGTGCCGGTGTGATAGCCTGGCTTATTAGGGATGATAGACTACTCATATCAATAAGGAATTCCTTCTTTTCCGGGAGCCCATTTGGACAGAACTCTAAAGTTAAGCGTGCTCAGCTTGGAGTAGTGTCAGGATGGGTAACCGACCGGGAAGTTGCTCCTGGGTGCGCACGAGTGAGGACAAAGTGCGCAGAAAAGACTAGTATTGATCTGTGGGGCCAGTCTAGATCCCACCAGGAGTGACGACCACCGGCGGGTATGTCCGGGGCGTTACAAGTTGGTATCAGAGCCGACCCTCGCGGTTACACGGATGGTTGCGGACAGGTGCGTGGTCATGTTGTTCATGACGTTTGTGACCCGTCGTGGCACCCGGCATGTCACATGTACCGGACTGGAAGCACAGACGTTTGTGCCAAGAGGGAACGTTCCTGTGGCCCGACGAGGACGTCGGTTCCTCTGAGTGGGGATGTATGTGATAGCCTGCCTTATTAGGGATGATAAACTACTCATATCAATAAGGAATTCCTTCTTTTCCGGGAGCCCATTCGGACAGAACTCCAAAGTTAAGCGTGCTCAGCTTGGAGTAGTGTCAGGATGGGTGACCGACCGGGAAGTTGCTCCCGGGTGCGCACGAGTGAGGACAAAGTGCGCAGAAAAGACTAGTATTGATCTGTGGGGCCAGTCTAGATCCCGCCAGGAGTGACGACCACCGGCGGGTATGTCCGGGGCTTTACAGCCGGTGAACAAGTCCGCGATGTTTTGGAAGTATAACTTGAAGACTTACCACGAGTGATTGGCCGAGGACTAAGTGACCTTAGCTCAAGAGGAATATGGTGAGGAATGTGTATCCTCTGAGTTGCGACTCAGCCGCCTCAACCAGATGTACAGTTGATACAGCAACTAGAACTGGTCTACCAAATTCCATTGTCTTCACCAAGCCTACCCGGTTAGAAATTCCTCAACCCTCTCTTACATTATTCCACTACTGAAGAATTTGTGATCTATGCTTTGCGCAGAAAAGACTAGTATTGATCTGTGGGGCCAGTCTAGATCCCGCCAGGAGTGACGACCACCGGCGGGTATGTCCGGGGCTTTACAGCCGGTGAACAAGTCTGCGATGTTTTGGAAGTATAACTTGAAGACTTACCACGAGTGATTGGCCGAGGACTAAGTGACCTTAGCTCAAGAGGAATATGGTGAGGAATGTGTATCCTCTGAGTTGCGACTCAGCCGCCTCAACCAGATGTACAGTTGATACAGCAACTAGAACTGGTCTACCAAATTCCATTGTCTTCACCAAGCCTACCCGGTTAGAAATTCCTCAACCCTCTCTTACATTATTCCACTACTGAAGAATTTGTGATCTATGCTTTGACGAATTTTAACTAAAGTATTTCATCACGCTATCTTTTATTTCCCTAGTTCATATCTTCATGTGTGTATGATTGTATGATTGCATGTTCTTCACCTTTACGTATCCTGATTGCATGTACTCTGATTCTATGATGAATTAGTTTCCCTTGCGTTTCTATTTATTCACTTTGATCTTCAACAAATTCTTTAGAGTTTGACAAATTTCTGAAAATCTCCCATTCAACCCCCCCCCCTCTAGGAGATAACCTACGCTTTCAACTTGATTCTGAATCATTTGAAACATGTGAACCATGCCTCGTGGGAAAGATGAATAAAACCCTATTTTCAAGAAGAATGGAACGGGCAAGTGATTTATTGGAAATAATACATACCGATGTATGTGGTCCGATGAGTGTTTAAGCACGCAGTGGATATCGTTCTTTTCATACCTTCACGGATGATTTGAGTACATATATGGGTATATTTACTTAATGAAACACAAGTCTGAAATATTTGAAAAGTTCAAGGAATTTCATAATGAAGTGGAGAATCATCGTAACAAGAAAATAAAGTTTCTACGATCTGATCGTGGAGGTAAATATTTGAGTTTGGCGCTCATTTAAGACAATGTCGAATTGTTTCACAACTCACGCCACCTAGAACACCACAACATAATTGTGTGTCTGAACGTCATAATCGTACTTTATTGGATATGGTGTGTTCTATGATGTCACTTACCGATTTTCCACTATCATTATGGGGTCATGCATTAGAGACAGCCGCATTCACTTTAAATAGGGCATCGTCTAAATTCATTGAGACGACACCGTATGAATTATGGTTTGGCAAGAAACCAAAGTTGTCATTTCTTAAAGTTTGGGGATGCAACGCTTGTGTAAAGAGGCTTCAACCTGATAAGCTCGAACTCAAAGAGGAAAAGTGTGTCTTCATAGGATATCCTAAAGAGACCATTGGGTATGCCTTCTATCACAGATCTGAGGGCAAGATTTTTGTTGGTAGGAATGGGTCCTTTCTAGAGGAGTTTCTCTCGAAAGAAGTGAGTGGGAGGAAAGTAGAACTTGATGAGGTAATCGTACCTTCTCTCAAAAACGAGAGTAGCACATCACAGAAAGAAGTTCCTACGATGTCAACACTAGCCAGAGAGGAAGCTAATGACGATGGTCATGAAACTTCGGATCAAGTTACTACTAAAATTCGTAGGTCGACTAGGGTATCTTTCGCACGAGAGTGGTACAATAATCCTGTCCTGGAAGTCATGTTGTTAGACAACAACGAACCCATGAACTATGAAGAAGCAATGATGAGCCCGAATTTTGATAAATGGCCAGAGGCCATGAAATCTGAGATAGGATCCATGTATGAGAACAAATTATGGACTTTGTTGACCTACTCGATGACCAGGAGGCCATAGAGAACAAATGGATCTTTAAGAATAAGACAGACGCTGATGGAAATGTCATCGTCTATAAAGCTCGACTTGTCGCAAAGGGTTTTCGACAAATTCAAGGAGTTGACTACGATGAGACTTTCTCACCCGTAGAGATGCTTAGGTCTGTTTGAATTATGTTAGCAATTGTTCCATTTTTTGATTATGAAATCTGGTAGATGGATGTGGAAACCGCTTTCCTTAAGGAAGAGTTGGTGCAGCCCAAAGGTTTTGTCGATCCTAAGGATGCTAAAAAGGTATGCAAGCTCCAGCAATCCATCTATATATGGACTGGTGCAAGCATCTCAGAGTTTGAATATATTCTTTGATGAGGTGATCAAAGCTTTTGGGTTTATACGAAGTTCAAGAAGAAACTTGTATTTACAAGAAAGTGAGTGGGAGCTCTATAGCATTTCTGATAGTATATGTGGATGACATATTGTTGATTGGGAATAATGTAGAATTTCTACAAAGCATAAAGGGTTGTTTGAAAGGAGTTTTTCAAAGGAAGACCTAGGTAAAGTTGATTACATATTGGGCATCAAGATCCATAGAGATAGATTAAGACGCGTGATAAGATTTTCACAGAGCACATACCTTGACAAGATTTTGAAGGAGTTCAAAATAGACCAGTCAAAGAAGGAGTTCTTTCCTATATTGTAAGTTGTGAAGTTGAGTAATACTCAAAGCTCAACCATGGCAGAAGAAAGAGAAAGGATGACAGTTATCCCCTATGCCTCAGCCATATGCTCTATAATGTATGTCATGTTGTGTACCATACCTAATGTGTGCCTGGCCATGAGTCTGGCAAGAGGGTACAAGGGTGATCCAGGAGTTAGGATCATCCCTAGGTACCTAAAGAGGACTAAGGAATTTTTTCTTAGTATGGAGGTGATAAAGAGTTTGTCAAAAGGGTACGTCGATGCAAGCTTTGACACCGATCCGGATGACTCTGAGTCACAAACCAGACACGTATAGTGGAGCAATCATTTGGAATAGCTCCAATTGGAGTGTGGTAATAGCATCTATAGTATGACATAAAGATTTGCAAGGTACACACGGATCTGAATGTTGCAGACATGTTGACTAAAACCTCTCTCACAAGCAAAACATGATCAAACCCCAGAATTGATTGGGTGTTAATCACATGGCGATGTGAACTAGATTATTGACACTAGTGCAAGTGGGAGACTGTTGAAAATATTCCCTAGAGGAAATAATACAAATGGTTATTATCATATTTCCTGTTCATGATAAATGAATATTATTCATGCTAGAATTGTATTGACTGGAAACTTAAATACATGCGTGAGTACATAAACTACACCATGTCCCTAGTACGCCTCTACTAGACTAGCTCGTTGATCAAAGATGGTTAAGGTTTCCTAACCATGGAAATGAATTGTCATTTGATAATGGGATCACATCATTAGGAGAATGATGTGAGGGACAAGACCCAAACATAAGGTTAGCAGCATATTGTATCGCTTAGTTATTTGCTATAGCTTTCTTCATGTCAAGTATATGTTCCTCAGACCATGAGATCGTGCAACTCCCTGACCCCGGAGGAATACTTAGTGTGTATCCAAATGTCACTATGTTACTGGGTGATCATAAATGTGCTTTACAGGTATCTCCGAAGGTGTTTGTTGGTTTGGCACGGATCGAGACTGGGATTTGTCACTTCATATGACAAAGAGATATCTCTAGGCCCGATCGGTAATACAACATCACAAGAAGCTTGCAAGCATGTGACTAACGATTTTAGTCACGGGATCTTGTATTATGGAAATGACTAAAGAGACTTTCTGGTAATGAGAATGAACTAGGTATGGAGATACTGACAATCGGATCTTGGGCAAGTAACATATCGCCGCACAAAGGGAATTGCATACAGGATTAACTGAGTCCTTGACATCATGGTTCAAGCGATAAAGATCTTTGTTGAATATGTAGGAATAAATATGGGCATCCAGGTCGGGCTATTGGTTATTGACCGGAGACAAGTCTCGGTCATGTCTACATGATTCTCGAACCCGTAGGGTCGCACGCTTAACGTTCGGTAGCGCTAGGGTAGTATTGAGATATTGAATAGCGGAAAGTCTGAAGGTTGTTTGGAGTCCCGAATGGGATCCAAGATATCATGAGGAGCTCAGGAATGGTCCAGAGGTATAGATTTATATATGGAAATTTGCTGTCGGGGTTCCAGAAAAAAGTCCGATTTTTTCGGTATTGTACCGGGAAGTCACCGAAAGGTTCCAGAGGGGTCCAGAAGTCCTCGGAGGGTTCCACCATGTCCCATACAGTAGCATGGTCTGTAGGAGGGCGCTGAAAGTGCAACTAATCCCCGGGTGGTTTTGGTAATTCATAACAACATATAGCTCATTTAACTAACATCCATTTAAGTTAAATATTTCAGAAAGTTCAATGATTGGCATGGCATAGACTAGAAATGTGGACCCCTCAAAATGCTAAGGACAAAGATTGGCAAAAGCTCAAGTCTCTACATTTCTATTTTTAGTGATCCAAGATCACATTGAGTCCATAGGAAAAGCCAATACTATTAAAAGGGGATGAGGTGTTGCTGAATGGTCTACTTGCTCAGAATGCTTAATGATATGCACCAAAGCCCTCAACCACTTTCTCAAATCCAAATATGTCCTAAACCTAAAGTCAAACTCGGCCCCACCGATTTGATTTATCCGGCACCACCGAGTTCCTTTGACATAGCCACAACCAGAAACCCAAATCAATCCGGTCTCACCGATAGGCAGTCTAAATGAGATGGAAATGCAAACTCTTTGTTTCCCTTCATAACATTTCGGTCTCACCGAAATGAGCGATTGGTCCCACCGAGTTTGCCTGACCAACTCTCTGTTTGCTCATTGTTGGAATCGGTCTCACCGAGTTCATGCAATCGGTCACATGGAGATGAGGTTTTGCCCTAACCCTAGCACATCGGTCCCACCGAGTTGATCATGTCGGTCCCACCAAGATTCCTAACGTTCACATTTTGAATTGAATTGGTCTCACCAAGTTCACCTATTCGGTCTGACCGAGTTGGGTCAAATGTGTGTAATGGTTGGATTTCTGTGTGGAGGCTATATATACTCCTCCACCCTCTTCTCTACTAAAGAGAGAGCCATCAGAACGTGCCTACACTTCCACTCCTCATTTTTTAGAGAGAACCACCTACTCATGTGTTGAAACCAAGACATTCCAATCCAACCACAAGAATCTTGATCTCTAGCCTACCCCAAGTTGCTTTCGACTCAAATCATCTTTCCACTCTAGCCAAATTTGTGAGAGGGAGTTGAGTGTTGGGGAGACTATCATTTGAAGCATAAGAGCAAGGAGTTCATCATCATCACACCATCTATTACCTTCTGGAGAGTGGTGTCTCCTACATTTGTTTGGTGTCACTTGGGAGCCACCGACAAGATTGTGGAGTTGAACCAGGGAGTTTGTAAGGGCAAGGAGATCACCTACTTCGTGAAGATCTACCCAAGTGAGGCAAGTCCTTCGTGGGCGATGGACATGGTGGGGTAGACAAGGTTGCTTCTTCGTGCACCCTTCGTGGGTGGATCCCTCCGTGGACACGCGCAATTGTTACCCTTCGTGGGTTGAAGTCTCCATCAACATGGACGTATGATAGCACCACCTATCGGAACCACGCCAAAAATCTCCATGTTTACATTGCGTTTGCCTTCTCCAAACCCTTCCCCTTACCTCCATATGCAATGTTTTACTTTCCGCTGCTACACTCTTAGAATTGCATGCGTAGGTTGATTGCTTGACTTGTGCTAAGTTGCTAAAATCTGCCAAGACTTCAAATTGGGAAAAGGCTAGATTTTTATTTTGTCAAGTAGTCTAATCACCCCCAAGACCTACTTTCGATCCTACAAGTGGTATCAGAGCTTTGGTCTCCATTTGCCTTGATTTCCATAGCATTGATTATCATAGCCTTGGTTTCACAACCTAGGAGAGTACGTCATCCAGTGGGGGAAATTACCACCGTAGAGGTCCTTACTTTGATAGTACTAATTTTGCTAGTTGGAAGCATAAGATGAAAATGCATATTCTTGGACATAACCTCGCCGTTTGGGCTATTGTGTGCATTGGTTTGCAAGGTGAATTCTTCAAAGACGGAAGAGAACCGAATCGTGAAGCGATTGTGGAAGAATTGAAGATGTTGCAATACAATGCCCAAGCTTGCGGTATCCTCTTCAACTGATTGTGCCGCGAAGAATTCAAAAAAATCAGCCGCCTAAGAATGCAAAGGAAATTTGGGATACTTTGGTTGATATGCACGAAGGTACCGAGTTCGTCAAGGAATCCAAATTGGATGTGCTTCAAAGTCAACTTGACAAGTTCAAAATGAAGGATGGTGAAGGAGTCGCTGAAATGTATTCTAGGCTTGCTCTCATCGTGGGTTCCGGAAAACCCTTGAAGTTCGAACACTGGGGTGCACATGAAGTATTCCTCCTCTCTAGTTCGCTCGCTTGACGATCCCATGGCCTAGCTCGACGGACCCAAGGAACACAAGACACAGAGGTTTATACTGGTTCGGGCCATCGTTGTGGTGTAATACCCTACTCTAGTGTGGTGGTGGTGGATTGCCTCGAAGGCTAGGGATGAACTAGTACAATGGATGAAGTGACTCCTGAGGATAGGTGTTCTTGAGCTCGATGAGTTGGTGTGTGTGAGGATGGTCTGAATGATCCGTCCCTTGCTACGGTGGTGGCTAGCCCTATTTATAGAGGCCATGGTACACTTCCAAAATGTTAGGCGGGAAGGGATCCAACGACGGCCAAATTTGAAGGGGGCAGCTAGTACAAGCTATCCCGACAAAAGGTGGTCTTCGCCTGCCAAAGACTCTGGTGGTGACGCTGTTGTGGGCTCTGCAGTGACCTTCGTCCTGTCGTCCTACTGGCCTTGGTCTTGTTGCACCGTTATGGAAACCTTTGCTTGCTGCCTCGGGACTCCTCGCCTACGCCTGTCTCTTTAGCACCAAAGAGGAAACTGGTACACTGCGCCCGCTGGCGCCCGCCTGGCCTTGGTCGTCATGGCTCAGGTCACGTGAACCTCGCGAGGTGCCCCATGCATAGATATCTCCGCTCCTCGGGAGCCATCCTAGTGAGGTTGCCCCCAGGGAGGTCTTGGCGTCGTCCGCCTCGCGAGGGTCTTGAGTTGTTTGTTGCGGATGATGGGCCGTACCAGGCCGCTGGTGGAGCCACGCCGTGGACCATAGGCAGGCAAGTCTGGGTACCCCCGTTCCCAGGACGCCGACAGTAGCCCCCGGGCCCAAGGCGCGCTCGAACTTGGCTTCGAGGCGAAGCCAAAGGGCAAGTGCGGAGCGTCGCGGGCCCCAACCGCCTGTGGCCCGGGTCAACGTGTGGTGACCGACGGTACGTGAGCGTCTCCACTTTCCCACATGACCCTGATATCCGCCAGGCCAGGCGGCCCCCATTGCCTACATAGCTCCTCCTCCATCGCTGGCAGCATGCTCCCCCAACTCCTCCACCTTCAAGAAAACAGGGGTCTCCCCCTCCGACTCGACCGGGGTCCAACCCTCTCCATCACCATGGCGCCTAGCCAGAAGAAGAAGGGAAAGAAGAAGCCCCATGTGTAACGCCCTCGATGCGGCTATATCTCCCACGTGTCGAAGCACGACTTAGAGGCATAACCGCATTGAAAGCAATGTCGCAAGTGAGGTAATCTTCACACAACCCATGTAATACATAAGGGAAAGGGATACATAGTTGGCTTACAATCGCCACTTCACACAATTACATGAATAAAGCATTACATCAACCAGATACAAACAAGGTCCAACCACGGAACCCAAAATAAAAGAAGACTACCCCAAATGCGACAAAGGTCCCCGATCGACCCCAACTGGGCTCCACTACTGATCAACTAGAACGAAACAACACAAAGGACAAGATCTTCATCGAGCTCCTCCTGAGCCTTCCCCGACCTTAGGAGCCCCACTGCTTGATCGTATTAGCTGCCGTTGTTGAGTCTAGAAAAATGTTTTAAGTCATTTTGGAATTATATATCGGAGAGTTTAGGAATTCTTTTTACTCCCCAGTCCCTTCATTGCTCTGGTAAGGCATCCTGACGTAGAGTTTTGACTCTTCTCTTCTCAAATTTCACTAAAAAAATTTAGGATCACGCGGGTATCTTGGAATCGTTCCGATCGATTTGTGACGAGAACATTGTTCTTGGTGCCTCCTATCATTTAGGGGTTGTGGTAGTGTCCCGGGGAGTTGAGCTCCGAGGTGTTGTCGTCACAATTTTATCGTTGTAGTTCTGGAATACCTGAGTTTAGTGTCGCCGACATCGAAAATCTCTTTTATGCAGTTGTTGGTGAGATAACCTCGACGCCACCTAGTACTGGGGCAGGAGTTCGGGAGTATTGCCATAACTTGTATAACAGATGCTTTTCGAAGGTTGAGGTAGATGACTTCCGAAGGTTTCTTGGTTATGTGTTGAAGGATGGATACAGCTGGATGTAGGATTTGTTAGTTTTGGGTGAGATATTATGCTTCCCCTGTATCCCCAACACCTGATTGCATAACCGGAAAGTTTCGGGAGTTTATAAGTGGGAATTCAAGTAGCTCTTAGGACATCTTTCCGACAGATGTATGATATGAAATTGGGGTTCAACGTCTAGTGGTCCGCCTATCCACGGTTGGTTTAACAGTGGTCTTGTTGTGTCTTAAAGAGTCCTTGGCTATGCCGACTCGGGGACGCTTCGTATGTCATGTGCACTGCCTTGTACATGATGGTGATGTACGATCGAGCCCGTGTAGGCCCCACCACGAAAACTTCGGACGAAATCTCGATCATATGTTTGTTCCGGCTTATTCTGCAAGCCAATCCTTTGTTTTGTTTTGAGTTTTGGTATTCGAGTTGCTTCAATGTCAAGTGTTGATTCCATACCTTCCCCAAATGGTGTTCTCATACTCCGATATGAATACCAATCCTTCTTGATCATCAAGATTGTCTTGTCAATCCTTTTTACCGGTGTGTTTCTCTTCAAGTGGATCCGATCATTTCAACATTTGCAAGATCCAATCTCAGTTCTTTTCAACGGTGTTCATTTCATTCGTCCCAAATTGCCTTTGTTTTCCCTCCCTCCCACCCTTTTCTTCAAGGACCCAGATTTCTTATTCAAGTATCCTTTTATTGTTGTGAAGTCTTTCCATTCTTTTTCGTCAATGTCTTATCCGATGATTTCTGATGAAGATTCTAATGGAGCTTCAAGTTCGTCACTCTTCACTCGTTTTCTTCTCTGGTGGATTCAATTCAAGCCTTATGTGCTGATCACATGTTATTTTACTTGTTTCAAAGGCCTTCTCATACCGGTGCACCTCATAATAATTCACTTCTCGCTATTCATTTGTTCGGGAGTGCTGAAGATATCTCAGAAGGCTCGTCTTGTCTTTCAAGATCAGTTCAACCTATTTCAAGGTTGTTATCTCATTCTAGCCATTTAAATCTTACCGGTGCATTCTCTCTCTTAAATCGTTCTACGGTGTTTCTTTTGAGTGGGCCCATAACCCATAGGTCTTTTCCCAGGATATTACCTGACTCTTCTTGTTTTCCCGGAGCTATCCTCAAATTTCTTTTCGAAGTTTGACGTAAGAATGATTTATCATCGGTCAAATGTCTTTCTCCAAGATCTTCCAATTTTTTTTCATCGTTGTTTCAACTTTTCCATTCTTCTTCATTCCGGAGCATCTCAACAATTCATGGTGGTGTTTCTCGTCGTAATTCTCAGATTTTGAAGACCGAAGAAGAATTTTCTCTTCAATCTTATCCATTATCTCAGAGATTCGTCATTCGATATTGTTGTCATCTTCTCATAATTGTTTTCGATTGTGACAATTCTTTTCACCTATCCAGAGCAAATTCAGGAGTATTTTTCAGTTTGATCATCCGGAGCCCATCATCTCAGATTTATTCTTTCTTAGCTTTCAGCTATCATTCTCCAAATATTACCGGTGCATCGCTCAAATATCCTCTAATCAGCTCATGATCTATTCGTTCACTTGTATCTAAATCCCCTCAAGATTCTTCGTTCATTTGCTAATTCTTCCCGGTGTTTCTTTATCTTTTCTTCTTTCATTTTCAATTCTTACGGTGGTTCGTGCAAGATTCCTCTTCTTTCGTTATCATATCAATTCATTCGTTGTTTCGATTCCACCAGTGTTTCGTTGAAGACCTTCTCAAGTTGGCGCAATATCTATCTTTATCCTTTCTTCGAGAATAAGTAGTATGCCAAATCCGTTGTTTGTCATCAATTTAAATTGGTGAAGGATACGCATAACATAATCCTTATTCTTGTTCATCCAAGTGATTAATTCCTTATTCCGGAGGTGCATCAACTTCTTGATTCCAATTGTGTTCAGCTTTTTCTTTTCCCGGAGTTTCAAGATCTCTCATTTATCTCGTCGCAAGCTTCATCTAATCATTGCAAGGCTTCAACCTTATTCTTTTCATCCTTCACTTCTTTGTGATTATTCTTTTAACCGGAGTTCTTCATGGAGGCTCTACATGAGGGTTCATAAAGGATTTAATTCCTTCTCGAAGTTTTCATTGAGATTATTTTCAGAGGAGTTCAAGCTTTCTTCTTCTTGAAATCCGGAGTGCAATTCTTTTTACCTTATCATTGGAGGTGGTATTATGCCACTCTTGATAATTTGAGTTCATGTTTCATGATTCACAGGTTGTTAAGAATGGGGTATTTTAAATCCATCAACCTCTTCGTTGGAGTTATCTTGGGTTATATTTCACCTAAAGTCGTCCCTAAGGATTGTGGCTATCTATGGTGTTCACAAATGACCCAAGTTCTTCATTTTTCCTCCCGGTGAAATAGTTCCTCGTCTTCTTGTTCTTATCAGTCCAATCTTGTTTTTGTTAGTGGCAGAATTTCACCTTAAGTTTTGAGATGTTCTCCATAAGCCCACTTCAAACTTGTCCTTCCGTTGTTGGTTTTCCAACAACTCCGTTCTAGCATTTGTTGTAAGCGTGCTCCCTCAAGATCTTGTTTCCCTTCGTTCATTCCATTCCATTCTTAATTTTGTTCCGGAGGCTTTGTGATGTTGCTCTCTTCAACCCATCTTTTCGTTTTGACAGGATCGTGTCTTTTCTTGGTTTATCCTTTTAAACCGGAGTGTTGTGTCCCTTCTGCTCAAGCTCTTTCATTTTATCAAGGCTTCATCCCTTTTCAACCGAAGTGCTACCCGTATCGGTTCTTTCTTTTTCCTCTTTCTTAACGGAGTGCTTTCAACTTTGTTCATCTCCGTTGTATTCTTTTCAAAATGGCATAACCTTTTCAAGGTTCTTTGGTTTCACTCATTCGTCAAAGAAATAACTTAGCTTTACCTCTTCTCTTTCTCTTCCATTTTTTCATCCGGTGCCATTCTAGATCTCGGGACGAGATCCTCTCGTAGTGGTGGAGTGTTGTGATGCCCCGAGACCGATGTGCTAGGTGTCTTCCAGTTATTCGCTGCGTTGCCATGTCATTTCGCTTGCATGTTGCATCTTGCCATGTCATCATGTGCATTGCATCATCATGTTTTCAAAACTTGCATCCGTCCAGGTTCCCCAGTTCCGTCCGTCGTCCGTTCTGAGCCCAGACACACTTGCACGCGCCCGTGGCATGTCCGAAGTATTATTTTATAAGTGGCCGGAAAATGTTCTCGGAATGGGATGAGAGTTGGCGTGCGGTCTTGTTATAGTGTACGTAGACCGCCTGCCAAGTTTCATCACAATCGGAGTTCGTTTGACGCCCCAACGATTAACTATAGCGGCAGTATAGCCGGTCTAACGTCGGACGTTTTCGGTCTCCGGAAACAGTCGTTGGGCCTCTCCTCTTCTCTCTTCTCAGCCCTTTGCCTTCTTCACTACCTCTCACCGCCAGGTCCAACCTAACCTCTCTCGTCAGCCCGCGGCCCTCCTCGCGCGCGCGTCCGAAAGTTGTCCCGGACCCGACCCGGACTATCGCCACCGTTGTGTTCGGATCATCCCCAAACATCTACAAAACATCACCGTTTTCTTATTTGGACTCCCTAGTATATTTTTCACGACCGTCCGATTGTGATCGGAGGGACGAGTTAGCCCCTAACCTAAATTCATCTGATATAAATAACAGTCCAACCCTAGCCCTAGCCTGTCCAATCTCCACCAAATCCCCACGCCGCCGCCACTCTCTCCCTTGGTTTCAGCGCCGAGCCAACCACCATCCCTCTCAGATCCTTCCCCCTTAAACCCACGGCTTCCGACCACCTCCCGTGTTTTCCGGCCAGTAGCAGGAGCCCCTGCCTCGCACCTCCTGCGGGCCTCCTCACCTGCAAGCAGCCGGAGCAGCAGCTCCCAGTCGCCGGAGGAACCGCACCCCTGCCTTTTCTTCCTTCCCCGTCCCTTTTCTTCTCCCCCCAAACCTCACCTTGTTCTCCTCTGTCTCTCTGTGAACAGGGCAACGGCACCACCACCATCCCCACGCGCTCGCGGTGCGCCCGCCTCAGACCCTGAGCAGGAGCCCGAGTCTTCGTCTATGCCTTTTCCCGCCCGTGCAGCGCCGGAGTTGCTCTGTTCCTTGCTCGAACCCACAGGAGCACGAGCTCCCTCCTCCTCGTCCCCGTGCCCGCAGTAGCAGAGCAGGATCCGGCCCCGACGCCCCTCCCCGTCCTCCTTGTTCGGTTCCTCGTCGGACCCGGCAGGTCTTCACTGTTGTAGCCGCGCCAAGTCCTCTGCTTCGTCCAGGACAAGTGCGCCTGTCTCCGTCGCCCGAACTAGCAGCAGCTTCTGCCTGTTCCCGGCCAGATCCGTCGTCCCGAAGTCCCGCGCCCATGCCGGACCTCCCCTGCTTCGCCTGGGTCCCTACATTGCCTCCCCGCGCCCTGGAGTCCACGCCCGCCTGCACTCTTGCCGCCTCCAAGTACAGTTGACGCCTCCGTTCGAGAGGAGGACGATGCGGTCGACGCTCGCGTTGACTGCGCCTCGCACGCGAGCTACCGCCAGATGCGCCCCAAGGCCCAGCTCCCGGCCCAGTCGCCCGGCCTGCTGTTTCCACCGCCTTGGGCCAAGGCCCACTGGGTGAGAACCCCACTGTGCATTGTTGGCCCAGTCCGATTCGGCCCGCCTCTGTTTTTTTTCTCAGATCTGCAATTTTTCTATTTTCCAGAGTCAGTAGTTTTTACAGAAAAACTCTCCTGTTTCATGCATATAATAACTCATCATCTATGCACCGGATTAAAATGATTTATATATGAAAGTTGCTTAGAATTTTGTGTAGTTTCATAATATGTCATTTCCATCCATGTTTAAAATGCTTAAAATGATGTTTGCTTTAATTTGCTCCTATGCCATGCTAAAATGATTTAATTCATAACTAATTAACCGTAGCTCCAAATCTAATAAACTTTATATGTAAATGGGGTGGCAAAATGCCTAGTTTAACATGGTGTACTTGTTTTGCATGTTTAATAACTCTAAAATTGTGTTTAGGGCATAACAGTACCAAATCTATAATATGCTCATGAGGAGTTTCCGGAATTGTTGTTCGTTGCTTCCGGCCTCATTTAAACTTGCCTAGATTAGATAGTTTCATCATGCTTCACCTCTTGCCATGCTAACAACATTTAATATTGTTGGGTACATAAACGAGAGAGAACTAAATAAGTCACGTGGTGTTTCGTCAATATGCAACAGAGTTGCATGTTGAGCTCCACTTAATTTTTAGGATTGTTTGTGCATTTTGCCATGCCATGCTTCATTAAACCGGACATGCATCATACTTGTTGTGCATCATGCCATGTTGTTGTGTTGGTTTGTTTACTATGTTGTGTGCTTTTTTCGATGTTGCTTCTTCGGGTTGGTTCCGGTAATGTCATGATTTTGAGGACCCGTTCGACTACGTCCGTTTGTCTTCTTCATGGACTCGTTCTTCTTCCTTGCGGGATTTCAGGCAAGATGATCATACCCTCGAAATCACTTCTATCTTTGCTTGCTAGTTGCTCGCTCTTTTGCTATGTGTATGCCGCGATACCTACCACTTGCTTATCATGCCTCCTATATCGTTGAACCAAGCCTCTAACCCACCTTGTCCTAGCAAACCGTTGTTTGGCTATGTTACCGCTTTGCTCAGCCCCTCTTATAGCGTTGTTAGTTGCAGGTGAAGATTGAAGTTTGTTCCTTGTTGGAACATGGAGATGTTGTTCCTTGTTGGAACATGTTTACTTGTTGGGATATCATAATATCTCTTATTTAATTAATGCATCTATATACTTGGTAAAGGGTGGAAGGCTCGGCCTTTTGCCTAGTGTTTTGTTCCACTCTTGCCGCCCTAGTTTCCGTCATATCGGTGTTATGTTCCCAGATTTTGCGTTCCTTACGCGGTTGGGTAATAATGGGAACCCCTTGACAGTTATCCTTGAATAAAACTCTTCCAGCAATGCCCAACTTTGGTTTTACCATTCGCCACCTAGCCTCTTTTTCCCTTGGGTTCCGTGGACTCAAGGGTCATCTTTATTTAAACCCCCCCGGGCCAGTGCTCCTCTGAGTGTTGGTCCAAACTAGAGTCCTGTGCAGCGCCCCCTCGGGGAAACTCGAGGTTTGGTTTTAGTTGTATGGAGAGCTCATCTGAGTGTGCCCTGAGAACGAGATATGTGCAGCTCCTATCGGGATTTGTCGGCACATTCGGGCGGTGTTGCTGGATTTGTTTTACCTTGTCGAAGTTGTCTTGTAGAACCGGGATACCGAGTCTGATCGGAATGTCTCGGGAGAAGGTTTATCCTTCGTTGACCATGAGAGCTTGTGATGGGATAAGTTGGGACTCCCCTGCAGGGATTTGAACTTTCAAAAGTTGTGCCCGCGGTTATGGGCAGATGGGAATTTGTTAATGTCCGGTTGTAGAAAACCTGAAGTTGATCGTAATTAAAATGCATCAACCGCGTGTGTAACCGTGATGGTCTCTTTCCGGCGGAGTCCGGGAGGTGAACACAGTGTTGGAGTTATGCTTGATGTAGGTTGTTCTAGGATCACTTCTTGATCATATTTTCTCGATCGTGCTTTGCCTTCTCTTCTCGCTCTCATTTGCGTATGTTAGCCACCATATATGCTAGTCGCTTGCTGCAGCTCCACCTCATACCTTTACCTTACCCATAAGCTTAAATAGTCTTGATCGCGAGGGTGCGAGATTGCTGAGTCCCCGTGGCTCACAGATTACTTCAAAACCCAGTTTGCAGGTGCCGATGTTACCGTGCAGATGACGCAACCAAGCTCAGGAGGAGCTCGATGACGATCTTGTCCTTTGTGTTGTTTCGTTCTAGTTGATCAGTAGTGGAGCCCAGTTGGGGTCGATCGGGGACCGTGTCACATTTGGGGTTCTTCTTTTATTTTGGTTCCGTAGTCGGACCTTGATTGTATTTGGATGGTGTAACGCTTTATTCATGTATTGTGTGAAGTGGCGATTGTAAGCCAACTATGTATCTCTTTCCCTTATGTATTACATGGGTTGTGTGAAGATTACCTCACTTGTGACATTTCTTTCAAGGCGGTTATGCCTCTAAGTCGTGCTTCGACACGTGGGACATATAGCCGCATCGAGGGCGTTACAATGCTTAGGCTCCCAATGCTTAGATGTAACGCCCCGAGACCGATGTGCCAGGTGTCCGCCAGTTATTCGCTGTTGTTGCCTTGTCATTCGCTTGCGTGTTGCATCTTGTCATATCATCATGTGCATTGCATCATCATGTTTTAAAACTTGCATTCGTCCGGGTTCTCCGAGTTCTCTCTGTTGTCCGTTCTGAGCCCAACCACACTGGCACGCGCCCGCGACATGTCTAAAATAGTATTTTATAAGTGGCTGGAAAATGTTCTCGGAATGGGTTGAAAGTTGGCGTGCGGTCTTATTATAGTGTAGATAGACCGCCTGTCAAATTTCATCGCATTCGGAGTTCGTTTGACGCCCCAATGATTAACTATAGCGGCAGTATAGCTGGTCAAACGTCGGACGTTTTCGGTCTCCAGAAATAGTTGTCGGGTTGCTTTCCCCCTCTCTCTTCTCAGCCCACCACCACTCACCATCAGGCCCTACCTAATCTCTCTCGTCAGCCCGCGGCCCTCCTCGCGCGTGCGTCCGAAAAGCTGTCCCGGACCCGACCCGGACTGTCGCCACCATTGTGTCCGGATGATCCCCAAACATCTACAAAACGTCTCCGTTTTGTTTATTGGGCTTCCTAACCTAGTTTTTCTTGAACCGCCCAATTTTGATCGGAGGGTACTAATCTACCCTAAACTCCCCTCTTTCCATATATATAGAACCCCCCCACCCACCATCTCCATCGAGATCCTCCCAGATCCGTCCACTCCACCCAGCCGACACGACCAACTCCCTCGTTTTCAGCACAAGCCAATCTCCTCCTCCTTCCAATCGATCCAACCAAGCCGCGCCGCTCTAATCCCGCAGGAGCCCGAGCTCCTCTGCCCAGCAGCGCCCGATCTCCCCTCATCCCCGAGCTCCACTCGAACCCCCTCCTGCTCTGCTTCGTCCTGCTCTCCGAGCCCAACAGAAGAGGGACCCCTCCATGTCGTGCTCCTCACCGAGCCCCACCTTGTCGCTGGAGAGGATCTCCTGCAGGACCTCTGGCCTCCTCCCACATCCAGCCACAGAGCACCACGGCGCCCCGATTTCCCGCGCCCCCTCTTGAACCAGGAGCAGGAGCTTGCCCATGCGCTGGCCAGCAGCAGTGCGCCCCGCCTCGACTCGCCATGGAGACCACCGCGGCAAGGCCAACCCTCGTCGCCCTTCTCCTTTTCCATCCCTTCTTCTTCCACCTCCCTAATCTCTCTGCTCCCTCTCTCTGCCGCCATGTATAAGGCTTCGACGCCGCTGCCTCCTCTGCTTCAGATCAACGCGCCGGCCGCCGGATCCGAACCCAGGCGTCGCCCATCGCCGGAGCGTCGTCCCCGTCCCTGCCGAACCTGCCGCTGACCTCTGCTTCCTCTTCTTCGAGCAGGAGTGCTCGTCCCCAAGTCCCATGCGGCCTCTGGCGAGAGGAGGACGACAGTATCGACACCTGCGTTGACTGCACCGTGTCCGTACGCGTACATCTGGTGGGCTCCAAGGCCCAGCTGCGCTCTCCAGCTGCAGCCTAGTAACCAACCGACTGGGCCTCAGCCCACTGGTTGAGGCCACACCCGAGCGCCCTTTTTTTGTTGTTGTTGTTTTCCTTCTGTTGGGCCCAATCTCAGATGCAGCCCGATTCCTTTTTTCTCCATGGAACAAATTTAGATATTATTCCAGAGACTGCAGTTTTTCAGAAAACCTCTTTGCAAGTGCGTTATATCGACTAGAGGGGGGGTGAATAGGCGATTTTTATGAAAGTCTTCAAAACATCGAAGTTATGAAGACAAACGATAGAAATAAACCTATTACCCTGCAGAGGAAGGTAGACTACACTAGGCAAGCCATAGTCAAGTATTCAATAGAGTGAAAGCACAATGACTAATAGCAGCAATGTAGTAAGGATCAGGTAAGAAGATATTGTGAAGCCACACAGAACACGCAGTCACTCAGTGAAGGAAAAAGATAGTGCGAACATACAATGACTTCACAAGGAGTAACAGTAAGTAAAGGGAAGGGAAGATGAAACCAGTGACTCGCTGAAGACAATGATTTGTTGGACCAGTTCCAGTTGCTGTGACAACTGTACGTCTGGTTAGGGCGGCTAGGTATTTAAACCTTAGGACACACAGTCCCGGACACCCAGTCCTGAACACGTAGCTCAGGACACCCAGTCCTCACCGTATTCCCCTTGAGCTAAGGTCACACAGACCTCGCCCAATCACTCTGGTAAGTCTTCAAGGTAGACTCCCAAACCTTCACAGACTTCATTCACCGGCAATCCACAATGTCTCTTGGATGCTCAGAACGCGACGCCTAACCGGCTGGAGGATGCATAGTCCTCAAGTGTAATAAGTCTTCAGATCACACAGACAAGAAGACTTAAGTGATGCCTAATTCTCTTTGGCTCTGGGTGGTTAGGGCTTTATCCTCGCAAGGAATTCTCTCTCAAAGGCTTTGAGGTGGGTTGCTCTCAAACGACAAAAGCCGTACTCTAAATCTGAGCAGCCAACCGTTTATGGTTGTAGGGGGTGGGCTATTTATAGCCACTTGGCAACCCGACCTGATTTGTCCGAAATGACCCTGGGTCACTAAGGAACTGACACGTGTTCCAACGGTCAGATTTCAAACTCACACGGCAACTTTACTTGGGCTTCAAGCAAAGCTGACTTGCCCGACTCTGGACAAGATTCGCTCTCAAAGTCTTCACTCGAAGACATAGGTTTTGTTTAAGCATCACTTCAGTCATTCTGACTGGTTCTCTTGGACCCCACTTAACAGTACGGTGGTTCCTATGACTCAACACAGAAGAAAGAGAACTACGAAAGATCTAAGTCTTCGAGCTCCATAGGCTTCTTGTGGTGTCTTCTCTTGTCATAGTCTTCAATGTGAATATCTTCATATACCACCTTTGACTTCAATGTCTTCATACATTTTTAGGGGTCATCTCTGGTAGGAAAAACGAATCAATGAGGGACTTCTACCTGTGTTATCCTGCAATTCTCACAACACATTAGTCCCTCAACTAGGTTTGTCGTCAATACTCCAAAACCAACTAGGGGTGGCACTAGATGCACTTACAATCTCCCCCTTTTTGGTGATTGATGACAAACTAGTTGAAGTTTTCAACGGGGAATATAATCTGTGAAATTGTAAAGGATAAGGAATTGTCTTCATAAGTTGCAAGGGCTCCCCCTGAAGATGTGCATATAAGTAATTTGCTTTTGGAATGCAAATGCACATGGCAGGTTGTACTTGTGGAGATCCACTTCAACTTATGATGACAATCCACTATGCATGTGAAAGTATATGAAGATAATGACATGCATAATGGAAAATGGACGTCTGCAGAATGATCTAAGTGCGGAATTTATCGTCGCACATGCGGAATTTATCATCGCAACACAAGGTGGCAGATAAGTAGCAGACGACCATCGAATTTAAGTGTTACAACTCAAAGAACCAAATGTAGCAAAACGAGAGTTGTAAGCACGAAGCAAAATATAAAGCACCCGCCCATATGGACCCGCTTGAAGACTATCAACCTCATATGCTTCTCCCCCTTTTGTCAGTAAGGACCAAAAAGGTTTGAAGACATAGAGCATCTACTCGTTCCCATGAGGAGTAGGTGAAGCAGCAGGGTCGTTGGTGGTGTTTGGCGGTGCTGAAGAGCTTGGAGCAGAGTCGAAGCATGCTGAAGGAGGTGGCGGTGAAGTAGCATCGTCTTCATCCTCGATCACTCTGGCAGTCACAGTTGCAGCAGAGGAAGAGAACTTAGAGTCTTCAAGGGATGGAGTTCATCGCAGCACTGCCCTTCGAGGAGGTGTGGAGTCAAACTTGAATCGCTCAGTGAAGCCATCCTCTTGAAGATCATCTTCAGAACACATCAGCGTTAGCCCTTTCCATGTGCGGCGAGAGGTTTCATGGGCAACAAAAGCATTCTTGGTGTCAAGATTGCGAATGCGATTAACATCCACCAAGAGGCTTTGCATCTGATGCTTCAGCCAGTCATGATGCCTATCCTGTTTCTGATGAAGAGCCACGAGAAGCTCTCGGTCATTGAGAACACGAGTGCGCTTCTTGGGTCGTGAAGCAGTTGTACTGTCAGTGGCTTCAGTGAGAGTAGGATGCGGTGCACGTGTAGTGCCAGCCAAAGGATACACACGAGTTACGGCTTCCACGCCTTCAACGTTCTGAGTGAAACTTTGATGCTCTGCATTCTGAAGACTGAGAGGTTCCTTGGCAGGCTCAAGATAGATGGCTTTAATAGACATATCCACATCAGGCAAAAAGATCCGATGGTTGCGGGCCGAGGGCTGATATGAGATAGCGGAGTGAAGTTTGATCAGCCGCATCACCCAAGGGGCGTAGAACTTCAAACCAAACAGATCAGAGCCAGATGCAGCAAGTTGGCGAATGAAGAAATCCTGTGTATTGAAGCATTTTCCATGAAGAATGTAGAAGACCAAAGTCTTCATTGCACCTTCCAGCTTGGCATGGGGAGAATGTCCTTTGATTGGCCAGAGAGTTCACCTTATGATGTGATAAATGGTTCTTGGCAGATACTCAAGGTCTTCAACGAAGAACTCCGTGGGATAAGCAGCATCTTGGGGCAATGGCTTCATCATACTGAGCATCTGACTCATATTAGGTTCACTCTTCTGAAAGATGCTCTCAATAGCTTCACTATGAAGCTGACAGCCGTGCTCGTAGAGATCGCCAGGAGTGGGCAAACCAGTGAGCTCAATGATGTCAAAGGCTTTGGCTTTGTGATGAACGTTTCCTGTCATCCACTCCAGGACCCAAGTCTTCAGATCTCTGCTATACCCGCGGATGTGAAGTGTGGCATAGAATTGGAGCAGCAACTCTTCATTCCAATGCTCTTGGTCAGTGATGAATGGCAGCAATCCAACTTCTTTGAAGCAATCTAGAGCTTCTTCCAGATAGGGTAGACCAGCTATAGCTTCAATGTCAAGACGCTTGTGGGGGAAGATGCGACCTTGATTGTATAGAATGCAGGAGTAATAGCTTCGCTGTGGATAGCTCCAGAACCGATCAGATGATATCCTTTCCCTTGAGTAGGGGTTCCTGGAGCTATTAAAGAATGTGTTGTCTGCTCTGAAGCCATTGATATTAAAGGATCCAGGTGCTGATGCAGGACCTGGGAACCTGGGCAATCTTGGGGTTGGCTTCTGTACCTGAGGCCTATGCTCAACATGATAGTCGAACTGGGGACCGGCAGCAGGTGCAGGAACAGAAGCAGTGGGATCAGTGGCTTCGCTGACTTCTGATGCTTTTGTTGGGGAGGGCTCCACATTAGCTTCAGCCATGACAGCGTCAGTGGCTTCATTGGTGGTGGTGGTGGCAGCCTCAAGATTTTCAACCTCCACTTGACGAGCTGGAGGGTCGGTCACAATCACGTTCTCCTCGAGAACCACTTCTTGGTGGGACAGGGGAGTAGCAGCTTGTGGGACTTCTTCTTCATCGGCTGATGCAGCCGGAATGTCTTCAGCAGTTTCAGCTTCAGACGCAGAGACTGGAGGCCTAGGTCCTTTGCGAAGCCTGCGCAACACAGGCGACGCCTATGTAGTTGGGGTTGGCTGGGCCTCAAAGTCTTCTTCCTCTTGTGGGCGATCAGCCCATGAAGCATCCTGAGTGATTGGCGTCAGAGGACGACCAATGCTAATGAGTTCGCTGTTCTCGAGCTGAGGAAGGACTGCACCATCTTCTACATGGTCATGTTGACCAATGTCTTCAACAGCGATGGGATCAGCTTCTGAAAAGTCTTCAGCTTCATGAGCCTCTGTGAAAGCGGGCTCATGGATTGTCAGTTGGCATTCAGCGTCAGGACGAACCATGGAAATGGGTTCAACTATCAAAGGCTCTGTGGGAGCAGCCCGATCTTTCTTGGTCTTCCTCTTCTTCTTGGAGGGGGCAATAGGAGAGGCTTCAGGATGTTTCCTCTTCCTGGCTTCAGCCTCAGCAGTCCTCGTCTTCTTGAGCTCTGAAGCGGTTGACCGGCTTTTTGGCTTCGAGCCAGTCATTCTAGTTGGGAAGACAATGGGATCTGCTTCCTGCCTTGGTGCGTTAAGTTCAGCCGTAGCGGGCTTCTTCATCTTCTTTGCTGCCATCCTGGGGTCGATGCCAGGACGCCCAAGGGCCTTGCGCTTCTCAGCCTCATTGTAGGCCTGCACACATTTGTCAGCCAGAACCTTCATGCGCTCACGAGAACCTTGAGCTTCTGCACATTTCTTGAGAAAGGCTTCCTTGAGCTCGTGCAGCATAATCTTGAAGTTCTTCACCTCTTGCACGCTGAGCTTGGCCATATGCTTCTTGAACTGAGCCTTTTCATAGTCAATCTTTTGCTTCAGTTCAACAATGCGCTGGGCGATAGCTAACTCTAAAGCAATAGCGCCATGGAAGGCGACACTGAGGCCAATGGGTAGTTGCAGATCTTTGAAGGTGATGTTTGGCGTGTCAAACCATTCATCAATGAAGTTGTGGATGATTGTTACATCAAAGAGAGGAAGATCATTGAAGATTTCTGCTTCTTCTTTGCTCTTGATGAGTTGCTCAAGAGCGTCATCTGCAAGATCTTCATCACTTGACAGATCAATGGCATCATTGCGCAGAATGGCAGCAGCTGTTAGCTCTTGGCCGGTGTGTGGCAGAGGCATCTTGACCTTCTGGGGCTTGGAGATGCGTGATAAATCTTCGGACTGCATACTGTCTTCAGGAGGTGCAGTTGCCAGTGGCTTCGCCCGTGAGATTTTTGGTGAAGGGGCAGGCTTTGAAGCTTTAGGCTTCTTCAACTTCTTTGGCTTCGGCGCTGCAGGCGCTTCATCTGATTCAGTGTCAGCTGCAGGCTCATTCACTGCAGTCCATTCAACCAAGATATGGGTGATGAGGCCTTCAAGGTTGTAGAAAGGACTGACGACATTGGGTTCTGGATCTCGTGTGCCATCAGCCCTTGGAGCTGAGGGACCAGGGTTGAAGTCTAGTCCCAATGTCTTCTTGTTTTGCTTCGCTGAGTTCTGGGCAAACTGGAAGTTGCGCTTGAACAGAATGTCGTCACGACACCATAGTAGTGACGATGGGTGTGCATCAACAGGTTGTGGCCCACGGACCATGCAGGGATAGAAGCCTTGTTCAATGGCTTCATCTCTGGACCTGGGTTGAAGATTCTTGTATAGGATGTCTCCCCACGGTCTCTTGATGGCATTTTTCTCAGCATATTCCTGGGTTACAAATCGGTATTTGAACCATTGTTCTTCCCAATATCTTCGAATCCATTGGATTCGGGTCTTGCGCTGATTGTAATCCTCTTCAGGATCTGTCTTGTACAGTTCTGAGAGGTCATCTGGCAGATCTCTAGATGTTTCTCCACGACGCTTTCTGCCACCCTTCCTTGCTGATTTCTCTGAAGCCATGAACTTTAAACTGAAAGGCTTCAACACGTTCAAAGGCTTCAAGGATTTTCGCTTGCTGGACAAACAAGAACTTGCTTCGGGAGAATTTATATGATGTTGTAAGAATTCTGCAAATGAATGCAGACTATGAGAACCAAGGGATTCTCCCACGGACATGTACCTGTGACAGCATTAAGGTGCGAGGGAAGGGGAAGAGGTCATATGCATTCTCAGAAGATTTTGAATACAAATCAGTTTAGAAGACATTGACCTCATCGTGCGAAGACATTCACTCATAGATAAGGAGTTGGTTCCAGATTTCTACGAATCCAGAGATCAGTACAAGTGAGGAATCTAACTACTTTGTGAAGCATAAGTGAATATACTAGGCATGTTATGAGATGTAGTATGAGAGAGATCTAACTTGTGTGAATAGAAACTACTTGTGGTAGAAAGTGACAAAGCCATAGGATCAACAGTGCCGTAAAAAGGAAGTTTTATTTACCACACTAAGAACTGCTAGACAGAGTGGAAGATGAGGCCGAGCAGTTCGATCTTCCGTGCCCTAACTTGGCGACGGAGGACACCTACGGCGACGCCGGAGAGGACGATGTCCGCGGTCGGCGTGAAGACGGCGTCGGAGAGGTTGCGGCAGCGAAGCGCTTCGTCGCCGGCGTCGTCGAGGGCTAGTGGTGGCGCTAGGGTTCGTGCGAGAGTGGAAGAAGATATAATGACCGCCGTGAAGTGTGTATTTATAGGTACAGGGGCGGCACTGCGTTATTACACAGGTGCCCCTGGAGATTCGCATCTGAGGAACACGTGGACATTATGCAGAATTTTGGGGTTTGTTCCACGTCCCACGCACACCTGGATTGTCGGGTGGCCGTTCCTACTTCTCCGGGTTTCATGTGGAGGAATGAGCATTGAAAGTGGACTTAAGGTTTGTCTTTGTATCTTCTGCTGACAAGGACGCAGAGAAGACATTCGACAGTTTCAATAGAATGCATATGATTTGGAGAGATAGAGTTTGAGATAGATAGCATAGAGAGGTTAGGGTCCGATCACATTCACTTAGTTCAAAAGATTCAACAAGAAGACATAGCTATAAGTGAATGCTGTAGAGGACAAAACACTAGTATATATATATATATATATATATATATATATATATATATATATATTCAACATAGTGAAGATAATCATGAAGACATGTTGAGATTGAAGCCAAACCAAATGTGAAGACATAGCAAGGTAACGCCATGAGTGAAACACTTCAAAATAGAACATTTGGTGGTGGCGTTACCCACCGTATAGGAAGTATTAGACCCAGACACGGCGCACAATTATCGTGGTGCTCCGAAGTCAAATTCCACATTAATGTATTCACACTTAGAATGTATGTCTTCATTGATTGAAGATATACTTTACTTCGTGTGTTGCACATCTAAGTCATCAATATGCATAAGGGTTAGGATGTGTGCCTGATCACAGGACATTTGAGGATTCCAGGATATTTAGCTCACACCGTAACTTGCAAAATCTCTTCTCATCCAAGGGCTTGGTGAAGATATCTGCCAATTGCTCTTCAGTGTTGACATTTATGATATCAATATCTTCCTTCACAACATGATCTCTGAGAAAGTGATGACGAATTTCAATGTGCTTTGTCTTCGAGTGCTGAACTGGGTTGTTGGCAATCTTGATGGCGCTTTCATTGTCGCAGTAGAGTGGCACTTGCTTCAGATGAATGCCATAGTCTTTGAGTGTTTGCTTCATCCACAGAAACTGAGTGCAGCAAGATCCAGCAGCAATGTATTCAGATTCAGCAGTGGAGAGAGATACACAGTTCTGCTTCTTTAAAGACCAACATACAAGTGATCGTCCCAGAAAGTGACATGTGCCTGATGTAGACTTGCGATCAACTTTGTCACCAGCATAATCAGCATTCGAGAATCCAACCAGATCAAACTCTGAGCCCTTTGGATACCATAATCCTAGAGTTGGGGTGTGAGCCAAATATCAAAGAATTCGCTTCACAGCTAAGTGATGCGACTCCTTTGGTGCCGCTTGAAATCGAGCACACATGCAAACACTAAGCATAATATCTGGCCTAGATGCACATAGATAAAGTAAAGAACCAATCATGGAGCGGTATACCTTTTGATCGAACTCTTTACCATTGTCGTCAGGACCCAGATGATGCTTGGCTGGCATTAGCGTCGTGAAGCCTTTGCAGTCTTGCATACCGAACTTCTTCAGGCAATCTTTGAGATACTTCTCTTGAGATATGAAGATGTCGTTGCGTTGCTGACGTATTTGAAGACCGAGAAAGAACTTCAGCTCTCCCATCATAGACATTTGATATTGCTCTTGCATCATATATCCAAACTCTTCACTGTACTTCTGATTGGTGTAGCCGAAGATAATGTCATCCACATATATTTGGCACACAAACAGTTCACCATCATATGTCTTCGTGAAGAGAGTGGGGTTGAGAGAACTAGGTATGAAGCCTTTGCTCTTCAGGAAGTATTTGAGTGTGTCATACCAGGCCCGAGGGGCTTGTTTGAGGCCATACAGTGCCTTGTTGAGCTTGTATACCATGTCAGGATGTTTTGGATCTTCAAAGCCAGGAGGTTGTGCAACATACACTTCTTCTTCAATCTTGCCATTGAGGAAGGTGCTCTTCACATCCATTTGATAAAGAAGTATGTTGTGATGATTTGCATAGGCTAGCAGTATGCGTATGGCTTCAAGTCTAGCCACCGGAGCAAATGTTTCATCGAAGTCAATGCCTTCCACTTGAGTATATCCTTGAGCAACGAGACGAGCTTTGTTTCTGACAACTTGACCATGCTCATCTTGCTTGTTGCGTTATATCCATTTGGTGCCTATTATGTTGTGCTTCCGAGGATCGGGACGCTTGACCAGTTCCCATACATTATTCAGCTCAAACTGTTGAAGCTCGTCTTGCATAGCTTGAATCCATTCAGGTTCCATGAAGGCTTCTTCAACTTTCTTGGGTTCTGTTATTGAGACGAATGCGAAGTGCCCACAGAAATTTGCTAGCTGAGTTGCCCTTGAACGAGTGAGTGGATCGGGTGCATTGATGCTATCAGTTATTCTTTCAATCTGCACTTCATTGGCAACGCGAGGATGTACAGGGCGAAGATTTTGCTCTTGCTGATCATTGTCGTTGTTAGAAGGAACGTCTTCAGGCTGAGCATTGTCTTCATGTTGATCAGGTGCTGAGATGATAAGTTCTTCTTCAGGATGAGCTTCAGAAGGTACAATTTCTCTAGTTCCCATTAGCTTGATTGATTCACTGGATGGAACTTCATCTAGCACATTTGGCAGTTGCTCTCTTTGTGAACCGTTGGTCTCATCGAACCGCACATCCACTGTTTCAACCACTTTGTAATGAAAGAGATTGAAGACTCTGTAGGAGTGCGAATCCTTTCCATATCCAAGCATAAAACCCTCATGTGCTTTTGCTGCAAACTTTGAGGTGTGATGTGGGTCCTTGATCCAGCACCTGGCGCCAAATACTCTGAAGTAACTTACATTTGGCTTCTTGCCAGTAAGGAGCTCATAAGATGTCTTGTTCAGAAGCTTGTGAAGATAAACACGATTGATTGTATGGCATGCAGTATCAATGGCTTCAGGCCAGAATTTTCTTGGAGTCTTGTATTCATCTAGCATCGTTCTGGCCATCTCAATGAGTGTTCTGTTCTTGCGTTCGACGACCCCATTCTGCTGTGGCGTGTACGGGGCTGAGAATTCATGTGTGATGCCCAAGGTATCAAGATATGTATCAAGGCCAGTGTTCTTGAATTCAGTGCCATTGTCACTTCTGATATGCTTTATCTTGGCGCCATAGTTGTTCATTGCTCGATTGGCGAAGCGTCTGAAGACATCCTGCACTTCCGTCTTGTAAAGGATTATGTGCACCCAAGTATATCTAGAATAATCATCAACAATGACAAAGCCATAGAGACAAGCAGTAGTAGTAAGAGTTGAGTAATGAGTGGGACCGAAAAGACCCATGTGAAGCAGTTCGAAGGGTCGAGTAGTGGTCATGATTGTCTTCAAGGGATGTTTGGCCCTTGTCATCTTTCCTGCCTCATAGGCACCGCATAAGTGATCTTTCTTGAACTTGACGCCCTCGATGCCTATGACATGCTTCTTCTTTGCCAGGGTGTGGAGGTTCCTCATGCCAGCATGCCCAAGCCTCCGATGCCAGAGCCAGCATTCTGAAGCTTTTGCTAGAAGACATACGGCAAGTTGTGGTCCTGCTAAGAAATCTACCATGTACAAATCATCTTTTCGATACCCTTCAAATACTAGAGACTTGTCAGATTCCATTAGAACAAGGCAACGATATTTTTCAAATATTACGATCATGTTTAAATCGCAAAGCATTGAGACAGACATTAAGTTGAAGCCAAGGGATTCAACAAGCATGACTTTATCCATGTGTTGATCCCTTGATATTGCAACTCTACCTAGACCCAATACCTTACTTTTACCAGTGTCAGCAAATGTGATGTGGCTCTTGTCGGATGGACGTAAGGTTGAGTCCATAAGAAGGCTTCTTTTGCCAGTCATGTGATTTGTACACCCACTATCAATAATCCATTCCGAAGACGCTGGTGTCGTACCCTACAGTGCAGTTAGGGGGATAGGCTTCACGAAGAGCATTGTGAAGCAAAAACATTTGACTAATCAGTGGGTTATGAAAGCTTAGATCCAGATTAGGACTAATAGGGAGAGTAGCAAGCGATTCAGGAACGAAGTACATAGTAAGACCATTCGAGCATTTGATCTTGCGCCCTACAAGATGTTTAAGGTCCCCAGCAATAGCGTCAGACGATTTTGGTTTTCTGCTGGAGACCTTTCCCTGCAAAAGAGAGTTAAGCTTTCTTAGCCACCCACATCTTCAAGGGTGGCTTAGAAGCAATAAGTCTAAGTGCAGCATCAGAGAACTTTGGCTTTGGAGCCCTAGCAAACAGTCTTGCAGGCGGACAATAGTACTCATAAGAATAAGCAGAATAGTTCTTGGTCTTATGAACATGGTGGTTTGATGAACCGCTCTCATATTCATATGCCTGAGTATGGTTTCCCTGCAAAACATTTGCGTTAGTGCGACTCAGGTGAGTCCTCTGTCTGTATGAAGCCTTTGGACCATATGAAGCCTTTGGTCTGAGTTTGTATTCTTCACGTGAGGTTTCATGATGACATTACAGGAAGATTCTCCAGACACCTTTTCGGAACCCAAATCTTCTTCATAGGCGGTCCATTCCTGCAGTTAGTACCAATGTACCTGGCAAACACTTCACCATTCTGATTCTTAAACAGTTTATAGTTTGCATCAAGGGATTCATCAATGATAATGGGGTTAGCACAAGTGAAGCCAGATAGATTGGATGGATCTGTTGAAGGTTCCTTTGCAGCAACCCACGTGGTTTTGGGGTACTGCTCAGGTTTCCAGTAAGAGCCATCAGCATTCATTTTCCTTACGAACCCAACACCCTCTTTCCTCGGGTTTCGGTTCAGAATCTGCTTTTTGAGGACATCACATAGTGTCTGATGCCCTTTAAGACTTTTGTACATCCCTGTTTCAAGCAATGTCTTCAACCTAGCATTCTCATCAGCAATAGCAGTGGTATCCTCAGCAGAGGGGTTAGTTACCACATCAACAGTTGAAGATATTGCAACAGTAGTAGCAGTAGAACATTCAGCAACAGAAGTAGCATTATCACGCTCAATGCATTTAAGACATGGTGGTTCAAATCCTTCCTGAGCGGAACTGGTCTGTTTGGCGCGAAGTGACTCGTTTTCCTTTTGAAGATCTTCATGAGCCGCTCTCAATTTCTCAAGATCTTGCTTCCTTTGAAGATAATCATAGGAAAGCTTTTCATGAGTTGTTGAGAGAGTTTCATGACGACTTTCAAGTTCCTCATACTTAACGTGAAGATTTTTTATGTCTTCAATTAAGGATTCAGATCGAGTCATTTCAGCACCTAACAGATCATCGCTTCTGTCTAACAGTTTTTGAATATGTTCCATAGCTTTCTGTTGTTCAGTTGCAATTTTAGCAAGTGTTTTGTAGCTGGGTTTTGAACCACAATCAGAGTCATCATCACTAGATGTTTGATAGTGAGTAGTGCGTGTGTTTACCTTGGCACCGCGTGCCATGAAGCAGTAGGTAGAAGCGGAGTAGTCCTTGTCATTTGTATCGGTGTCGGTGATGAAGTCATTGTCTTCAGTGTTGAAGATGGACTTGGCAACGTATGCTGTAGCCAGACTTGCGACGCCTGAATCGGACTCCTCATCAGACTCCACCTCCGCCTCCTCAGAAGCGGACTCCTCCTCTGAATCCATTTCCTTGCCAACAAACGCACGTGCCTTGCCAGATGAGCTCTTCTTGTGTGATGAAGACTCTGAGGAAGAATTGGAAGAAGACTTTGAGTATTTCTTCTTCTTCTTGTCATCAGAGTCATATTCCTTGCTCTTCTTCTTCTTTTTGTTCTCATTGTCCCACTGTGGACACTCAGAGATGAAGTGGCCAGGTTTCTTGCACTTGTGACATGTTTTTTCTTGTAGTCGTGAGCAGAAGCTTCATCATTCCTTGAGCTTGATCGAAAAGACTTTCTGAAACCTTTCTTCTTGGTGAATTTTTGGAACTTCTTCACAAGCATAGCAAGTTCCCTTCCAATGTCTTCAGGATCATTCGAACTGCTGTCAGATTCTTCTTCAGATGAGGAGACAGCTTTTGCCTTCAAGGCACGAGTTCGCCCATAGTTTGAACCGTAGATATCTCTTTTCTCAGAAAGCTGAAACTCATGTGTGTTGAGCCTCTCAAGTATGTCAGACGGATCGAGTGTCTTGAAATTAGGACGTTCTTGAATCATCAGGGCTAGGGTGTCAAACAAACTATCAAGTGACCTCAGTAGTGTCTTGACGACATCATGTTTGGTGATCTCAGTAGCGCCGAGGGCTTGAAGCTCATTTGTGATGTCAGTGAGTCGGTCAAATGTGAGCTAGACATTCTCATTGTCATTTCTCTTGAAGCGGTTGAAGAGGTTGCGAAGGACACTGATTCTCTGATCTCTGTGGGTTGAGACGCCTTCATTGACCTTGGAGAGCCAGTCCCAGACCAGCTTAGATGTTTCCAAAGCACTGACACGGCCATACTGTCCTTTGGTCAGATGACCACAGATGATATTCTTGGCAGTAGAGTCCAGTTGAACGAACTTCTTGACATCAACAGCAGTGACACCTTCTCCAGCCTTGGGAACGCCGTTCTTGACGACATACGATAGGTCGACGTTAATGGCTTCAAGATGCATGCGCATCTTATTCTTCTAGTAGGGATATTCAGTTCCATCAAAGACGGGGCACGCAGCGGAGACTTTAATTATCCCTGCAGTCGACATAGCTAAAACTCTAGGTGGTTAAACCGAATCACACAAAACAAGGGAGCACCTTGCTCTGATACCAATTGAAAGTGCGTTATATCGACTAGAGGGGGGGTGAATAGGCGATTTTTATGAAAGTCTTCAAAACACGGAAGTTATGAAGACAAACGATAGAAATAAACCTATTACCCTGCAGTGGAAGGTAGACTACACTAGGCAAGCCATAGTCAAGTATTCAATAGAGTGAAAGCACAATGACTAATAGCAGCAATGTAGTAAGGATCAGGTGGGAAGATATTGTGAAGCCACACAGAACACGCAGTCACTCAGTGAAGACAAAAGATAGTGCGAACATACAATGACTTCACAAGGAGTAACAGTAAGTAAAGGGAAGGGAAGATGAAACCAGTGACTCGCTGAAGACAATGATTTGTTGGACCAGTTCCAGTTGCTGTGACAACTGTACGTCTGGTTAGGGCGGCTAGGTATTTAAACCTTAGGACACACAGTCCCGGACACTCAGTCCTAAACACGCAGCTCAGGACACCCAGTCCTCACCGTATTCCCCTTGAGCTAAGGTCACACAGACCTCGCCCAATCACTCTGGTAAGTCTTCAAGGTAGACTCCCAAACCTTCATAGACTTCGTTCACCGGCAATCCACAATGTCTCTTGGATGCTCAGAACGCGATGCCTAACCGGCTGGAGGATGCACAGTCCTCAAGTGTAATAAGTCTTTAGATCACACAGACAAGAAGACTTAAGTGATGCCTAATTCTCTTTGGCTCTGGGTGGTTAGGGCTTTATCCTCGCAAGGAATTCTCTCTCAAAGACTTCGAGGTGGGTTGCTCTCAAACAAAAAAAGCCATACTCTGAATCTGAGCAGCCAACCGTTTATGGTTGTAGGGGGTGGGCTATTTATAGCCACTTGGCAACCCGACCTAATTTGTCCGAAATGACCCTGGGTCACTAAGGAACTGACACGTGTTCCAACGGTCAGATTTCAAACTCACACGGCAACTTTACTTGGGCTTCAAGCAAAGCTGACTTGCCCGACTCTGGACAAGATTCGCTCTCAAAGTCTTCACTCGAATACATAGGTTTTGTTTAAGCATCACTTCAGTCATTCTGACTGGTTCTCTTGGACCCCACTTAACAGTATGGTGGTTCCTATGACTCAACACAGAAAAAAGAGAACTACGAAAGATCTAAGTCTTCGAGCTCCATAGGCTTCATGTGGTGTCTTCTCTTGTCATAGTCTTCAATGTGAATATCTTCATATACCACCTTTGACTTCAATGTCTTCATACATTTTTAGGGGTCATCTCTGGTAGGAAAAACGAATCAATGAGGGACTTCTACCTGTGTTATCCTGCAATTCTCACAAACACATTAGTCCCTCAACTAGGTTTGTCGTCAATTCTCCAAAACCAACTAGGGGTGGCACTAGATGCACTTACACCCTTGCACAACATGCATATAATAACTCACAATTTGTGCATCGGATTAAAATGAATTATATATGAAATATGCTTAGTTTTTCATCTAGTTTCATTATATGTCATTTTCATCCATGTTTAAAATGTTTAAAATGTTGTTTGCATATAATTTGCTCCTATGCCATGCCAAAATGCTTTAATTCATAACTAAATAACTGTAGCTCCGTTTTAAATAATCTTTATATGTAAATGGGGTAGAAAATGCCTAGTTTAACATGGTGCTTTCATCTTGCATGTTTAACAACTCTAAAATTATGTTTAGGGCAGAACAGTACCAAACCCAATATATGCATATGAGGGTTTTCCGGACTTGTTGTTTGTTGTTCTGGCCTCATTTAAACTTGCCTAGATAGGTAGTTTTCATTTGCTTCACCCTCTTGACATGTTTGTCAACATTTAATATTGTTGGGTACATAAACAAGAGAGAACTAAATAAGTCATGTGGTATTTCGCCAATATGCAACGGAGTTGCATGTTGAGCTCCACTTAATTTGTAAGATTGTTTGTGCATTTTGCCATGCCATGCTTCATTAAACCGGACATGCATCATTCTTGTTTGCGCATCATGCCATGTCTATGTGGTGGTTGTTTACTATATTGTTTGCTTTCTTTCCGGTGTTGCTTCTTCGGATTAGTTCCGATAACGTCGCATTTGTGAGGATTCGTTCGACTACGTCCGTTTGTCTTCTTCATGGACTCGTTCTTCTTCCTTGCGGGATTTCAGGAAAGATGACCATACCCTCGAAATCACTTCTATCTTTGCTTGCTAGTTGCTCGCTCTTTTGCTATGCCTATGCTACGATGCCTACCACTTGCTTATCATGCCTCCCAAATTGCCATGTCAAGCCTCTAACCCACCTTGTCCTAGCAAACCGTTGTTTGGCTATGTTACTGCTTTGCTCAGCCCCTCTTATAGCGTTGTTAGTTGCAGGTGAAGATTGAAGTTTGTTCCTTGTTGGAACATGGAGATTGTTCCTTGTTGGAACATTGTTTACTTGTTGGGATATCACAATATATCTTATTTAATTAATGCATCTATATACTTGGTAAAGGGTGGAAGGCTCGGCCTTATGCCTGGTGTTTTGTTCCACTCTTGCCGCCCTAGTTTTCGTCATATCGGTGTTATGTTCCCGGATTTTGCGTTCCTTACGCGGTTGGGTAATAATCGGAACCCCTTGACAAATCGCCTTAAATAAAACTCTTCCAGAAATGCCCAACCTTGGTTTTACCATTTGCCACCTAGCCTCTTTTTCCCTTGGGTTTCGCGGACTCAAGGGTCATCTTATT
>NC_041382.1:504727959-504833138 GCF_002162155.2 Triticum dicoccoides | reverse complement strand
TCCTCTGAGTGTTGGTCCAAACTAGAGTCCTGTGCAGCACCCCCTCGGGGAAACTCGAGGTTTGGTTTTAGTTGTATGGAGTGCTAATCTGAGTGTGCCCTGAGAACGAGATATGTGAAGCTCCTATCGGGATTGTCGGCACATTCGGGCGGTGTTGCTGGTTTTGTTTTAACTTGTCGAAGTTGTCTTGTAGAACCGGGATACCGAGTCTGATCGCAATGTCTCTGGAGAAGGTATATCCTTCGTTGACCGTGAGAGCTTGTCATGGGCTAAGTTGGGACACCCCTGCAGGGATTTGAACTTTCGAAAGCCGTGCCCGCGGTTATGGGCAGATGGGAATTTGTTAACGTTCGGTTGTAGAAAACCTGAAGTTGGCCTTAATTAAAATGCATCAACCGCGTGTGTAACCGTGATGGTCTCTTTCCGGCGGAGTCCGGGAAGTGAACACGGTGTTGGAGTTATGCTTGACGTAGGTTGTTCTAGGATCACTTCTTGATCATAATTTCTCGATCGTGCTTTGCCTTCTCTTCTCGCTCTCATTTGCATATGTTAGCCACCATATATGCTAGTCGCTTGCTGCAGCTCCACCTCATACCTTTACCTTACCCATAAGCTTAAATAGTCTTGATCGCGAGGGTGCGAGATTGCTGAGTCAACTGCACGGTATCCTCAGCACCTGCAAGCTGGTTTTGGAAGTATCTGTGAGCCACGGGGACTCAGCAATCCCGCACCCTCGCAATCAAGACTATTTAAGCTTATGGGTAAGGTAAAGGTATGAGGTGGAGCTGCAGCAAGCGACTAGCATATATGGTGGCTAGCATACGCAAATGAGAGCGAGAAGAGAAGGCAAAGCACGATTGAGAAATTATGATCAAGAAGTGATCCTAGAACAACCTACGTCAAGCATAACTCCAACACCGTGTTCACTTCCCGGACTCCGCCGGAAAGAGACCATCACGGTTACACACGCGGTTGATGCATTTTAATTAAGGTCAACTTCAGGTTTTCTACAACCGGACGTTAACAAATTCCCATCTGCCCATAACCGCGGGCACGGCTTTCGAAAGTTCAAATCCCTGCAGGGGTGTCCCAACTTAGCCCATGACAAGCTCTCACGGTCAACGAAGGATATACCTTCTCCCGAGACATTGCGATCAGACTCGGTATCCCGGTTCTACAAGACAACTTCGACAAGTTAAAACAAAACCAGCTACACCGCCCGAATGTGCCGACAAATCCTGATAGGAGCTGCACATATCTCGTTCTCAGGGCACACTCAGATGAGCGCTCCATACAACTAAAACCAAACCTCAAGTTTCCCCGAGGGGGCGCTGCACAGGACTCTAGTTTGGACCAACACTCAGAGGAGCACTGGCCCGGGGGGGGGGGGTAAAATAAGATGACCCTTGAGTCCGCGAAACCCAAGGGAAAAAGAGGCTAGGTGGCAAATGGTAAAACCAAGGTTGGGCATTGCTGGAAGAGTTTTATTCAAGGCGATGTGTCAAGGGGTTCCCATTATTACCCAACCGCGTAAGGAACGCAAAATCCGGGAACATAACACCGATATGACAGAAACTAGGGCGGCAAGAGTGGAACAAAACACCAGGCATAAGGCCGAGCCTTCCACCCTTTACCAAGTATATAGATGCATTAATTAAATAAGATATATTGTGATATCCCAACAAGTAAACAATGTTCCAACAAGGAACGATCTCCATGTTCCAACAAGGAACAAACTTCAATCTTCACCTGCAACTAACAACGCTATAAGAGGGGCTGAGCAAAGCGGTAACATAGCCAAACAACGGTTTGCTAGGACAAGGTGGGTTAGAGGCTTGACATGGCAATTTGGGAGGCATGATAAGCAAGTGGTAGGCATCGTAGCATAGGCATAGCAAAAGAGCGAGCAACTAGCAAGCAAAGATAGAAGTGATTTCGAGGGTATGGTCATCTTGCCTGAAATTCCGCAAGGAAGAAGAACGAGTCCATGAAGAAGACAAACGGACGTAGTCGAACGAATCCTCACAAATGCGACGTTAACGGAACTAATCCGAAGAAGCAACACCGGAAAGAAAGCAAACAATATAGTAAACAACCACCACATGGACATGGCATGATGGGCAAACAAGAATGATGCATGTCCGGTTTAATGAAGCATGGCATGGCAAAATGCACAAACAATCTTACAAATTAAGTGGAGGTCAACATGCAACTCCGTTGCATATTGGCGAAACACCACATGACTTATTTAGTTCTTTCTCGTTTATGTACCCAACAATATTAAATGTTGACAAACATGTCAAGAGGGTGAAGCAAATGAAAACTACCTATCTAGGCAAGTTTAAATGAGGCCGGAACAACAAACAACAAGTCCGAAAAACCCTCATATGCATATATTGGGTTTGGTATTGTTCTGCCCTAAACATAATTTTAGAGTTGTTAAACATGCAAGATGAAAGCACCATGTTAAACTAGGCATTTTCTACCCCATTTACATATGAAGATTATTTAAAACGGAGCTACGGTTATTTAGTTATGAATTAAAGCATTTTGGCATGGCATAGGAGCAAATTATATGCAAACAACATTTTAAACATTTTTAACATGGATGAAAATGACATATAATGAAACTAGATGAAAAACTAAGCATATTTCATATATAATTCATTTTAATCCGATGCACAAATTGTGAGTTATTATATGCATGTTGTGCAAGGGGTTTTCTGAAAAACTGCAGTCTCTGGAATAATATCTAAATTTGTTCCACGGAGAAAAAAGGAATCGGGCTGCATCTGAGATTGGGCCCAACAGAAGGAAAACAACAACAACAAAAAAAAGGGCGCTCGGGTGTGGCCTCAACCAGTGGGCTGAGGCCTAGTCGGTTGGTTACTGGGCTACAGCTGGAGAGCGCAGCTGGGCCTTGGAGCCCACCAGATGTACGCGTACGGACGCGGCGCAGTCAACGCAGGCGTCGAGACTGTCGTCCTCCTCTCGACAGAGGCCGCACGGGACTTGGGGACGAGCACTCCTGCTCGAAGAAGAGGAAGCAGAGGTCAGCGGCAGGTTCGGCAGGGACGGGGACGATGCTCCGGCGACGGGCGACGCCTGGGTTCGGACCCGGCGGCCGGCGCGTTGATCTGAAGCAGAGGAGGCAGCGGCGTCGAAGCCCTGTACATGGCGGCAGAGAGAGGGAGCAGAGAGATTAGGGAGGTGGAAGAAGAAGGTATGGAAAAGGAGAAGGGCGGCGAGGGTTGGCCTTGCCGCGGTTGTCTCCATGGCGAGTCGAGGCGGGGCGCACTGCTGCTGGCCAGCGCGTGGGCAAGCTCCTGCTCCTGGTTCGAGAGGGGGCACGGGAAATCGGGGCGACGTGGTGCTCTGCGGCTGGACGTGGGAGGAGGCCAGAGGTCCTGCAGGAGATCCTCTCCGGCGACGAGGTGGGGCTTGGTGAGGAGCACGGCATGGAGGGGTCCATCTCCTGTTGGGCTCAGAGAGCAGGACGAAGCAGAGCAGGAGGGGGTTCGAGTGGAGCTCGGGGATGAGGGGAGATCGGGCGCTGCTGGGCAGAGGAGCTCGGGCTCCTGCGGGATTAGAGCAGCGCGGCTTGGTTGGATCGATTGGAAGGAGGAGGAGATTGGCTTGTGCTGAAAAGGAGGGAGTTGGTCGTGTCGGCTGGGTGGAGTGGATGGATCTGGGAGGATCTCGATGGAGATGGTGGGTGGGTGGCGGCGGCGGACACGGAATGGATGGGACCCCTCCATTCCGTGTCCGCCGATCAAAATCGGGCGGTTTCTAGGTTTTAGGGTTTTGTCTCAAATTAGACTAGGGGTTCTATATATATGGAAAGAGGGGAGTTTAGGATAGATTTGGACCCACCGATCAAAATCGGGCGGTTCAAGAAAAACTAGGTTAGGAAGCCCTATAAACAAAACGGAGACGTTTTGTAGATGTTTGGGGATGATCCGGACACAATGGTGGCGACAGTTCGGGTCGGGTCCGGGACAGCTTTTCGGATGCACGCACGAGGAGGGCCGCGGGCTGACAAGAGAGATTAGGTAGGGCCTGACGGTGAGTGGTGGTGGGCTGAGAAGAGAGAGGGGGAAAGCAACCCGACAACTATTTCCGGAGACCGAAAACGTCCGACGTTTGACCGGCTATACTGCCGCTATAGTTAATCGTTGGGGCGTCAAACGAACTCCGAATGCGATGAAATTTGACAGGCGGTCTATCTACACTATAATAAGACCGCACGCCAACTTTCAACCCATTCCGAGAATATTTTCCGGCCATTTATAAAATACTATTTCAGAGATGTCGCGGGCGCGTGCCAGTGTGGTTGGGCTCAGAACGGACAACAGAGAGAACTCGGAGAACCCGGACGAATGCAAGTGTTAAAACATGATGATGCAATGCACATGATGATATGACAAGATGCAACACGAAAGCGAATGACAAGGCAACAACAGCGAATAACTGGCGGACACCTGGCACATCGGTCTTGGGGCGTTACACCATGCCTCAACTGAAGTGCCACCGGCCTTCGAGCCCACCGTCGAGCGGTCGGTGGTGCTCAACCAAGAAGCGATGGACAAGGTTCCCTCAGCGCACGCTTCCGATTGCAATGACTGGGGGCGACGGTAGCCTGGCCTGCTTCCCGCACCGCAATTGATAGGACAGCCACCGAGATCCCCATTCATCTTCGCGCCCTCTGGGCTGGCCTGATTCCCCGTTTCTCTGCCTTCTTCAATGTCGTGCTTTCTCACTACCAAGTCAATTCACTGCACATGGATCCCCTGTCCATCATTCTCCTTGTCGTCTTCGCCTTTGTCTACGGGGCCATGGTGGGCATTGCTCCCTACGTAGATTTGCTTTGCCATTTCTTCTCGCTGCATCTGATTGATGCCTGGCAGCACTCGGGATGCTTGAGCTTCCAGGCCATGGTAGCGACGGCCGGTTCGGGGGTCGACTTCTAGCTCTCACCGGTTGTGAGCGGATTTAGGAAGCGGTGGGTGTTTGTGGATGCCGGCGTGCTCAGCCCCCTACTCTTGCTTCCAATGGCACCCGCCGTCCCCAGCACCGGTTGGGGGCACGCAAGGCTTGTTGACCCGCGGCTCGCCCATGTTTGGCGTCGGCTGGCCAGGCTGAAGGATCTCAGGGTGACAGCGCCCATGGTGGTAAAGGAGTTCATCAGACGCTGCATTGCTCCGCTCCAACGCCACTCCCGACCGATGTGGACCTTCTTTGGTAGCGAGGACCCCATAAGGCTTCACGCGTCTGAGCTTCCTCTTGAGGCGCAGCGCTGTGCCTGAGCTCCTGACGGGTGACCCGGTGCCAGCCAATCTGCCGGAGGAGGGCTGCCTCTTGTATTGTTGCTCGAACAAGGTGGAGTTTGCGAGGCAGATGCCCCCATTCGATGAATGGGGACTGCGCCTGGTCGGCCTTGAAGGGCCTCGAGAGAACCCTGTCTTCGTGGTTCCTTCGTCTGCCGCCAGCACAACACTCAACCCAGAAGTGGGCGCAGGGGGGCGATCGCTGTCGAGCGTTGGTGACGCAGCTGCTGGGGAACCGGCGTTGCTCGGGGCTCCTGAAGTGACGACCCCTGGGGCTCAAGAGAGCCATTCTGAGGAAGCGGCCAGGGGGCTGATGCAGTCCAATGCACCTGAGGCTGAAGCCCCTGAGGCCCCGGCGAGTCGTCATGAAGCAGGGGTCGAGAAGTCGACGTAGCCCCACACACCTGACGTCGCCTCCTCAGGAACCATGCCAACCGCATCTGGCACTAGCGACCATATTCGGGGCTTCGATCGGCTTCGACAGGACTTCGAAGTGCTTCGCAAGAGGAAGGGGTCTCCAAGCTGTAGCGGCGACGCCTCCCGGCCATTGAAGCAGAGGAAGTACATTGCCATAGACGAGTGAGTACCTTATCCTCATAATTTCCTGAGTGTTGCATCTCCTCCTGACCGCAATTCTTCAGGGTCCCTTTGGCCAGGGTGGCGAAATCTCCCGAGAAGCAACCTCCGCCGACTCCAGGCCCTCCACTGGCCCTGAGCATTCCCTGCCAGTGCTGCACGTCGCACGAGGCCTGTTGGGGAAGTAGATGGGATGACCGGGTGCCTTGACCCTGCGCTCTTGTCGTCCCTCCTTTGCGGTCTTGCCTGGGGCGCTAGGAGAGTGACGAGGGCCCCTCCACCGGTCATCACACGTAGCCTCGCCCTCGAGCAGCGAGGACCTGCCCCGCAGGGCCTCCGCCGAGGCCCGAGAGGCCACGGGGAAGGCACCGGCCTCCGCCCCTCTGCTTGGGGCAGGTGATGCGACTCGAGCTTCCCCAACGATCCCATGTGTGGAGGACGGACATGGTCGTGCGTTGGAGCGTGCGCATGGGCACGGCGCTGTCCGTCACAAGCTCTTCCGGGAGGCGATGGGTGCGCTAAGCTGGCTTGGGGAAGAGCTTGTGGATGTTGACGCCTGCCTTGAGACTGAGGGCCTTTGGCTGGAGGACGAATGACATCAACTGAAGGTGGCAATCAACTTCGGGCGTCTCCAACGCGAGCGCACTAGCACGAAAGCCAAGGCACCCCTTGTGACCTCGCGCGAAGCCAGCGCTTGGGCCTTGGGCTAGGGAGGCCGATCGCCACCACGAGGTCGCCCAGGAGCATGAACGAGAGCTCCAGGTCCTGAATGCTGCCACGGAGCAGCAGGTCGAGGCAGGCGGGATCGCCTTGGCGTCGATGAGGAGGGCACTTTCCGAAGATAAAGAGATCCTGGAGCGCAAGGAGGCGCTGCTGCTGGAGGCCTCGGAGCGCAGCCTCGAGCTTGAACGGTTGGAGATGAGGGAGCGCCAGGTGGCCCTGGCTGAAGACACCGTCAATGCGCGCGAGGCCGGGATCCAGGAGGAGGTCGACCGCAGGGTGGCGAAGGCTCGCGCGGATCTTGCCAATGTGCAAGACCTAAAGTTGAAGCTCTTGGAGGCCAAGGCTGAAGGCAGGACCACCGCCCTCAGGTCAAGGATGGACGAGGCGGTGGAGCGTGAGAGGACCGCCATGGCGGCCCTGACCTCCGCCCAGGCCGAGCTAACCTCCACCCGTGCTGAACTGCTTTTGCTCCAACAGCGGGTTGATGCTGTCGAGTCCCTCACGCAGCAGAACCGGGAGGAGGTGTGTCGTTGGCAGATGTTGCAGCGCGAGCACGCTCCGATGCTCTAGGCCCTGAGATTGAGGGTCAACCGAGCACTGTGCGCCATCTGCGAGGAGCGCGCCCGTCATCCCCACGCGGAAGACTATGCCAGCCATCTCCATTTCTTTACCGATGTCGTGACGTGCCTAGAGGACCAGGCCACAAGGGCTTGCGAGCTTGTTGAAGAAAGGAGGCGAGGCCTCCTCGGGCACGCGTTCTCCCGCCTCTTCAGTCATCTCCAGAACATAGATCCCCACTTTGACTTTGACGCAGCCATCGCTCCAGTGCCCGGGGCCATCCGGGACAACCTGGCGTGTTGGGTGGATGATAATGTGGATGCTCTGGTCAAGGCCTTTGCCACCTAGGACGACGTGGCGATGGTCGTGGCGGACGAAGGCAGCATGGTTGATGACAGTGAAGGCGACGCCAATGACAGCGCCAACAGTGGGTACGAGAGCGATCCGGGCGACGCCGCGAGTGACATGTCTGATTGAGCTCGCGCTCCTTCGCTTTAGCCTGCACGTAAAGACTTGGACACAGCCTCTAGAGGCGTGAGAGCATTTTGGAGAGGGGGGCTCGTGTAAGTAAATTACTGTTATATTTTCTTTTCAGGCTAGACTTGAACGTGCTTCTGTAGGTGCACGAGCCCCTCAGCAGGCTCTGCCGCTGTAATTTACCTTGTCCCAGCGGGCCTTAAAGTGGTTTTGTGGTTGTCGACGCGCCTTGCTCCTGAGAGGAGCCCCCCGGAGCTCGCGAGGGTTAGATTTCCCAAGGATCCTGCTGGTCTGCCTAAGAGGGCCTCGCGAGGAGCGAGCGCCAGACCTCGGCAGGGTGTGCACGCAATGGCCCGCGGCGATTGCGCTCTTGGTCTTGGAGGGAGGTTGCCACCATCCGGGCCTGTCTGAGCATGGTCGTTGTGCGCATACCATGCCTAGCCCCCGCTCGCGAGGCGCTTGTAGGGGAAGGGGCAATAGGCGCAAGTCTCTAAACAGAGCACGCAACCAAAACGCAAGAAACTCACTCGAGCAAGAAGACTCCCCCCCCCCCAACTTGACAATGAAAATGAGATTCCAAGTTCAGATCCAAAAAGTGGCAAATCGAGCTACAGAAAAGGGGATGAAAGTGAATGGCCGCGTCCCGCACCTAGCTAGTCTTCTTGTCTTCCCACCAACGCGGAGCGAAGTGCTTTCACTGGCTGTGAGCATAGTCATTGGGGGACACTGTCGACGGCAGCCGGAGCATGGTGCTTCCACTAGGACGTGGGCGGGAACCCTCGAGGCCCGAGGGCGGCACTCCGGAGACTCCGGGGCATGTATATCCCCACTCATTATTATGTGAGAGTGTCACGAGCGGAGACCTTCACAGGCGCAATCCTTACTTCATATCGCCATGCGAGGGCCCCGCCCCGCGCCACCCCCGACCACCGTTGGGGCATCTGGAAACCAGGACGAGACCAAGGGGCAAGGGGGATGCTAGCGGCGCCCTTAGCGACCACGGGCCCTCTGCTGGGGGGAAAGGCTTGCCAACGCTTCCCCCGGCAGAGGACCTACCTCCGTGCAGCACCTCGCTCTGTATGGCATGGGGGAGGGCTTGGCTCCGGGCCTCTCCCGCTTAACCCCCAGAGCACCACTCCTGTCGGGGGCAGGGCCATTGCCCTGAGGTCTCTAACTGCTACTGCAGCCTAGTTGTCCAGCAGTTTAGGGTTAGCATAAGCTTGCTCATGAATATCGGCTGTACCCCGCCGTCATCGTCACTGAGGGGGTTGGCGAAGCCTCTGGGTGACTCGTGGAAGGCCCGCGCCCCGGGCCCTCCAGCCGCCCATCCTGGTCCAGGGAACGGATCGGGGCCTTCCCCCGGCAGGTACTCCAGATTCACCATCCGGGGCACGTAGGCGTCCGCAGTCACCTCGCCGGAACCGCCACCTAGGTGCCCCGCGCCTTGAGCTGCCAGTTGCGGCATTTGACCCTGGTGGCCGCTGTGTGGCATCCCGGCGCACCCTTGCGGCGGGCCGCCAGCGCTCGTCCCTCCTAGTGAGGGCGTGGTTGGGGCAGGGCGGCCCGTGCCAAGGCCCGTGTTGGTGTCTTCGGATCCCCTTGATGCCCCAAGGGGCGCACGAGCTTGCTAGGGCCTCGCGCACGCTTCCGCCACAACTTGGGGTGTGGCTAAGGAGCAGAAAGGCGGCGTACCTCTGCAAGCGGCATCCAGCAGTTCAGCAACCCGCTCCAGTAGTGCGTCGCGACCGCTCTCCACAAATCTACACCATAGCAACTCCCGTGCCATGATGAGTGCGGCTCACATGTTCACTTGCTCCCGTCGGGTATGCAGTGTTGTTGCCGTAGTGTAACCTGAGGATCGCGCGGCTGCGCGTGTGCGCCGCGGCGCGAGGGCGATGGGTGTCGGCCCCCACTGCCCGCACCCGCGGGTGTTGGGCGGCGCGCGGGCCGCCTGGAGCACGGAGTTGAGGTCTTCTTGCATGGATGGCAGCGCCCGGGCGAGCCAAGCCGCCAGTGGTCGGCATGGGTCCTTGGACCGTCAGACATCAGAGCTGCCAGGCGATGGCGGGTCGATCGACGGAGAAGAAGCTTCGGCGCACCCCTACCTGGCACACCAAATGTCGGATCATGGGTTCCGGCAAACCCTTGAGGTTCGAACACTGGGGTGCGCACGAAGTATTCCTCCTCTCTAGTTCGCTCGCTCGATGATCCCACGGCCTAGCTCGACGGACCCAAGGAACACGAGACACGTAGGTTTACGCTGGTTCGGGCCACCGTTGTGGTGTAATACCCTACTCCAGTGTGATGGTGGTGGATTGCCTCGAAGGCTAGGGATGAACTAATAAAATGGATGAACTGCCTCCTGAGGAGAGGTGTTCTTGAGCTCGATGAGCTGGTGTGTGTGAGGATGGTCTGAATGATCCGTCCCTTGCTACGGTGGTGGCTAGCCCTATTTATAGAGGCCCTAGTCCACTTCCCAAATGTTAGGAGGGAAGGGATCCAACAGCAACCAAGTTTGAAGGGGGGCAACTAATACAAACTATCCTGATAAAAGGTGGTCTTCGCCTGCCAAAGACTCTGGTGGTGACGCTGTTGTGGGCTCTGCGGTGACCTTCGTCCTGCCGCCCTGCTGGCCTTGGTCTTGTTGCACCGATATGGAAACCTTTGCCGGCTGCCTTGGGACTCCTCGCATGTGCCTGTCTCTTTAGCACCAAAGAGGAAACTGGTACACTGCGCCCGCTGGCGCCCGCCTGGACTTGGTCGTCATGGCTCACATCATGTGAACCTCGCGAGGTTCCCCTTGCATAGATATCTCCGTGCCTCAGGAGATAGCCTAGCGAGGCTGCCCCCAGGGAGGTCTTGACGTCATCCGCCTCGCGAGGGTCTTGAGTTGTTTGCTGCGGATGATGGGTCGTACCAGGCCACTGGTGGAGCCACGCCATGGGCCACAGGCACGCAAGTCTAGATACCCCCATTCTCAGGACGCCGACACCCTCTTGTTGGTAAGACAAGGGATAAGGTAACCTAATGCTTTCATGGACAACATCATATGTGTATTTCACTCTATGTCTATGGATATCCTTGTATGTTCCTTGTGGGACTAACCCATGTAGGTATTGAAAGTGCAAATCACTCCAATGGATTGCTCCAAATGATCTACATCAACGATGAGCATCTACATCTTCAACACCTACATGAAGTCATCATCAACAAAACCCAAGGTTAGTTCATCCCTCTTAGGGGGGATATCACATCTAGGGGAGCTTTGCTCTAAGAATTGAGCAAAAGCAACTCTAATGGTGTGAACACAACAATGCTTTATGTAAAAGTGGTAACCCCACTTGTGCTTAAATGATGAGTATGACCTACGATCAAATGTTCTCATTTGACTCCTCAGTCAATATACTCATATATAGATGACCTAGTCATCACCAATTGCTTGATAGATGCTAGAGTGTTTGTGCATGCTTTGCTTTATATTTCATTTGCTATCTTATTGTGCGAGCATGTTGGTTGCATATTTTTCCCGCTCAAGGACATCCATTTGTTGCTTTGATTGTTTGGCTTCTCTATTTGCCGAATGGACGGACAAGAATGCCTAAGTAATCCCTCTAGCTATCTATGTCTTTCTCGTCTCAAACTCTATTCATGCTACATCACAAAGTTTGATCAAGTCAAATTCAGACCCTCCGGGTGAGGAGCACTCGGAGCCACCAATCCGTCAAGGGCTTAAACTTCCAAAACCACTTAATGACTTTTGGTCTGACCGATTCACTCCTTTCGGTCCCACCAAAAGCACTGAGTTGATCTAGGTTTTCACCTCGGTGCAACCGATTAGAACAGTTTGGTCTCATCGAGTTGCAGTAACCGCTTGCGATTCTATATTTCGGTGCCACCGAGTCATTCCACTCGGTCACACCGACAGTGACTGGGTATATATATGTCGTGGGTTGAATTTTGGAAATTTCTTCAAACTCCCAACCACGCCTACCCAGCTCTGCCGCCCCTCCTGGTCTCCGGATCATCTCCTTCATTGCCAGCGCCCTCCTGCCGCTGGTCTCTACCGCCATCAACGGGAATCTCCTCCGCCGTTGTCGTCGTAGCGAGTTCATCGCCAAGTTAGGGTACGGACTTGATCTCTTTGTGTATTCCTTAACTCCGATTCCTGCACAAATATTAATGCCATGTTTCTAGCCACGATTAAGATCAATGTATCCACCTAAAACTTCCTCTAGAATAGATTTGATGCAAAAAACTTAGGGTTAGGTTTCCGCCGAACTCATCTCGGAACGACCAATCTGAAGAAATCGGTCTCACCGATTTGGCCCAGGCCATTACACATGTACAACTTGGTCTGACCGAAGTGTACCAATCGGTGTGACTGAGTTCACATTCTCTGTGAAACCCTAGCATCTCGGAGTCACCAAACTGTATTTCGGTCTGACCAAAATTGCATGTTTAGACTCTAAATCTGCTTCGGTGCCACCGAGTTTGTCATATCGGTAGCTCCGAAATGCTTTCTGTAGAAAACTAAAATCAAATTTTTGTCTCAACTCTTTGCAAAAATCAGTTGTGCTTTGTGATGCTCATCCACTCTACCTATACCTATCTATTCACAGGGTCAGTTTCAGCCATGTCAGACAACAGTGACAGTTATAATAGGTCAGAGGAGCAGGTGAATCTCAGTGAGGGAACTAGTCCCTCAAGCAGCTATGATGATGGAAGCAGAAGCACACCAAGCAATTTGCCTAAGGCTATTACTAGGCAGAGGAAGAAGAGAACCTCAGATTCTAAAGATGAGGACTATGTTGCTGATGAGGAAGTGACCTCAAGGAAGAAAGTGCTCAAGAAAGAGCAAGATGCTACTGCTGCCATCAAGCCTGGTATGCACAAGAAGGATCCTTCCCAGAGGAAGCCCATGTCTAAAGCCAGAGCCTCCACTCTAGAAACCATGCAACCTGAAGAGGAAGAGGTTGCTGTAGGAAAGAAAAGGAAGGAAAGGCTCAAGAAGACTATGGCCAGAGTGATTGGAAAACCTTCCATGACGAGAGAATCTGATGAGGAAGATGAAGAGCCAGTGCCAAAATCTCAGAAGCTCATGGGGGGTGCTATCAAGTCTGGGGCTGCTCCATCTAAGCCCAAGACAACCTCCAAGCCCTCATCTCAAGCACAAGCCTCCAAGCCAACTGCACCCAAGAGATCCACCAGAAACATCTCAGCTGCAGAGAAGAACAAGGCTCCAGTGCCTCAAATACAAGAGGATGAAGAGCCACAAGTGCTCAGAAAGTTGAAGCCAAAGGTTCCAGATCATGATGACAATCATCTAGTGGCTAAGGATATGAAGTTGAGAAAGGATGCGGGTCTTAGACTCTAGAGACAGACTGATCCATATGCTGCAAGGATAAGGACTGTTGTGACTATCACTTTCACACCAAGGAACAACAAGACTTCTATGAGACTGACCTATTGGACAAGAAGCCCATTGTCAATGATGGGTTGATTGGGAATTCATTGATGACAATGAGGATTACTTTCCAGGAGTTCATGAGAGTTTCAGAATGAACGGAGTTGACACTTTTGTTGGTCAGAAACTAACAAAATGGAATGATGAAATGGTCATGCAATTCTACTCAACTGCCCATTTCTACCCAGATGGCAAGATAGTCTGGATGACTGAAGGCACAAGGTTTAAATCATCAATTGCTGAGTGGGCCAAGTTGATCAATGCCCCTGAAGAAGGTGGAGATGGCACATATGTGTATGCCAAGCCAAGGAAGGGACACAACTCCATGGCTCACATGTACAAGGAAATTCCTGATGATGCCTTGGAGACTCACAAGTTTGGATCAATCTACTATCTGCTGTCAGGTCTGACCACAATAAACATTATACTATGGCACACTCTACTGCCCAAGTCAGGAGATCATAGAATGATCCATGGTCACTCTATCAACCTGCTTCACATGTTTGATGTGCCAGAAAAGTTCAAGGTGATGAGCTTGATCATTGAAACTGTGAAGAGAACTGCTGCTGACCAGAAAAGGTCATGTGGATATGCCCCCACATTCAGATGCTCATCAACTCCAAGATGGGGACAGTGACATATCTTCTAGACAAAGAGCATCTTCCCCTAAGGCCAGACTTTGAGGACAACGTGGTTGTCATGGATGCATCACATCCTACTTCTGTAGAGGCTCGAGAGAAGCGAGAGAAAGCAAAGGCAGCAAAGACTTCCACAATGCCAGATGCTTTAGTTGTCAATCTCAAGACCGAGCAAGATCAACTCAGCTATCTACTTGAGGCAACAGTGAGAATAGAGAAAGGACTAGCCACCCTGACTCGAAATCAAGAGAGCCCTGAGAGCATATTTGAGACCAAGCTTCATGATCTAGATGTGAAGGTCACCGAGATTCAGACCACATTTGAGAAGCTACAGGAAGAGATTGAGGACATGAGTGATAGACCAACTACCAACACTTTTTAGCATGTGCCAAGGGCACAAAGGTCTGTAGTTGTGCCAGTTGTCAGTGATACGAGTACTACCACTTCAGCACTTGCAGCAACTGCCCCAGTCATTCCTCCAGTTGCAAATCCTCCAGCTCCTCAGACATCTTCAGAAGTTTTTGCAGACGGACTCCTCTCCACGCCATCTTCGCACACCTGAGCTCCCGGAGATCGTGCCCAGAGTGTTACATAGCACTATGCATTTTCAAGATTTTTGGTAACTTGATGCCAAAGGGGGAGAAAGTGTATAGATCATTAAGTTGAGAGAGAGAGAGTGTGTGTTTTGCCCTTTTGTTGCTTCTCTTGCTACTTGTCGTTTGATTGTTTGCTTGCAACTATTTGTGCTTGTGTGTGAGATACTCTTATGATCATGTGTTTGATAATATTATGCTTTAATGTGTGTTTGAATGATGATATCTTAATACTTGTGTATGATCAATCATGTTTCCCATGGTGATGAATGCATGTTCTTTATAGTCTATCATTTTGAGCGCTCCATCAAGATGTATGTGACATGAAAGAGTTGACCTATGATCCTAATTGACTGTGCATTTGCATTCAAAAGAAAATTTTAAATAATGCACAAATTTAGGGGGAGCTCTTGCTTATCACATACTTCTCAAAGCGACGATGTATTTCATTCATACTATCATTTGTCGAAGCTTTGATCTATATGTTGTCATCAATTACCAAAAAGGGGGAGATTGAAAGTGCAACTAATCCCCGGGTGGTTTTGGTAATTCGTAACAACATATAGCTCATTGAACTAATATCCATCTATACCAATTTAAGAAGACCCAAATGGGCAGATCCAAACCATCTCGACCGTCAAATCATGTTATCTAGCGGTTCAAATTGCTCCAATGTTGAGCACCAAACACGTTTAACGCTCTAATTACCCACCACTAACATTGGTTATAAACACATTTTTGACTCAACGCTATCTGATACGTCTCCAACGTATCTATAATTTTTGATTGCTCCATGCTATATTATCTTCTGTTTTGGACATTATTGGGCTTTATTATACACTTTTATATTATTTTTGGGACTAACCTACTAACCGAAGGCCCAGCCTAGAATTGCTGTTTTTTTGCCTATTTTAGGGTTTCGAAGAAAAGGAATATCAAACGGAGTCCAAACGGAATGAAACCTTCGGGAACCTGATTTTCGGAACGAACAAGATCTAGGAGACTTGGACCCTACGTCAAGAAACCAACAAGGAAGCCACGAGGTAGGGGGCGCGCCCTCCATCCTCGTGGCCCCCCTGTTGCTCCACCTACGTACTCCTTCCTCCTATATATACATGCGTACCCCCAAACGATCAAATACGGAGCCAAAACCCTAATTCCACCGCCGTAACTTTCTGTATCCACGAGATCCCAACTTGGGGCATGTTCCGGAGCTCCGCCGGAGGGGGCATCGATCACGGAGGGCTTCTACATCAACACCATAGCCTCTCCGATGATGTGTGAGTAGTTTACCTCAGACCTTCGGGTCCATAGTTATTAGCTAGATGGCTTCTTATCTCTTTTTGGATCTCAATACAATGTTCTCCCCCTCTCTTGTGGAGATCTATTCGATGTAATCTTCTTTTGCGGTGTGTTTGTTGAGACCGATGAATTGTGGGTTTATGATCAAGTTTATCTATGAACAATATTTGAATCTTCTCCGAATTCTTTTATGTATGATTGGTTATCTTTGCAAGTCTCTTCGAATTATCAATTTGGTTTGGCCTACTAGATTGATCTTTCTTGCAATGGGAGAAGTGCTTAGCTTTGGGTTCAATCTTGCGGTGCCCTTTCCCAGTGACAGTAGGGGCAGCAAGGCATGTATTGTATTGTTGCCATCGAGGATAACAAGATGGGGTTTTTATCATACTGCATGAATTTATCCCTCTACATCATTTCATCTTGCTTAAGGCGTTACTCTATTCTTATAAACTTAATACTCTAGATGCATGCTGGATAGCGGTCGATGTGTGGAGTAATAGTAGTAGATGCAGGCAGGAGTCGGTCTACTTGTCTCGGACGTGATGCCTATATACATGATCATACCTAGATATTCTCATAACTATGCTCAATTCTGTCAATTGCTCAACAGTAATTTGTTCACCCACCATAAAATACTTATGCTCTTGAGAGAAGCCACTAGTGAAACCTATGGCCCCGGGTCTATTTTCCATCATATTAATCTTCCAACACTTAGTTATTTTCATTGCCTTTTATTTTACTTTGCATCTTTATCATAAAAATACCAAAAATAGTATCTTATCATATCTATCAGATCTCACTCTCGTAAGTGACCGTGTAGGGATTGACAACCCCTTACCGCGTTGGTTGCGAGGATTTATTTGTTTTGTGTAGGTGCGAGGGACTCGCGCGTAGCCTCCTACTGGATTGATACCCTGGTTCTCAAAAACTGAGGGAAATACTTATGCTACTTTGCTGCATCACCCTTTCCTCTTCAAGGGAAAACCAGCGCAGTGCTCAAGAGGTAGCAAGAAGGATTTCTGGCGCCGTTGCCGGGGAGGTCTACGCAAAAGTTAACATACCAAGTATCCATGACAATCCTTATCTCCCACATTACATTATTTGCCATTTGCCTCTCATTTTCCTCTCCCCCACTTCACCCTTGCCGTTTTATTCGCCCTCTCTCTCTATCCTCCCTCTCTTTCTCTATTTGCCTCTTTTTGCCCGTTCCTCGTTTTCTTGTGTGTTGGATTGCTTGCTTGTCACGATGGCTCAAGATAACAGTAAATTGTGTGACTTTACCGATACCAACAACAATGATTTTATTAGCACTCCGATTGCTCCTCTTACCGATGTTGAATCTTGTGAAATCAATGCTGCCTTACTAAATCTTGTCATGAAAGATCCGTTTTCCGGCCTTCCTAGTGAAGATGTCGCTACCCATCTAAATAGCTTCATTGATTTGTGTGATATGCAAAAGAAGAAAGATGTGGACAATGATATTGCTAAATTGAAGCTATTTCCTTTTTCACTTAGAGATCGTGCTAAAGCTTGGTTTTCGTCTTTGCCTAAAACTAGTATTGATTCTTGGAATAAGTGCAAAAATGCTTTTATCTCTAAGTATTTTCCTCCCGCTAAGATCATCTCTCTTAGAAACGATATTATGAATTTTAAGCAACTTGATCATGAACATGTTGCACAAGCTTGGGAGAGGATGAAATTAATGATACGTAATTGTCCAACACATGGTTTCAATTTGTGGATGATTATAAAAAAATTTATGCCGGATTGAATTTTGCTTCTAGAAATCTTTTAGATTCGGCCCGGGAGGCACTTTTATGGAAATCACTTTAGGAGAAGCTACTAAACTCCTAGATAATATTATGGTGCATGCGATAGAAGAAATTAATGTTTTGAGTGGAAAGTTGGATGAACTTATGAAATTATTTACTACTAAGAGTGTTTCTTCTGATCCTAATGATATGCCTTTGTCTACTTTGATTGAGAATAATAATTAATCTACGGATGTGAATTTTGTTGGTAGGAATAATTTTGGTAACAACGCGTATAGAGGAAACTTTAATCCTAGGCCTTATCCTAGTAATTCCTCTAATAATTATGGTAATTCCTGCAACAATTCTTATGAAAATTTTAATAAGATGCCCTCTGAATTTGAGACTAGTGTTAAGGAATTGATGAATTCACAAAAGAATTTCAATGCTTTGCTTAAAGATAAATTGCTTAAAGTTGATGATTTGGCTAGGAACGTTTATAGAATTTCTCTTGATGTTGATTCTTTAAAACTTAGATCTATTCCTCCTAAGCATGATATCAATGAGTCTCTCAAAGCCATGAGAATTTCCATTGATGAGTGCAAAGAAAGAACCGCTAGGATGCGTGCTAAGAAAGATTCCTTTATAAGAGTGTGTTCTTCTAGTTTCCATGATAATAAAGATGAAGATCTAAAAGTTATTGATGTGTCCCCTATTAAATCTTTGTTTTGAAATATGAATCTTGATAATGATGGGACTGAATATGGTCCACCTTTACCTACAAGGCATTCCAAAAATTCGGAGTTTTTAGATCTTGAGGCTAAAATTGATAAAAGTGGGATTGAAGAGATCAAAACTCCAGATGTTAATGAACCTACTATTTTGGATTTCAAGGAATTTAATTATGATATCTGCACTTTGATAGATTGTATTTCCTTGTTGCAATCCGTGCTAAATTCTCCTCATGCTTATAGCGAAAATAAAGCTTTTACCAAACATATCGTTGATGCTTTGATGCAATCTTATGAAGAAAAATTTGAGTTGGAAGTTTCTATCCCTAGAAAACTTTATGATGAGTGGGAACCAACTATTAAAATTAAAATTAAATATCATGAATGTTATGCTTTGTGTGATTTGGGTGCTAGTGTTTCCACGATTCCAAAGACTTTGTGTGATTTGTTAGGTTTCCGTGATTTTGATGATTGCTCTTTAAACTTGCACCTTGCGGATTCCACTATTAAGAAACCTATGGGAAGAATTAATGATGTTCTTATTGTTGCAAATAGGAACTATGTGACCATAGATTTTATTGTTCTTGACATAGATTGCAATCCTTCATGTCCTATTATTCTTGGTAGACCTTTCCTTAGAACGATCGATGCAATTATTGATATGAAGGAAGGAAATATTAGATTCCAATTTTTGTTAAGGAAAGGCATGGAACACTTTCCTAGAAAGAAAATTAAATTACCTTATGAATCTATTATGAGATCCACTTATGGATTGCCTGCCAAAGATGGTAATACCTAGATCTATCCTTGCTTTTTATGCCTAGCTAGGGGCGTTAAACAATAGCGCTTGTTGGGAGGCAACCCAATTTTATTTTTATTCCTTGCTTTTTGCTCCAGTTTAGTAATAAATAATTTATATAGCCTCTGTTTTGGTTGTGTTTTTTTGTGTTTAATTAGTGTTTGTGCCAAGTAGAACCGTTGGGAAGACTTAGGGAAAGTCTTGTTAATCTTGTTGTAAAAAAACAGAAACTTTAGCGCTCACGAGAACTGCTGACATTTTTATTTGGAAAGTTATATTTAGTTAATTATTTTTTCAGATGATTAATAGATAAATTCCTCATGTCCATAAATTTATTTTAGAATTTTTGGGTTTCCATATCTTGTGCTATCTACAGATTACTACAGACTGTTCTGTTTTTGACAGATTCTGTTTTTCGTGTGTTGTTTGCTTATTTTGACGAATCTATGGCTAGTAAAATAGTTTATAAACAATAGAGAAGTTGGAATACAGTAGGTTTAACACCAATATAAATAAATAATGAGTTCATTACAGTACCTTGAAGTGGTGTTTTGTTTTCTTTCGCTAACAGAGCTCACGAGATTTTCTACTTTAAGTTTTGTGTTGTGAAGTTTTCAAGTTTTTGGTAAAGATTTGATGGATTATGGAACAAGGAGTGGCAAGAGCCTAAGCTTAGTGATGCCCATGGCACCCCCAAGATAATCTAAGGACACCTAAAAGCCAAAGCTTGGGGATTCCCCGGAAGGCATCCCCTCTTTCGTCTACTTCTATCGGTAACTTTACTTGGAGCTATATTTTTATTTACCACATGATATGTGTTTTGCTTGGAGCGTCTTGTATGATTTGAGTCTTTGCTTTCTAGTTTACCACAATCATCTTTTCTGTACACACCTTTTGAGAGAGACACACATGATTCAGAAATTATTGGAATACTCTATGTGCTTCACTTATATCTTTTGAGTTATATAGTTTTGCTCTAGTACTTCACTTATATCTTTTAGAGCACGGAGGTGGATTTGTTTTATAGAAACTATTGTTATCTCATGCTTCACTTAGATTATTTTGAGAGTCTTAAATAGCATGGTAATTTGCTTAAATAATTCTAATATGCTAGGTATACAAGATTAGTAAAAACTTTCTTATGAGTGTGTTGAATATTAAGAGAAGTTTGATGCTTGATGATTGTATTGAGATATAAAGATGGTGATATTAGAGTCATGCTAGTTGAGTAGTTGTGAATTTGAGAGATACTTGTGTTAAAGTTTGTGATTCCCGTAGCATGCACGTATGGTGAACCGTTATGTGATAAAGTCGGAGCATGATTTATTTATTGATTGTCTTCCTTATGAGTGGCGGTCGGGGACGAGCGATGGTCTTTTCCAACCAATCTATCCCCCTAGGAGCACGCGCGTAATACTTTGCTTTGATAACTTGTAGATTTTTGCAATAAGTATATGAGTTCTTTATGACTAATGTTGAGTCCATGGATCATACGCACTCTCACCCTTCCACCATTGCTAGCCTCTCTAATACCGCGCACTTTTCATCGGTATCATACACCCACCATATACCTTCCTCAAAACAGCCACCATACCTACCTATCATGGCATTTCCATAGCCATTCCGAGATATATTGTCATGCAACTTTCCACCGTTCCGTTTACTATGACACGCTCCATCATTGCCATATTGCTTTGCATGATCATGTAGTTGACATTGTATTTGTGGCAAAGCCACCATTCATAATTCTTTCATACATGTCACTCTTGATTCATTGCATATCCCGGTACACCACCGGAGGCATTCACATAGAGTCATATTTTGTTCTAAGTATTGAGTTGTAATTGTTGAGTTGTAAGTAAATAAAAGTCTGATGATCATCATTTTTAGAGCATTGTACCAAGTGAGGAAAGGATGATGGAGACTATGATTCCCCCACAAGTCGGGATGAGACTCCGGACGAAAAATAAAAATAAAATAAAAAAGAGGCCAAAGAATCCCAAATAAAAAAGAGGCCATAAAAAGAGGCCCAAATAAAAAATGAGAGAAAAAGAGAGAAGGGACAATGCTACTATCCTTTTACCACACTTGTGCTTCAAAGTAGCACCATGATCTTCATGATAGAGAATCTCCTATGTTATCACTTTTATATACTAGTGGGAATTATTCATTATAGAACTTGGCTTGTATATTCCAATGACGGGCTTCCTCAAATTGCCCTAGGTCTTCGTGAGCAAGCGAGTTGGATGCACACCCACTTAGTTCCTTTTGTTGAGCTTTCATATACTTATAGCTCTAGTGCATCCATTGCATGGCAATCCCTACTCACTCACATTGATATCTACTGATGGGCATCTCCATAGCCCGTTGATATGCCTAGTTGATGTGAGACTATCTTCTCCCTTTTAGTCTTCTCCACAACCACCATTCTATTCCACATATAGTGCTATGTCCATGGCTCACGCTCATGTATTGCGTGAAGATTGAAAAAGTTTGAGAATGTCAAAAGTATGAAACAATTGCTTGGCTTGTCATCGTGGTTGTGCATGATTTAAATACTTTGTGTGGTGAAGATAGAGCATAGCCAGACTATATGATTTTGTAGGGATAACTTTCTTTGTCCATGTTATTTTGAGAATACATAATTGCTTAGTTAGTATGCTTGAAGTATTATTATTTTTATGTCAATATTAAACTTTTGTCTTGAATCTTTCGAATCTGAATATTCATACCACAATTAAGAAGAATTACATTGAAATTATGCCAAGTAGCATTCCACATCAAAAATTCTGTTTTTATCATTTACCTACTCGAGGACGAGCAGGAATTAAGCTTGGGGATGCTTGATACGTCTCCAACGTATCTATAATTTTTGATTGCTCCATGCTATATTATCTTCTGTTTTGGACATTATTGGGCTTTATTATACACTTTTATATTATTTTTCGGACTAACCTACCAACCGGAGGCCCACTTCTATTTCAGGATTTCGAAGAAAAGGAATATCAAACGGAGTCCAAACGAAATGAAACCTTTGGGAACGTGATTTTCGGAACGAACAAGATCCAGGAGACTTGGACCCTATGTCAAGCAACCAAGAGGGAAGCCACGAGGTAGGGGGCGCGCCTACCCCCCCCCCCCCCAGGCGCGCCCTCCACCCTCGTGGGCCCCCTGTTGCTCCACCGATGTACTCCTTCCTCCTATATATACCTACGTACCCCAAAACAATCAAATACGGAGCCAAAACCCTAATTCCACTGCCATAACTTTCCGTATCCACGAGATCCCATCTTGGGGCCTGTTCCGAAGCTCCGCCGGAGGGGCATCGATCACGGAGGGCTTCTACATCAACACCATAGCCTCTCCGATGATGTGTGAGTAGTTTACCTCAGACCTTCGGGTCCATAGTTATTAGCTAGATGGCTTCTTCTCTCTTTTTGGATCTCAATACAATGTTCTCCCCCTCTCTTGTGGAGATCTATTAGATGTAATCTTCTTTTATGGTGTGTTTATTGAGACCGATGAATTGTGGGTTTATGCTCAAGTTTATCTATGAACAATATTTGAATCTTCTCTGAATTCTTTTATGTATGATTGGTTATCTTTGCAAGTCTCTTCGAATTATCAGTTTGGTTTGGCCTACTAGATTGATCTTTCTTGCAATGGGAGAAGTGCTTAGCTTTGGGTTCAATCTTGTTATGTCCTTTCTCAATGACAGTAGAGGCAGCAAGGCACGTATTGTATTGTTCCCATCGAGGATAACAAGATGGGGTTTTTATCATATTGCATGAATTTATCCCTCTACATCATGCCATCTTGCTTAAGGCGTTACTCTGTTCTTATGAACTTAATACTCTAGATGCATGCTGGATAGCGGTCGATGTGTGGGGTAATAGTAGTAGATGCAGGCAGGAGTCGGTCTACTTGTCTCGAACGTGATGCCTATATACATGATCATACCTAGATATTCTCATAACTATGCTCAATTCTGTCAATTGCTCAACAGTAATTTGTTCACCCACCATAAAATACGTATGCTCTTGAGAGAAGCCACTAGTGAAACCTATGGCCCCCGGGTCTATCTTCCATCATATTAATCTTCCAACACTTCGTTATTTTCATTGCATTTTATTTTACTTTGCATCTTTATCATAAAAATACCAAAAATATTATCTTATCATATCTATCAGATCTCACTCTCGTAAGTGACTGTGTAGGGATTGACAACCCCTTATCGCGTTGGTTGCGAGGATTTATTTGTTTTGTGTAGGTGCGAGGGACTCGCGCGTAGCCTCCTACTGGATTGATACCTTGGTTCTCAAAAACTAAGGGAAATACTTACGCTACTTTGCTGCATCACCCTTTCCTCTTCAAGGGAAAACCAACGCAGTGCTCAAGAGGTAGCACTATCCCTTGAAATCTGCCATGTAATTAATATCCTACCATTCCCGCGAAAAAGTAATTGATATCTTACCAAATACCAACGTGCAACAGATATATCTTACCTAATATAATGTGCAACTAATATCCTACCTAATACAAACATGCATTGCACGTACATTATTACTAGTTTAAGTTAAATATTTCAGAAAGTTCAATGATTGGCATGGCATGGACTAGAGATGTGGACCCCTCAAAATGCTAAGGACAAAGATTGGCAAAAGCTCAAGACTCTACATTTCTACTTTAAGTGATCCAAGATCACACTGAGTCCATACGAAAAGCCAATACTATTAAAAGGGGATGACGTGTTAATTAATGGTCTACTTGCTCAAAATGCTTAGTGATATGCTCCAAAGCCCTCAACCACTTTCTCAAATCCAAATATGTCCTATACCTAAAGGCAAACTCGGCCCCACCGATTTGATCTATCTGGTGCCACTGAGTTCCTTTGACATAGCCACAACCAGAGACCCTAATCAATTCGGTCTCACCGATAGGTATCTCAGTCTAACCGAGATGGAAATGCAAACTGTCGGTTTCCCTTTGTAACATTTTGGTCTCACCGAAATGAGCGATTGGTCCCACCGAGTTTGCCTGACCAACTCTCTGTTTGCTCATTGCTAGAATCAGTCTCACCGAGTTCATGCAATCGGTCACACTGAGATGAGGTTTTTCCCTAACCCTAGCACATTGCTCCCACCGAGTTGATCATGTCGGTCCCATCAAGATTCCTAACGTTCACATTTTGAACTGACTGGGTCTCACCGAGTTCACCTATTCAGTCTGACCGAGTTGGATCAAATGTGTGTAACGGTTGGATTTTGTGTGGAGGCTATATATACCCCTCCGCCCTCTTCTCTACTAAAGAGAGAGCCATCAGAACGTGCCTACACTTCCACTAATCGTTTTCTAAGAGAGAACCACCTACTCATGTATTGAGACCAAGACATTCCAATCCAACCACAAGAATCTTGATCTCTAGCCTTCCCCAAGTTGCTTTCCACTCAAGTCATCTTTCCACCATAGCCAAATATATGAGAGAGAGTTGAGTGTTGGGGAGACTATCATTTGAAGCACAAGAGCAAGGAGTTCATCATCATCACACCATCTATTATCTTTTCGAGAGTGGTGTCTCCTAGATTGGTTAGGTGTCACTTGGGAGCCTCTGACAAGATTGTGGAGTTGAACCAAGGAGTTTGTAAGGGCAAGGAGATCGCCTACTTCATGAAGATCTACCCAAGTGAGCCAAGTCCTGGCGATGGCCATGGTGGGATAGACAAGGTTTCTTCTTCGTGGACCCTTCGTGGGTGGAGCCCTCTGTGGACTCGCGCAACCGTTACCCTTCGTGGGTTGAAGTCTCCATCAACATGGACGTACAATAGCACCACCTATCGAAACCACGCCAAAAATCTCTGTGTCTACATTGCGTTTGCCTTCTCCAAACCCTTCCCTTTACCTCCATATGCAATGTTTTACTTTCCATTGCTACACTCTTAGAATTGCATGTATAGGTTGATTGCTTGACTTGTGCTAAGCTACTAAAATCTGCCAAGACTTAAAATTGAGAAAAGGCTAGATTTTTATTTGGTTAAGTAGTCTAATCACCCCCCTCTAGACCTACTTTCAATCCTACAGGTTCCCTGTCCTTATTGGTCCAGGCGCACCAGCCCCTACTTGGCCTATGCGCCTAGGGAAAGGGAAACCCTAAGGGGAGGCCCTCCACTTGGCTTGGAGGGCACTCCTCCTCCCTTGGACACCTCCCCTCCTTGGAGGAGGGGCTAGCGCTACGCCCCCAGCCCTCCCACACTGCTATATATATAGTGGGGAGGGGGCGCAAGGGCTGGAGACACCAAACCCAAGCCTCCTCTCTCTCCTGATAAGCCTCCACCTCGATCCATCAGCTGTTGGAAAAGCCCCATCGGTGTTTCGCTGCCATTACCACCACCATGCCATCGTGTTGGTTTACATCTCATATACCTCCTCTCCCTCGCTTGCTAGATCAATAAGGAGAGGACGCCGCCGAGCCGTATGTGTGCTAAACTCGGAGGTGTCGTCCGTTCGGCACTAGATCGGATTGGATCGTGATTGGATCGCGACGAGTATGACTACATCAACCGCGTTACGACGCTAACGCTTTCGGTCTACAAGTATACGTAGACACACTCACCTCTCATTGATATGCATCTCCTAGATTAGATCTTGGGTGATTCATAGGAAATTTTTTGATTTTCATGCAACGTTCCCCATCATATCTACCATGACATGTAGATTTTCACATATGCCTAAGTAGTAGTCTTATCAGTCACTTGCAAAGATCATGATCTGATAATAATGTATTATTCGCCATATAGTAAGAAGATTCATCGCAAAAAATACATCATATGGATTACATTGATGTCAGACGGCTCACGTGACCATTGTATCGAAGCATAGAGAGAGATGATGCTACGTAGCTACAACTGCAAACCAACAGTCCAGGGGTGGACTACTCATACCTCATTGGGATCAGTGAAGCATGAATTCTCGGTGAAGATGTTGGTGAATTTCCCCTCCGGTGGAGTACCTACATCGATTGTCGATGAGTTTGCCTCACATTGTGAGGTTACAACAGCAAAAAGTTGCACGATAATTTGAGGACTAGTTTTGAAGCAATATATAACTAGAGGCATGAGGCCCAAGGCCAGGATCCCTATGGGCCCCATGTGTGTGACACCCTGGTTTTTGCCTTTTCTTTTTATTTGGATTTATTGAATATTTATTTTGGCAAATGGGTTTTTCTGTCAATTCTTTTGGACTTATCACTTGGAATTATTTTTGAATTTCTTCCAAGTGAAGCCTACTATACTAAAACCCTCTCAAAACTTCATCCCTCTCACAATATTACCATGTCATAATTTTCTTTTATGACATTATATTCATTTTCTATCTAAAATGGATATTTTCCCTCTATGCTATGAAGCAACCCTCATTTTTCTTACTCATTAAATTCCAAGAAAACTCCAAAATATTCTTTGGTTCATGCCTCACCTTCCCATGCAAAAATTTGCCACTGTCCTTTGTAAATTTTCAGCTAGAAAAAATGGATTTGCTTCTGGTCAGACATGGCAGTTTGTGAAGCAAGTGTGTTTTTCCTTGACCTGTTGGAGCTGAAATTTTTACCACATAATTACCTTCCTAAGAGATTCTTAACTGGAAAAATTTGGACTTATTTACCGATCCATTTGAGCACAACTTGCTATCCAAGTTTTTGTACAGAAACTTTGCATCAGGCTCAAGTCTTGTTGAGTGAGCTAGGTGGCAAACCAAGAGTTCATCTCAGCCCCGCGTTAAAAGGACTACACACCAAAAACGGCTTGCACTTTCCAAAAGCACAGCGTGTGCCAATGCACGCGGTGACCAAGCTGGCGCGAGATGTTCGACATGCAAAGCGCGCGCTCTAGACGCCGGGGCCCTCGGCCACCGCCTGTTCTTCCTTCTATCGCCACCGCGGCTTGTCTTCGCCACTCAGCACACTCTCGTGCGTCCAACTGGCCTTGCCCTACTCCTCTCCAATGCCAACAGATGGCACGCCAGACGTGGACGCGATGCTACCAGGTGGAACAGTGCACGCAAGTGCGGCGCCTGTGTAACACCCACAATGCGGCTATATCTCCCACGTGTTGGGGCACGACTTAGAGGCATAGCCGCATGGTAGGTTTGTCACAAGAGGGGTAATCTTCACACATCCCATGTACTGAATAAGAAAGGGATAAAGAGTTGGCTTACAATCGCCACTTCACACAATACATAAATAATCCATACATCATCCAAAGTACAATCAAAGGTCTGTCTACGGAACCAAAATAAAGGAAGACAACCCCAAATGCTAAATCCCCGATCGTCCCAACTGGGCTCCACTACTGATCATCAGGAAACGAAACGTAGTAACGACCCAGATCCTCGTCGAACTCCCACTTGAGTTTGGTAGCATCACCTGCACTGTCATCGGCACCTGCAACTGTTTTGAAGTATCCGTGAGTCACGAGGACTCAACAATCTCACACCCGCGAGATCAAGACTATTTAAGCTTATGGGTAGGAGAAGGTAGTGAGGTGGAGCTGCAGCAAGCACTAAGCATATATGGTGGCTAACATACGCAAATAAGAGCGAGAAGAGAAGCAACGCAACGGTCGAGAAGCTAGAAGTGATCAAGAAGTGATCCTGAAACTACTTACGTTCAAGCATAACACAAGACCGTGTTCACTTCCCGGACTCTGCCGAAAAGAGACCATCACGGCTACACACGCGGTTGATGCATTTTAATTAAGTCAAGTGTCAAGTTCTCTACAACCGGACATTAACAAATTCCCATCTGCCACATAACCACGGGCACGGCTCTCGAAAGTTTATACCCTGCAGGGGTGTCCCAACTTAGCCCATCACAAGCTCTCACGGTCAACGAAGGATATTCCTTCTCCGGGAAGACCCGATCAGTCTCGAAATCCCGGTTACAAGACATTTCGACAATGGTAAAACAAGACCAGCAAAGCCGCCCGATGTGCCGACAAATCCCGATAGGAGTCGCACGTATCTCATTCTCGGGGCACACCGGATGGGCCAGACGTCGGGTTGGCATAAACCCTGGTTGCCCAGGGGGCGCCGGACATCGCCCAGTTTGTACCAACACTCAGAGGAGCACTAGCCCGAGGGTTTAAAATAAAGATGACCCTTGAGTCTGTAGAACCCAAGGGAAAAAGGCTTAGGTGGCAAATGTTAAAACCAAGGTTGGGCCTTGCTGAAGGAGTTTTATTCAAAGCGAACTGTCAAGGGGTTCCCATAACACCCAACTGCGTAAGGAACGCAAAATCAAGGAACATAGCACCGGTATGACGGAAACTAGGGCGGCAAGAGTGGAACAAAACACCAGGCATGAGGCCGAGCCTTCCACCCTTACCAAGTATATAGATGCATTAATTAAATAAGAGATATTGTGATATTCCAACATATCCATGTTCCAACATGGAACAAACTTCAACTTCACCTGCAACTAGCAATGCTATAAGAGGGGCTGAGCAAAAGCGGTAACATAGCCAAACAACGGTTTGCTAGGAAGGTGGGTTAGAGGCTTGACATGGAAATATGGGAGGCATGATATAACAAGTGGTAGGTAGTGCGACATAACGATAGAGCGAACAACTAGCAAGCAAAGATAGAAGTGATTTCGAGGGTATGGTCATCTTGCCTGAGATCCTGCAAGGAAGAAGAGCGAGTCCATGAAGAAGACAAACGGACGTAGTCGAACGAATCCTCACAAATGCGATGTTACCGGAACTAATAAGAAGAAACAACACCGGAAAGAAGAAAACAACATGGTAAACAACCAAGCATAAACATGATATGATGCACAATCAAGTATGATGCATGTCCGGTTTAAAGAGTCATGGCATGGCAAAGTGCAACAAACAATACTACAAATTAAGTGGAGCTCAATATGCAACGAGATGCATATTAACAAAACACCACATCCTTTTATTTAGTTCGCTCTCGGTTATGTACCCAACAATATTAAATGTTATTAAACATAGCAAGAGGTGAGGCAAAAGTAAAGTACACATTTTAGGCAATTTTAAGTGCGGCCAGAAACAACAAATAACCATTCCGGTAAAACCCACATGTCATTTAGCAATTGAAGCAAACAGCAATTTAAACATTTTAAATGTTATTATCATGATGCGGATGACATGTGCAAGTTTTATGCAATTTTATGAACATGGTGGCAAGTTATAAGATGTGGAGCATTTTGTCACCACGACGGAAAGAAAGGGGTGCCACGACAACAACAACGGAAATGATGCACGACAACATTCCGATGATCCGACAACTCATCGAGATGTCGGTGCAAAAGAAAAAGCGACGGGAGCGTGTCATGCAAGGATGGTGGGGTGATCCCGGATACCGGGTTCCCATGGGTCGACGACGGTGCCAAGCGAGGGAAACAACGAACGTTCATGGGAGGATACAACATCCAAACATGCATCTCACACAACACATGCATTCGTTCACGGGCGCTCATTCTCGGCGGTTATACCTTCGGAGCGTGCGTTTGAGACGGTTTGGGTTCGATGGGACATAGGGGAAGTAGACGTTCACGGGGTGTCGTCGAAGCAGTCGTACACGTTTGGGCGGCGGTAGTGGTACACGTTTTGAAGGTGAACTTGACGAATACGAATCCCTTCGGGGTTGTCGTGGTACTAAGGATCTTCGGACTTGACGGATCCAAGGTTTCTGGAGGCGGCGGTAGTGGAACTTGGTGAATCCGAGTTCTTCGGAGGTCATCATCGAACTTGGTAGAAAACACGGCGTGGGTAGACGTTCACTCGACAGTCTTTGGCAACGGTCGTTGTACACAGTTCGTAGACATTCGGTTCTTCCATAGAGGTACTCGACGCATCCCAGATGTGTAGTCGTACACGCATGTAAATGAACTTGGCGGGTCCTCAACGTCCTGGTACTTGGCGTTTGGTGCGGTACTTGTGGAGCAAGAGGCGAAGTCATGGTACTTGGCGTATCCAACGGGTACTTGGTCTTCGGTCATAGGTACTTGATGGTCGTCAATGATGCATGTGTGTACATCGGAGCGGGGACTTGGCGAAAAACCCCGAAGGCGCTGCTTGTTGGACTTGCGACAAAGGTCAACGGAGAGGTCGAGAACTTTCTCTGGCATGAGGCAGCAATGATGACGCAGGAAGGAGGACTCGGGAAGGAACTCATCACGCAGCACGGGAGGGCGGGAGAAAAGGCGTGGAGGCGCTGCTAGAGATGGCGATTTGGCATGGGAGCTCCACAGCGAGGTGGAACGCTGCCGCTCGGGACGAGCAGAGGAGGCGGCGAGCGTCGTGCTTGTTCCTGAGCAGAGGACGACGGTGAGGGGCGGCGGGGACGCGAGGACGGAGCGGAGTCTAGCCGCCGGCGAAGGATCCAGGGCCGGTCCAGGTGGGTGTGGCAGCAAGGGCCCTGGACGGCGGGGTCAGGCCGGGACCGGGCAAGGGCGGCGTAGGCGGCCTGATCTGGTGGTGTAGGCGAGCGAGAGGAGGAAGGAACGGGCGATGAGGGCCGCCGGAGTTGGCCGCCTGGAGGACGAGCGGGGAAGGGCGAGGAGAGGGGCTTCTCTGGCAGCGTGAGGTGGAGGAAAGGAGGAGTTCGCTGGGGCGCAGCCTCCAGGGAAGCAGCGCCGCTGTGGGTGGTGTGCGTGCGTGTGTGGTGGCGGCGGGAGGTGAGGGAGCGAGCGATCGAGGAGAGACGGATGAGGGGATCGAGCAGCTAGGGTTAGGAGGGGTTGCTGGGCCTTAGGCCGGCTGGGCTTTAGGAGGTTCTATGGGCTCGCCTGATCATTGGGCCAAAATGGGCTTCTCTCTTTTCCATTTACAGAAAAAGAAAGAAAGAAAAGAGAGAAAAAGAAGAGGTAGAGAAGGAGTATGGACTAGTGAGATATTTTCCTGAGATCGGGAAATGAATGATTTGACGAAAATGGTTGGAAGGGTGTTGGGCAACCTAGATCCAAACTCATTTGAATTTAGTTCAAATGAGTGAGTGAAAGAAGTGGGTGTTTGGTAGGTCCAGAAATGTTGAGAATTTAGGTGGAGCTTGGGAAAATGATGAAAGAATTTATTGGACAAAGTTTGAGGTCAAGAAGTGAGATAACAAAGGCATGGGAAATTATTTTGCAAGTGTGTCAAAGTAATTCCACATGAATGGAATATTTTAATATAGCTCCCTAATATTGGGAGGATATGTTATAAAGAGAAGTCACCTTCCCTCGATTTAAATGGAACAAAGATACATACAATTTATTCAAAAGAGTTATAAAAAAGGGTTGCATGATGACATGATGCAAAGATGAATGCAACGAACCAAACAAAACACACGATGAATCTCGGAAACTATGGAAGGCATCTAAAGCTTCGGTCTTGGGGCGTCACAACCTGCCCCACTTAGTGTGCGATACTATGCTCGCGTGCATGCGTAGCTTCTCCGCGCTCGTCTACTTACTCTCCAAGCTGAGCTCGAGCTTCTCTCCTTCGTATTTCACTAACAGCCTATCTCCGGCGAAGCACAGAGCTCAGCCACCCCTCCATCTATATAAGGACCCCTTCCCAAGTTGTTCTACCCATCGCCGTCACCTTCACTGGCCACAAATTGATCCCTAGCAAGTGTGGCAAGGCCGGGAGGGCCTCCTGCCACCGATCCTCGCCAGAGTTGGCTGCAGGTCCCCCCATGGTCGTCCACTCGCTCCGGTCACCCCCGTCTTCGCCACTGCCATAGTCGAGTTCGTCGTGGTCTCTTGAGCACGCTGGTGCAGTTGGTTGGATTGTCGCCGGAAACGCCATCTCCAACATGCTCCACCGCCCGCCATCTCTGGAGAAGAAGCCCACATCGCTGTCCATCCACCTCCGCCGACGCTCTCGATACGTACGTGATCCCCACGATGTGTTGGACACATCAAAACCCTCGTCAGCGGCCACCGTGGCCTCCTCGCCGGAGAACCACTGACGACAGAGCCGCTGGGCTCTGTTCCCCCCCCTCTCTCTCTAACCATGACAACGGGACCCCCCCATGTCAGTCTCTCTTCCCCCTCCTGAACTATTTTCTAGTGGAGGAAAATTTGCAAAATACGCCTTCGATGTGGCCCTCTCTGGAATTTTTGTTTAATTCAATTTAAATGCAAATTTGACCAGAACCTTGACTAGCTATAAATCATATTCTATAAGTCCAAATGAGTTGAAACTTTTTTGCATTAGTTTTGTATTGAGCTAAAGTTTATGTTTGCAAAGTTTGAGAATTTTCCTTGCCATGTAGAATTTCTGGTGCAATAAAATGCTTTATGTGACATTTTGTTTTTTGCATTTAAATTATTTTCAGAAGGTCCTAAGTGTGTTGGAGGAGACCAGGAGTATTGTGACACTCCTCTGAACTTAGGCAAGCCACATCATTCATATGAAAGGCTGGCATTGCAATGGCAATGGTTTTATTTGAATTAAATTCATTATATGCTTCATTATTAAAATGATTTACCATATGAAACTTGTTGCATTATAGTTGTTCCATGATATATTATTGTTATGCAGTAGAGGATATGTCATCTTGTTAATGTGTGCAGTAGAGATCATGTCATATGCTCATATTGAATATGATGCATTCATCACCTATATTCATATTATCATGACCCCGTGAACCGCATCGCATACTATGACTTGAATCATTTTTATTCAAGTTAAATCTGATGTTAATCCAACTTAAACAACTGTTGATCGAGTCATGGTGCATGATACATCTCCAACGTATCTATAATTTTTGATTGTTCCATGTTGTTATATTATCATTCTTGAATGTTTCACAATCATTTTATAGCAACTTTATATCATTTTTTGAGACTAACCTATTGACATAGTGCCCATTGCCAGTTACTGTTTTTTGCTTGTTTTTCACTTCGCAGAAAATGAATACCAAACAGAGTCCAAACGCAGAGAAATTTTTTGGAGATATTTTCTGGACCAGAAGACACATGATGGGCCAAGGAAGTACCAGAGGGGGCTCCGAGGGGAGCACAACCCACCTGGGCGCGCCTGGGCCCAGGCATGCCCTGGCGGGTTGTGCCCACCTCGGCCGCCTCCCGCACTGCCTCTTTGCTCTATAAATACCCTAAAAATCCAAAAACCCTAGGGGGAATGGACGAAACACAATTCCAGCCGCTGCAAGTTCCAGAAATCATAGATCCAATCTAGACAACATCACGGAGGGGTTCATCATCCTCATTGGTGCCTCTTTGATGATGCGTGAGTAGTTCATTGTAGACCTATGGGTCTGTAGTTAGTAGCTAGATGGCTTCCTCTCTCTCTCTTTTGCTTCTCAATACAATGATCTCTTGGAGATCCATTTCATGCAACACTTTTTACGGTGTGTTTGTTGGGATCCGATGAACTACGAGTTTATGATCAGGTCTATTTTATCCATGAAAATTATTTGAGTTTTGCTCTCTTATATGCATGATTCCTTATAGCCTCGTATTTCTTCTTCGAATCTTTGGTTTAGTTAGGCCAACTAGATCATTTTTTCTTGCCATGGAAAGAGGTGCTTTGTGATGGGTTTGATCTTACGGTGCTCAATCCCAGTGATAGAAGGGGAAATGACACATATGTATCGTTGTTATTAAGGATAACAAGATGGGGTCTATTCCTACATGAATAGATCATGTCTACATCATGTCATCATTCCTACGACATTACTCCGTTTCTCCATGAACTTAATACACCAGATGCTGATGGAAATATGCCCTAGAGGCAATAATAAAATGGTTATTATTATATTTCCTAAATCACGATAAAGGTTTATTGTTCATGCTAGAATTGTATTGACGGGAAACTCAAATACATGTGTGGATACATAAACAAACACCGTGTCCGTAGTGAGCCTCTACTAGATTAGCTCGTTGATCAAAGATGGTTAAGGTTTCCTAACCATAGACATGAGTTGTCATTTGATAACGGAATCACATAATTAGGAGAATGATGTGATGGACAAGACCCATCCGTTAGCTTAGCATAATGATCGTTCAGTTTTATTGCTATTGCTTTCTTCATGTCAAATACATATTCCTTCGACTATGAGATTATGTGCTATCAAACGTCACAACGTAACTGGGTGATTATAAAGATGCTCTACAGGTATCTCCGAAGGTGTTTGTTGAGTTGGCATAGATCGAGATTAGGATTTGTCACTCCGAGTATCGGAGAGGTATCTTTGGGCCCTCTCGGTAATACACATCATAAGCTTGCAAGCAAACGACTACGGAGTTAGTCACGAGGTGATGTATTACAGAAAAAGTAAAGAGACGTGCCGGTAATGAGATTGAACTAGGTATAAAGATACCGACGATCAAATCTTGGGCAAGTAACATACCGATGGACAAAGGGAATTACGTATGTTGTCATAACGGTTCGACCGATAAAGCTCTTCGTAGAATATGTAGGAAACAATATGGGCATCCAGGTTCCGCTATTGGTTATTGACCGGAGAGGTGTCTCGGTCATGTCTACATAGTTCTCGAACCCGTAGGGTCCGCACGCTTAACGTTCGATGACGATATAGTATTATATGAGTTATGTGATTTGGTGACCGAATGTTGTTTGGAGTCCCGGATGAGATCACGGACATGACGAAGAGTCTAGAAATGGTCGAGAGGTAAATATTGATATATAGGACAATGGTATTCGAACACCAGAAGTGTTTCTGGGGTACCAGGTACTTATCGGGTCATCGAAAGGGGTTCCGGGCACCCCCGACAAAAGATATGGGCCTTATGGGCAAGAGAGGAAACGCACCAGCCACAAGGGGCTGGTGCACCCCCCATATGGGCCGGCCTAAGGAGGAGAAGGGAAGGGGAGAAGCGAAAGGAAAGTGTGGATTAGGATTCCCACTTCTTTCCCTCCCCCCCTATTTCCTTCCCCCTTGGGGAAACATGGCAGGGGGCGCAGGGCAAAGCAGGGCCCCTAGGGGGCCGGCGGCCAGCCCTAGGGCGTGCCCTGGCCTCTCCCCTCCCCCTCCCATCTATCTATATGTGGGAGGGGGCACCTAGCACACACCAGATTAATTGTTAGCCGTGTGCGGTGCCCCCCTCTACCGTTTACACCCCCGGTCATATTTTCGTAGTGCTTAGGCGAAGCCCTGCGGAGATCACTTCACCATCACTCACCATGCCGTCATGCTAACAGAATTCATCTGCTACGATCAAGAAAGCAGAGGACGTCACCGAGTTGAACGTGTACTGAATGCGGAGGTGTCGTACGTTCGCTACTAGATCGGTTGGATCGCAAACAAAGTTCGAGTACATCAACCACATTGTGAAATGCTTCCACTTATGGTCTATGAGGGTACGCAGACACACTCTCCCCTCTCGTAGCTATGCATCTCCATGGATAGATCATTGCATGTGCATAGAATTTTTTTTTGTTTTCCATGCAATGATTCCTAACAGATGCATGCTGGATAGCGGTCGATGTGTGGAGTAATAGTAGTAGATGCACGCAGGAGTCGGTTTACTAATCTTGGACGTGATGCCTATATAATGATCATTGCCTGGATATCATCATAATTATTTGAAGTTCTATCAATTGCCCAATAGTAATTTGTTTACCCACCGTATGTTATTTTTCTCGAGAGAAGCCACTAGTGAAATCTACGGCCCCGGGTCACTTCTTTATCATATTTGCCTTCGAGATCTATTTTTATCCGCTTTTATTTTCAGATCTATTAATCCAAAAACCCAAACATACCTTGCTGTAATTTTTTTTGTTATTTATTTTATCTCACGTTCCCGCGAGATCTATTTATCCAATCTACTACAATTTTATCTATCTTTTCACCTAGGAGGGATTGACAACCCCTCTTTCACGTCGGGTTGCAAGTATTTGTTCTTTGTGTGCATGTACCATTTACAAAGTGTTGTGTGGTTCTCCTACTGGTCCGATAACCTTGGTCTCACACTGAGGGAAATACCTACCGTAGTTGTGCTGCATCATCCCTTCCTCTTTGGAAAAATACGGATGTAGTTCAAGCAGCATCAATGCCACCGAATCGAGCTCACCAGTGCAACCACACTCGCCTGGATGGGGAGGCCCTACTTCAGTCTATTGTCACGCCTCTCGCCGGTGCCTCCAACTAGGGAATGTTATGCTCTTGCGCTACCCTGGCCCGGTTGGCAGGCATAACCTTGTGTGTCCGAGCTGTTTGGTACCATTGTCCCGTTTGGGACCATTTATTTTTGTTTTGCCACGATGGTGGTCGGCCACAAAGGTGGAAGATGTCAGCAGTTGGCATTCGGGGCCACCCATGACATAGCCAAAGGGGAGTTTGTCGGAGTGGCTGGGATTGTGTCATGCACTAGATTGGTTTTGTCGGAATGTCGTTGGTCCTCAAACGAGAGCACGAGGCCATGAGTTCCGCGATGTGGGTACAATGTACTAACCTCTGCAGTGTATAATCTATCCATAGCCACCTCCTCGCATATGGACACAGTTTGTAGTAGGTCACACTGTGGGTCAATAGTAATAACTAACTGGCACACCTAACAACACCAAGATGGCACATGCAGAAGTTGGTTGATCTTTATGTGGTCGTGTGGAGATCACTATGGTTGGTTTTGATGTGATCGAGTGATGATCACGATGGTAAGATGTTGATGGCGGTTACGAGGTAACCAGAGATGGTAAGTTGGTCCAAGGAACCGTGATCATGATCCACGTACACTTCATGATAGATAGTACCATGTTCATGCTCATGCATTATACTTGTTAAATGCCCTGTTATTGTTTGTCGTATTTGCTTTGTTTGATGTGAGCTTACAAGTACATTCAAAGTATTCACCTGGCGTGGCATGCCAGATGCAGGAGAAGCCGTACCAAGAGTTGATGTCGTTCGGTTCGTCGTGATCTAGGCCGTGTCCCAGGAGTGTCCTTGTGGAGTGGAGTCCCACTACTTCATCGTTTCGCTCTCGAGTAGGAGTTTTCCTTATCGTCGAGGTCCGAGAGATGTCTTTTATACACGTACATAAGTGCAGCCGCACCGTGTGTGCCGCTTGGCCTTAACTGTTGTGTAATATCTGAACTTATGTATCCACAAAAGATCAATAAAGCGGTTGTTTTCTGTACCAAGTTGTTGTCTGTTGCCAGTTCTCTGGGCTGGCAATCCAAGGTAAACCGGTTGCTCTGAATCGAGGTGCCACAATGCGCCCGTAGTCCTATTTTTGGTAGGTCTCATGCATCAATGAAAAATTTTCATATGAATTTTCGTAGTTTTTTCTTAGTTCGTGAAGGTTCCCGCACCTGCATCCACAAACATTAAAAACATAGAAATTTTTGCCTAGTTCATAGTTGTGTGAAATATAAATTTAGGCCATAGATTGAAGAAAATGCACTTCAAAGTATTTTATAAATCATTGCTGTTGTACAATATCGTTATAAAACTACATCTTGGTAAAATGAGCCTTGAAGACAGCTACTGCTAGTATATCAAATAGCTAAATATATCACTTTAAAAAAAATCTTGATATGAAATCGATCTATTTAAATCTTCATAAATCAACACATTAAACCTGTATTTTAACGTGGTACTCCGTCCGTTTATCTATACCAAAATAAAAAGATCTAAAGAGGTAGATCCAACAAATCCCGGCCATCAAATCAGGTTAATCCAACGACTCAGACTGCTTCAATGATGAGCGCTCCACATGTTTAGTGTGCAGTTAATATCATACCAAATATTAATGTCAATGCTAATCACATAATTAATACTCAAATAATATCCTACCTAATATTTACGTGCAATTAATATATTACCTAATACCTAACGTGCATTGCGCATACGCATTTACTAGTAAATATAAAATGTTCTAACTTTTTTAATCAAATATATACAAACATGTTTTAGTGTGTTTGTTCACTCGTTTCAACATATGTAATCCATATTTAAACATTTAAAACATCTTATATTTATGAACAAAGGGAGTAGAATGCAATCTGGACTTGAATAGCTTGAATAAAAAGATACTAACCTCAACCGATATTTGTGTATATGTATATGTCTAAATTTTGACCCCGCAAAAAAAACATATGTCTAAATTTTATACCCGGTGTTTCTCAGCGAAAAAAAAATAGAAAACAGTATTTGAACTCAAATTGTGAATAGTTCCCAAGCGTGTTCACTTTTACTCTAAATAATTGCTATTGGAGAGCTTCACTACTGATTCTTGCGCGAAATCGAAACAATTTTCCCTTGCTGCCATCTTAGTATTTTTTCTGAGGCCCCCTTTCCCCAACACCGTGGCCACGAAAAACAGATGTCATTCATACAAGAAAATTTCAAAGGACTAGGATTAGCCAACAAAAATAGCAAAAAGGCAAAAGCCAAAGCGAAATAAAAGGCGAACGACTTCGAAAGGGAAAAGGAGAAAATAAACGAAATGCGAGATTGTGACGCGAGGAGGCGGGCAAGGACGCGGTTAGATTTGGCATATCCAATTCTCCAGAAACAGTCAGATCCGAAAAAACAAAATGAAAAAAAACCACTGAGCTCGTTGCTTCCGTCTCCCTCCCTCCTCCAGTCCTCCTCCTCTCTCGCCCACCACCACCATTATATTCTCCTCGGCCCACACCTTCCTCCCAACAATTCCCCCCATCCTCCACACACCACCCGTCTCGTCCTAGCTCCCTACTCCTCCCGCTCGCCACTCCTCCGCCCCAGCTCTGCTCGCCCTCGACCGCGGCTCGCCAGGAAGGTGAATGAATCCTCAAAATCATCATCTCCCCCTCCTCTCTGTCCCGCGTTCTGTATACGGCTGTACATGCAAGCTCGTCTGTTTTCTTTCCTTTCCGTGCGTTTACTGGTTCTTGATTCATGTCGTGTGTGTGTGATAGGGCCCTCAGGAACGGGATTTTTACCTAGGAGCCAATTTGGGTTTTTAAATCGCAGATTGGATTGGGTTCAGGGATGAAGGGGAAGGAGGGGCTGCATCACCTGGCCCGGTTCCCATCTCTCTGAACTTAGATGGATGCATCTGTGCGTGTCATGCGCCCGCACTCTCTTTCTTTTCTGGCTCGTTTCCTTGTTGTTCCTTCTTCTCATGGAGCAGTCTGCTGCTGTTGTTGTGGTAAATAGGTGAAGTCCAAGAAGGTTAGCTCTTGCGGAAACACTGGTCATAGCCGCTGCGGCGAAGTTCATAAACCCGTCCTGCCGTGTCGCATGCGGGATCGCTGCTTAAATAGAAATAATCCCTTCTCACTTCAGGTTATTCTTCTCTTCCCATTCGCCTTTTGTTTGAGCTTCAGGCTATTGTTCCTCTGCAGAGTCCCGATGATGTTCTTTATCCATTTTATTATAGCGAAAATAAACAAATAATAACGTAACGGCATGTCTTGCTAAATCTTGTGACGTATGAGATGTCGTATTTTCAGTTGACAAGAATTTTTCGACATGTGTGTCCTATCGTCTGTGGTAGCTTAAAAAGGAAACACTCTCCAAACATTAAAGGCCAATATTAAATCACACCATACTTTTGGTAAGTAGGCACAGCTCGTACAACTCAACTCACATAGTGGTTGTTTTGTTTGTAGTCATGATAAATATTCATGAGAATGCACAAGGCTAGTAGGTAATACATGGTGCAGATGTCAAACTGGTGCTTTCTCGTTGATTCACAGCATGCATGTTGAGGGATAATGTTCTTTCCCTAATTAAATTTTGATGGAAGTATGATCAGAAAAAATTACCTATAGAGGTATAGGAGACCAAAGTACTTATCAACTACAAAAATCAAGATATTACCATCATCAATTACATCCCTTCCCTCATCATAATAAAAATATATGTATGGTGTTGGATAGCAGGATGGTATGTACTAAAATAAAATAAAATCTTTCAGTATGGCCGAAACAAGTTTTAATTTCGTTTAAATATATTTTTACGGCTGTTTATCATGTTTATGCTAACTACTACAATTCTTTTCCGTTGTATTTAGCTAATGGTTTGGCTTAATATTGCAGGTCTGGTTTGCATTTCCTTTCAAGTATAAAAGCAACTATATTCAGCATGGCATTTGAGTAAGCATCAGAACCTCAAAAGCCAAGTTTGTCAGCAATATTATACCTTTATTGGTGCAACACTTCCGTAGAGAAGATGGTGGATGACCTGTTTTATGAGGGCAACACTGATCACAGCATCAGCTCTGAGGACGAAGACACACTTGTCAGGAGTTGTAGTAATCTCAGCGTAAGCTTTGGATATCATTGCAATTCTTATCAGAGTTTCCCTCTTGAAAATGATGAGCATGACACCTCTCCCCAGATGAGGTTTGAAACTAATGCCATGACGAAGTCACGAAATGGCTCATTTACTTGTTTATCTGGTGCCGCAATTAGTGCAAATTTCACATTGGCCAATACAAATATATGCAAGGGTCTTATTGGGGAAGAGATTTTGCCAGAACTAGATTCTCCAAATTCTTTCAGAAAAATCGTCTCTTCTCCATCTATGTCAAGGTTAGACTTGCTATCCACCTCACAAGGCAGCCCTGCATCAACTGAGAGCTCCATATTTGAAATCAGTAAAAATCTTTGGAGGTCCAGCGCTCCAACAACTGTATCATCCAATTTTCTGACTGGTACCGAGGTAAAGATGGCTGGTGGAGCTGCTGGAGAGGATAGAGTCCAAGCTGTGTGCTCTGAGAAAAATGGATGGTTGATTTGTGGAATTTATGATGGATTTAATGGACGAGATGCAGCTGATTTTCTGGCAGTAACTCTATATGATAACATAGTATATTACCTATACTTGTTAGAGTGCCGTATCAAGCAACAAGATGGCCTATGTAGCTCATCAGGGGACTCCCCTAATGGTGTTAAAAGTGAGTTAACATTAGCCATGGAAATTGCAGAGAATGAAGATGTAAAACTTTCTGAAAGTTTTCGAGCTGGTGTGCTGAATTGCCTCACTTCTGCTGTTGAGCAAGCTGAGAATGATTTCTTATGCATGGTTGAACAGGATATGGATGATAGACCAGATTTAGTTTCAGTTGGATCTTGTGTCCTGGTTGTGCTTCTTCAGGGAACAGATTTGTGCATTCTAAATCTTGGGGATAGTAGAGCTGTGCTTGCTTCCATGCCATATTCAGAAATGGATACAGTGAAAGCTACTCAATTGACAGAGATCCACTCACTTGAAAATCCATTGGAATACCAAAAACTATTAGCTGACCATCCTAATGACTCTAAAGTTGTGATGGGTAACAAAGTAAAAGGGAAGCTGAAGGTTACTCGTGCTTTTGGAGTTGGCTACCTTAAACAGGTACCATATTATACTTTAGCATGTGATGAAAATTCATGACATTCTTATGACTTAACTAATGCCCATACTTTAATCCCAATTTTGCAGAAAAAGTTCAATGATGCACTCATGGGAATTCTCCGAGTTCGTAATTTGTGCAGCCCGCCTTACGTATATACAAATCCACACACACTGAGTCACAAGGTTATGGAAGACGATCTGTTTGTTGTGCTTGGCAGTGATGGCTTATTTGATTTCTTCAGTAACGATGAAGTTGTTCAGTTGGTTTATCAATTTATGCATGATAATCCAACTGGCGATCCTGCAAAATATCTCATCGAGCAAGTTGTACATAAAGCTGCCAAAGAAGCAGGTATCCCCTAAATATATCAAATTTATTTTTTTGATACACAAATAATTAGCATTAAGAGTCTATAGAAGACCCTTTGTGATTGGTAATGAACAACCCAATTGTAGAAACACCTTTCTCATGTTATAATAGGAAGGCAAGTACCCCCTTAACTCCTGCCAAGTGAGTAAAAGCTCTGTGATACCAAGTAACAACCAAACATGTTTTAACTTAAAAGTATGTCATTGATGTCAGATAGCTATTTATAGGCTTGTAGAAAAATTATAAGTCCCTCCTTTTTTTTATGGTTTAGACTTTAGACATGCATATATCATAACAATAACATCAGATGAGAATGAAGAGGCAGTATGTGTGAGAGTACATTTACGTTGATTAATTGTTTTGATTTTTGTAACTAGAGTACCATCTTGGCAACCCTTTTGGGGAACCATAGCTGTAAGCAAGTAAAACTAACACCAACTCTTCACTAATTTCTTCCTATGCCTTGTCAGCTTTAACAGCTGAACAGCTTATGAGGATACCTGTTGGGAGCAGGAGAAAGTACCATGACGACGTGACTGTCATTGTTATCATCCTTGGGAACGCACGAAGGACGGTGAGCGCATCAACTTCGATATGAAAGACTGCCGATCTCAAGAAGAGGCTGTGAGCCGCATAAAATTTTGTGGGTGTTAGGACATGAATCTTTTTCAGGGTTCTGGTGTGATAGTCAATAATAAGCATAATAATGTGTGTATATCCTTTGGAAATTTTGGGTGCGAACAGATATCTTTTGTTAAATCAAAAGGTGCACCGAGACTTGCTCCGCTTAATTCTGCACGCGGTAACGAAAATTTTCACCGCTCTTATTCGGCATTGTGATTGCATGAGCACTTTAGAGCGGGATGTGATGCCTTTCAGCTCTCATGACCTAGCACTATCTGTGGTGAAGCTTTACTGATCTGAAGATAAAATGGAAACCGGGAGAGGGTCTATGAAAAAGACCAGTCCAGTGTGTTGGGTCCTGCTGAGTTTGCGGGATACATTTGGTTAGCGACCACAAGGTGTTATGTGGTAGGGAAGGGGTGGTGAATCCTGGTCACATCACACAAGCTACCATCTTTCCACATCTCCAGTATTTTTTGTGGTTTCTATCAACTTCCCTGTCGCTGCATTGCCCCAAGAGCCCCCCAACCTGGAAGGCACCGTTGTCCCTGCTGCTCTGCCAATGCACACCACGGATTCTAGAGCTTTTTTTTTTTTTTTTGCCATTTGACACATCAATTCTGACGAGCCCCGATTATTGCTTTCACAAGAAGAGACAAGAATTGGTATCGTCACAATACACGAGAGTGAAAGAGAGAAAGCCCTGCATGATTATTGCTCGCCCAGCTTCGGAGTGTAGTTACTCGGGCATTTTTTTTGTTGCCATCGTCTTTCGGCAAGCATTTCTTTTTGTAGCGTTGTGGACTTCACACTTGGCATAGACCAATGGCAGCTTGCGTGCTGTGCCTCGTAAAAAATGTTAAAATGGCGAGAGCGACGTGCTTGGCTTGAGACCAGTCGTAGTATAATTGCCCCCTTCCTCTGCGTTTGTGCTCCTGTTGGTGATCCAGCCATGTTAGGACTTTGGAGGTAGGAGTAGTCCAGTATCGGAGAGAGGTAGAGAGCGTCCATGGACGTGTTCATCCACGAGGACTACGTGAACAAGCGCAACATGGTGAGGAGGGAGCAGAGGAAGAAGACGCAGTTGCAGGTGCTGCAGCTGGGCAGTCCAGGCGCATGCAGACCGCCGCCGGCGCACGGGGAGGACAGCCCGGGAGCGGGAGCGCCGAGGCAGTGCCTGACACCAACCGGCGTCTCACCCTCGTCCACCGTCGGGTCTCCCGCATCAGGCTCGTCGGAGGGAGCCGTCTCATCGGATCACCGCCGTCACCTCTTCGATTGCCTGAAGCCGTACTAGGCAACCGAGGTTATGTGTGAGGTTAAAGAATAAACCTGGGTTCTTCTGATGGTGAAGCTTGTTGCAACCCATTTTTGTGCTCGTATTTCAGCTATGTATGTATGGGTCGTTACAAGATCAACCCTAGTAAAGAGTGTTGCCTGCTATGAACAACTACAGCTTTTGGAATGGATTGTGTTAGTGCATTTAAACTCTCTAAGCACAGCATTGCAGTACTGAGTTTGGCCTTGAGCTATCCCCTATTATGGAAGATTTGCAACAACATGAGCATCCCTCGTAAGGTACTTCCAGATATTGAGATCTCTACACTCTGGCACTGGCTGCCGCCTCCTTGATTTGCTCGATTGTGAACACTCCGAAGAAGCTGTCGTCTATGACGGCGTTGATCACGGCGTAGGCGACATCGTCCACGTTCACAGGGGGTGCGAGGACCAGGTCCGAACCAGGCAATGCACTCAATGGTTTGGTGAAATTTTCGACAGAGGAAAGTAGCTTCTCTAGTGGTTGCCCTACGATGTCGAGCGGTATCTCGTAGCCATCTACTTTCCTTTTACCGTAAATAAACCCAGGCCTCAATACAACACCTGAAAGATAAATGTTAGATTGGATATACTCTGATAAACACATATGAACAAGATAAAGTAGCAGAGGTCTAACCTGAGGATGGGTATTTGGAGAGGACTTCAGATTCAGCCTTTCTCTTACCAGTGAAATAGCCCGAGGTAAGGAGAAAGGATGGAAGGTTGTAATCATGAACAGAGATCAAAATAAATTTCGGGATCCCTGCAGAAGAACATAGCAAACTGTTTATGTTATGTTCTTTGATATTTTTCAGACAATAAAAGGAAGAGTAAGCTAACTGCTAGGCAACACAATATAACTTAATTGCGAAGTTTTCGACTATACAGCAAGAAGTCTCAGCCGTTTGAAGTTTTCAATCTTTAGTTGCAAAGGTTTAACCAGGATAGCAAGCTCCCTAACACAATATAACTTAAAATTTGATACCCTTAATGATAAAGTTTTCTTTTCCCTATAGTTTAAGTTGTAATGATTAAAAGAGCACTTTTTAGTTTTCACTAATTAAAAACTATTACAGAGTTCAGTGTTTAAAAGTACATGTAGGAGTTATGGTATTAAAATGAACAAACAGGTCTGGTACAGGTTTTCTTATATATTCCTATAATTCAAGTGGTCACAGAGTAATTGATTCTGCAACTAAACTATTCCATAGAGTTGTCAATTGTGGACTTATAAGGGACCATTTGGCATGATGTCATAAGTCAAGATCCTATTGGTGCCAAATGCATAAACCCCCATTGTATCAAACTATTATCTTTCAATTTGAAATTTAGTTCAGTCATGGAAACACATTAACTACTGCCACACCAACAAAATTTCCGAAAATGCATACAGATAATCTTATCGCTGTCATTAATCATCACAAAGTACTCACCAAATTCTTTCGCGGCGTCTACTGCTATGGTATTTGCTTCACCATTTATCCTTTTCATCTGTTCTTCATTACCAAATCCTCCAAGGGTAGACACAACAGCAGTAGCCCCTACTAGCACGTCCTCCCATCTTGCATAGAAAACATCTCCTGCATAACAGTAAGATACTTAACTGAATATGAGAGGGCCAAAAAACCATACCAGAAACTCTTGGAAATCCAGTACAAGCATGTAGCTACATTACAGGGAAAAAGTGGTAAAGGGGAAACACCAAGGTTCATACAAGGCGTAATGTTAAAGCAATACAGTACTTCTCAAGAAAACACATTCGCAATTAGCCAGGTGAGTAAGGACAAAATAAAAAGTGGTCTTAAGTACATATGTTTTTAGAACTATTTTGCAATAAATATTAAATAGTATATGCATATATAAGAACTCAAAAACAAAATGACAGGAAATTAGTTTAAAAGGATCCATCATCTAGTAATACTAACTTACCAAAGTGGAGCACGACAGAATGCATACATGTAATGTTTGCTTGTTTAGCACCAACGATAATCTATAAAGTGTACTTACTGTACCACTATTAGTCCAGAACAAAATCTTATTAAATCTATTGGACGTAATTTGAATTCTCAGGTGTGTATTTCATGAAAAATAATATGCGGGTAAAACCATCCTAGCAGCAAACCATAGCTCCGGTTTAAATAAAGAGTTAACTCTATGACGTTCGGGGTTAGAGAACATAACTAATATAGGGAGCAGTTCACACAAGAAAAATAGATTATATGATCAAGCTAAATCTATTTACAACGAAGGTAACAGCCTATGTTACAACTCAGATAACCTGCTATCCATTCACCCAACAAAATAGATAACATGATCAAACCAAATCTATTTACCATGAAGGTAACAGCTTAATGTCACAACTCAACCTACCTGCTAGCCAAGTAACTTCATCAGCCCAAGGATCAGAGTAAGATGGTCTTCCTGACCTGTCATTAGCATAGAATGTCTAAACGGTGACAGGATGCAGATTAGGCTTTCAGAAATAATGCCTGAATAATAATTATTTTCACCATAGATGATACTCCCTCCGTTCCTAAATATTTGTCTTTCTAGAGATTTCAACGAGTGACTACATACGGAGCAAAATGATTGAATCTACACTCTAAAATATGTCTATATACATCCGTATGTGCCGTCCATTTGAAATCTCTAAAAAGACAAATATTTAGAAACGGAGGGAGTAGATCCCAACTATCTTAAAAAGCTTCAATGCCCTTATGCTTCAATCACTGCAATCAGCCCATATATGCTTCCTTAATTATCTGCCAAACACAAAAAAGGCTCCCGCAACTCGCATATCATCCCATCAGTAATTTTACATATGTATTCCCTTGATTATCTACCTGACACGAAGAGGCTCCACCGACTCCCATATCGTGGGAGGCTCTCGCTGCCGCCGCGTTCAGGCCTCTCCACCTGCCCCTCATCGCCGGCGCTGCCAGCACCTTCTGCTGCGCCGGTGGCGGGCCTGCAGTCGAAGGTGATGGGAGTTCTCTCTAGTTGTGCGGTGGTGTTTGCAGCATTTTCGGATGGCTAGTTGGTGGCGGTGTTCGGTCCTCAAATCTGTCCAGAGGCGATGAGGGGCAGGTGACTTGGAGGAGGATGGCTTTGGCGGCAGGAGTCGGCTCCTTCACCGGCGGCCTCTGGTCGGTGGTCATCATAGTCTAACGGCATGGATCTGAAAGGCAGCTCCCAATCTAGCACAGTGGAGGCATCTGGTGGCCTTGAGATGGGCTTGGTGTGCACACAGACACCAAGGGAGGCTGGAGGCTGGCAAGTTCAAGAGCTTCCAGTGATGATTGGCACTTGTCAGTGTCCGTGGACGGCGTGGTTCAGTGGGGATGCTGAGTTGTGATGCTACGGCAAAAGCCCTGTGCCGGCTTTTGCTCGCACAAATGACGTCGACGCCTTAGGGCGTCATTTCTCTTGGAGGCGTCATCGTGAAGCCTCCACACCTTATCCACCCTAAGTACTGTCAGGATAAAAGCCTCAGATCCGGTTTCTCTGGATCGGACGACGGTAGCGTCTTTCGACATTGTTCCATTCCTTGAGGCGTCATCTTGGAGCCACGGATCCCTCGTTGGTTGGTTCATGACTCACACGTCTCACCGGAGCATGAATGGCCAGTTTGAGATCCTCAACAGCAGTTTGTGGTGGCAAGGGGAGGTGGTTGCTGCTCCTTGCTTCTTATTGCTTCAGGTGTCAAATCCTGCAAAGGTTAGCTTGCGTCCAGTGTGGATTGTTGACGTCTTTCGACCGATATGGGTTGCCAACGGCACGTTCTTCCAGTCCTTTAGTGGCGGTTCCTTTTAGTGCGGTAAGGCCAACGACGTTCGTGTGTTCTCGGCGCGTTGACGTTCGCTGTGCTGTCTCAGTAGAGTGATGCCTTTGACAGTACTGTTGATGCTACTCATTAAGTGATTGGCTCGGAGAGTCTTGGGCTTGTTATTTGTTTTCTTTTGTTACCCCTATTGTAGTGGCGGTGTGTGCTTGGACTGCCATTGCACCCCGTTGTATCCTGATTCTATCATTTGATTAAGATACCCGTCGTACTTCACTCAAAAAAAAAATCTACCTGACACAAAGTTAGAAGGATCAAGGTGCTGGGCAGGGAGGCTTCAGATGGGATGTGTGTCTTGAATTTGGTCTCTGGAAAAGAAACTTGCTGGATTGATAACGTGCACTACATGGACAACTCACTCAAGGGATTTTGCAGGAAGTGGTATCTCTACTCTTATAAAAGACTCAATTGGTGATGATGGTGTGTCTGCCATCCGTCATTTCTAACCATCAGATCTGCATCTAACGATTGTGAGGTAAGTTGTGGCATTTTTTGCAACAAGGCCCCACTTCTCTGCTCCAATTTGCAGAAAACCCCTTACTATCTTGAAACCAACCACATCCCTCCCTCACCTCATTCCTTACTAGAGTGTTTTTCTTTCAAGTTTGTGAACATGTATTATTCTACTTTGGATCCGTTGCAACGCACGGGCACATTGCTAGTACATACATAAAGTTTGTACAAACGATAAGAGAAAAGATGAGAATTGAGCATAGCTCAGATGGTTAGATTCCTTGTGGTGGAACCAGCCCACCCGGGTTCAAGTCCTAGACTTGGCTCGGGTGCTCACACTTTCCTGAATTTATTTATTCCAGTCCTTCTGACGATGTTCGTTCAGTGCGAGACCCTGTGATGACTTCCTTAGTCTCCCAGAGATGCTCATATGGTAGGGTGTCCCCTTTCTAACCATCAGACCTGCATCTAACAATTGTGAGGTAAGCTGTGGCATTTTTGCAACAAGGCCCCACTTCTCTGCTCCAATTTGCAGAAAACCCCTTACTATCTTGAAACCAACCACATCCCTCCCTCACCTCATTCCTTACTAGTGTTTTTCTTTCAAGTTTGTGAACATGTATTATTCTACTTTGGATCCGTTGCAACACACTGGCACATTGCTAGTACATACATAAAGTTTGTACAATCGATAAGAGAAAAGATGAGAATTGAGCATAGCTCAGATGGTTAGATTCCTTGTGGTGGAACCAGCCCACCCGGGTTCAAGTCCTAGACTTGGCTCGGGTGCTCACACTTTCCTGAATTTATTTATTCCAGTCCTTCTAACGATGTTCGTTCAGTGGGAGACCCTGTGATGACTTCGTTAGTCTCCCAGAGATGCTCATATGGGTAGGGTGTGCGTGCATGTAAGTGCGTGTTTGTGAACTGTCTGCATATGTACTGTGTTCCTAGAATAAAAAGAACAGATAAGGGGAAAGATGTACCTGCTGAGGCTCACAACCTCAATGCCTTTGGCTACCGCAGCTCTGCATATAGCAGAACCAACAAATCCACTTCCTCCCAACACTACAATCTGCAAGCATTTGGAACTATTTCAGGAAACCAATCTTACTGGAGAAACAGAGTCATGCCTGACAGCACTTCCGAATGATAACAGACATAAGGTACTCAATTTCATGCCTTCTCTGTTTTGACGTCTGCTACCACATCGATTGGCGTAGAAGAGTAATCTTCTCTGACACCGGGGGCAGCAAACCTGCACTTGGTGCGCAGCCTGCGTGATCAAGGGAAAACCGGGTCAATGCAAACTAAGACGGAAATACGCATCCATTACACGCACAATTTTGCAGTAATCACTCGGTCGACGAGAGCAGAAACCAGGTGAGAAGGGGAGGGAGACGGGGAGAGAAACCTAGAGCACTGAGCCACGGAGGAGGCGGCAGGAAACGTGCGGAGCGTCGCCGCCGCTGCGGATACGGGCGCGCACCGGCGAAGCGGAAGGGACGGATTCGCCGGCGCCGGCGGCCGGACGAGCAGTGTCGAGTGGGACATGGGCCCGCTCGCGGGATCCGGGCGAGGTGGGGGACGCTTTCTCTCTTTCGGCTTCTTCTCTTGCCCGCGTCGGCGAAGGGTGGCGACGGGAACGGCGGGGCGGGGAGTGAGCGAACGGCGGAGTCGGCGTGGGGCGTGCGTCTCCTTTCGGTTCCAGTGGCTGTGGGGTTGGAGGTGGCTCGCTTCGCTCCGCTTGTTTTACCTGTGGCTCTGGCCTGGTGTGGCGTGGCGTGAGTAGCGTCTGACACGGCCGCGGTCGACGTGAACACCGGCCGCAGTCGTCGGATCATCAAATCGCCACTAAACCCTCAAAAAATTCAAATTGCCACTAAATGTTCAGACCGGACAGTCCCAACATTTTCGGCCGTCTAAATAGTGTTTACCTAAGATGTTCGGATCATTCTAGACGTGCAAAATCCCATAAACCGAAACCAAACTGGCGGGCAATTTAGAGGAGTTTAGAGATTCGCCACGTACGTGCCCGACACAGGCTCATCCAAAATCAAGGCAGAGCCCGCGCATTTGGTCATTTTCGTCATTGTTTCACGTGAAAGCTCGCCCCTTCCCCATTGTTATGTCACCTGCCGCCCCGATGGAGCCAACGTGGGAGGAGCAAATAAAGATGTTTGTCCTCCCGCCAAAGCCAGAGGACCCGAGGATGGTGGCCTCCTACAAAGCCTGATCTACAGAGCGCAAATCCCAACACGTGAAGGCGGCGACGAAGAAGAAGATGAAAGATGTAGAAATGAGATCTCGTATAAGCATGTGAATGTGCTCTTACAGTTACGGCAGTCTGTTCTACTAATATACCTGAAAATACTGAGGAACAACATAATAAGATATTAAAAAAACATTGGATAAGTTCAAGGTAGTGCTTTCTGCACCTACTGGCCTACTATCCATTTGAGAGCATGATCATAGTATTTTGTATAGTGCCAGTAGTTAGACTAGTATCCAGCAGACCAAATAGAATCACTACTGCAGGATGCTGCTAACGCGACACTACGATCAGAGACCCTTCGACGAAACTGTGTGCGATGCCATAATCGCAAACGGTGGTGTAAAAAACCGTCAAAAAAGATGTAAAACGTTTGCGATGGAGGATGCATCAAACACGGTTCAGATTTTAGTTGCGTGTGTGATTGAGGGCATACGGTTCAGTTCAATTAACCGTTTGCGATGAGGAGGAACAAAAGAAACGGGCAGCCAGATGAAGGTGTGTGTGATGTACATCATACGGTTCACTCGAATGAACTGTTTGTGATTAGGCAACACAAAAGAAACTGTCAGCCAGATCAAAGGTGTGTGCGATATACGGCATGCTGAGGGAGTCCTAGATTAAGGGTTGTTACGACATATCTCTCTCAAGATAGTTTTGGTGATTGATGACAACATGTTTGCGGACTAATCTTGTGCTTTGAATAATTCACAGATTCTCCCCTGGCACGAGACGCCTTCTTCCCCTCGGAGTGTATTTCAAGACGGTGTAGCTCTTTCGTTTCTTTCTTGGTGGACTAGTTGCGTAGAGGGCATCGTACTATCAAGAGGGGGTCCGCTGGGGTTTTGCATGGGTGGAATCATCACGTACACATCAGCTTCTCACCCTCCGAGCATTTCCTTTCCATTGAAGAGATCTCTCCTCTCTCTTCCTTGTCCTGTCTGGGTCAAAGCGGTAGTACCGCGCACCCAACGATAGTACCGCTGAGAAGCCACAAGCGGCAGTACCGCTCCGCAGCGGTAGTACCGCCCGTGGCTCCACAGCAGTAGTACCGCTGGGGGCCTGGCACCTCCGCCTTGTCCTCAGCTTCTTTGAGAGATTTCTTCTCTCTCGCGCACGTGCCCCAGCGATAGTACCGCACTGCCTGCGGTACTACGGCCGAAGGGTCACAAGCGGCAGTACCGCTCCACAGCGGTACTACCGCCCTTGACCCCACTGCCATAGTACCGCTGGGCAGTCTGGTTCCTTCCGCCGAGATTCGAGAGGTCTTTTTCTCGTGTCGGGTTTTGCGGCACTAGTCACGGTTGTAGTGGCGGTAGTACCGTTCCAGGAGCGGTAGTACCTCCCTACCACCGCGGTAGTACCGCATTTGGGTTCGTTCCCTACTAGTCTCCTCAGCGCGGCAGTACCGCTGGCTGGCGCGGCAGTACCGTTATCCTGGCGGTAGTACCGCCCCTTCTCAGCGGTAGTACCGCCCTGTGTGGGGCTGGTTGGTGGGGGCAACGGGATTGTTGCCCCCACTATAAAAGGGAGTCCCCTTCTTCCTTCTCACCTACCTCTTACTTTCCCAAGCTCCATTTATTGCTCAAGCTCCATTAAATACTCCAAGCTTCATTTCCGCCCGATCTATCTCTCTAGCCAATCAAATTTGTTGATTTGCTTGGGAGTGGTTGAGAAGGCTCCGATCTACACTTCCACCAAGGGATTTTCATTTCCCCACTCATCCCTAGCGGATCTTGTTACTCTTGGGTGTTTGAGCACCCTAGACGGTTGAGGTCACCTCGGAGCCATATTCCATTATGGTGAAGCTTCGTGGTCTTGTTGGGAGCCTCTGATTAAGTTGTGGAGATTGCCCCAACCTTGTTTGTAAAGGTTCGGTCGCCGCCTTCAAGGGCACCAATAGTGGAATCACGGCATCTCGCATTGTGTGAGGGCGTGAGGAGAATACGGTGGCCCTAGTGGCTTCTTGGGGAGTATTGTGCCTCCACACCGCTCCAACGGAGACGTACTTCCCCTCAAAAGGAAGGAACTTCGGTAACACATCCTCGTCTTCACCGAATCCATTATTGGTTATCTCTTGCCTTTACTTGTGCAAGCTCTTTAGTGTTTCTACCCTTGCTTGCTTGTATGCTTGTTGTTATTGCATCATATAGGTTGCTAACCTAGTTGCACATCTAGACAACCTAATTTGATGCAAAGTTTAATTTGGTAAAGAAAAGCTAAAAATTGGTAGTTGCCTATTCACCCCCCCCTCTAGTCAACCATATCGATCCTTTCAATTGGTATCAGAGCCTCGTCTTTTTATTAAGGACTTTACCGTCCAAAGAGTATGGTTGATACCGTAGACGGTGTGGAGGAACACTCCGGTGTGAATTCGATCTCGTCTACGGGAGATGGGGGAACTTCGGTCTCTCATGAGGAGTTCAATGTGGCCTTGGAGACATTGAAAACCTCCATGACGACCGAAGTTGAAAGCATATTTACTAAATTTCTTGAGGGGCTTAAACTATCCACCGCACCGTTGAAAGTGGGTGATCCCGCCAACAAGGTGTCGGATGCTATCCCCGACAAGGGGGAAGCTAGTAGTGAAAAGGCTCCTTCTTCTAGTGGCAAGAATGGCACCGGCATCTTTGCCCATGTGGAACCACCACTTGTTTACGGTGGACCGGTTCCTTCCACTCATTTGAATCATGTCGGTCCTCCCCCTAAGATTGTGAAAAATGAGGATTTTGATTCTTGGGTTTACCGCTTTAAACGTCATTTAAATCATGTGAACACTAACCTTTGGAGAATCATTGAAGAAGGTTTCTATCTACATGATCCAAGCAACTTCACTCCTCGAGAAGCCACGGACAATCAATTCAATGAGAATGCTCTCTTCATCATTCAAGATGCAATTCCACCCAAAGACCTACCTCATCTTCGTCCCTTCACCTTGGACAAAGATGCATGGCATTGTGTCGTGTCTCTCTACCAGGGAAGCGCAAGCATTCAATGCTCCAACTATGAAGTGGTACAAGATGAGGCCGATGAGTTTGCAATGAAGGAAGATGAAGAACCTCGTGAGCTTTGTCGGAGAGTAACCAAACTCGCGGTCTCACTACGAGATCACGGGAGCAAGGACACGAATGACAATTGGATCAAGCGCAAATTCCTCAAGGCAATGATGCCCTACCACAAGGCCATGTCCTCCGTCATTCATCAAAGATCGGACTTCCACACTTTGACCTCAAGTGAAGTGTTGGATGAGTTTGTGGCCATGAACATTTTGGACAAGACCGCCGATAATGCGGTGCTCCGTTCTCAACGGGCAAAGAAGCCTAACCTTGCATTGAAGGCCAAGCTCATCGTGGAAGAAGAAGAAGAGGAAGAAGAGGAGAGCAACCCCGAAGATACGAAGTATGCATATCATGAACACATGGCACTTGCTTCAAGGCAATTTTGGAGCAAGAAAAACTCGAGGCCCAACTTTAGCAAAAACAACTCGAGTGGCACAAGGGGCAAGCAATGTGTAAGGACTTGCTACAATTGCGGCAACGTGAGTCATTTCATTGCGGAATGCCCGTATGAGAAAAGGGAAGACAATGGTGGCAAACTCATCCGAAAGGACAAGGCCAAGTCATTCCCCAACAAGAACAACTTCACCAAGAAGACTCCTCCCAAGGCTTTGGTTGTGCAAGAAGAGTACAATGAGGATGATGACGATGATGAAGATGATGAGTCGGTTGCCATGGCCTCCGTTGCCATTGCAACAACGTCACAGGTGTCTCTCTTTGACTCACCCAACGAGAGCATCACCGCTAAGTGCCTCATGGCTAAAGCCACCAACAAGGTAACCTCCATCATCAAAACTACCATCATTAATCATCCTTCCCCAACGGATAGCATTAATGAACTTGAGGGAGCTAATGTGGAGGCTAACGAGTTTGAGGCCTTTATGGGCAAACTCAAGGGAAAATCCAAGAAGCACTTTGTTGCTCTCTTGGAACAACTTGGTGAGGCCAATGACATGATCGAGGCTCATGAAGACACCATCTCTAAGATGGAAGGGCATAGTCATGACTATGCCAATGAGATTTCGGATCTTTCCAATGCTCTTGAGGAAGAGCGTGGTCTTTGTTTGGCTCTTGGGGAGTCACACAACGTTGATCATGCTAAGTTAAAGAAAGATTATGATCATGCCCTCATTGTTTCTCGTGTGCTAAATTCCGAGAAGGCCAAACTCGGGGTTGATCTTGCTAGACTCAAAGAGGAGTTTGATATACTTGACAAGGCCCACAAGGCCTTGAAGGGTATTCACACTAGTCTCAAGGAGTCTCATGATCAACTCCAAGTGAAGCTAACTAAGGAGAAAGCAACTTTTCCTCATATGGTTTTAATTGATAATGCAAATGCTACTAACCCGTGTTGTGAGCATATACATCTTGTTGAGGAAAATGCTAAGTTGAAGGAGCAACTTGAGAGAGGTCTTGCGACTTGCATACAAGGCAAGAAGAACCTCAACGATCTTTTGATCAACCAAACGGGAGGTGTGGCCAAGGAAGGGGTTGGGTACGTGCCCGACTCCAAGAACAAGAAGAAGAATGACAAGACCAAACGACCTCCTCCCCTCATGCAAACCTTTGTGAAGGAGACAGAGAGTGCCCCCGAGGAGAAGAAGAAGAACAATGTCAAGAAGGGCAATGTCACCCCTCCCAACAAAGCCGGCGATTTTAATCCTTCTTATGTGTTATGTCGTGCTAGTGATGGGCATGTTTATGCCAAATTTGTTGGTTCTCTTCATGAGTACATTGAATGGTCTATTTGGGTTCCTAAGACCCTTGTTACTAACATCAAAGGACCCATTACAAAATGGGTACCTAAAACCAAGCATTGATCTCTTGTAGGTGTTTGCTTCTGGTGGTGGATCATGGTTGCTCGATAGCGGAGCTACAAATCATATGACCGGAAGCAAGGACTTGGTGGTGGACGTGCACAAAGTTCCATCTATGCCCACCAATGTCGAGGGGGTGACGCCTCATCCTCTAAGGTATTGGGACTTGGCAAGGTGGTCATCTCTCATGATCTCACGATTGAGAAGGTCATGCTTGTTGAGTCCCTTGCATACAATTTACTTTCCGTTCGTCAACTTGCAATCATGGGCTTTGCCACTTTCTTTGATATCGATACCGTGGCCCTCTTGTGGAGCAAGACTCTTAAAGTAGCTTTTGTTGGGCATGTCGAGAATGGTCTATATGTGATTAACTTTTCGGAGCGACCCACTAAGACTGCGACATGCCTAATGGCTAAAGTTGATGTGGGATGGCTTTGGCATCGCCGTTTAGCCCATGTCAATATGAGATCTTTGCAAAGTCTCCTCAAGGGGGACCATGTCCGTGGACTAATGATTGTTAGTTTTGTTAAAGATCGTGCTTGCAGTGCTTGTATCGAAGGAAAGCTACATGAGAAGGCTCACCCTCCCACGACTATCATTTATTCAAAGAGGCCCTTGGAGCTCCTTCATATGGATCTTTTTGGGCCCCCATCCTTCGATAGTCTTGGAGGTAGGAAGTATTGCTTGGTGATTGTGGATGACTACTCAAGGTACACATGTGTGTATTTCTTCAAGAGGAAGAGCGAGACCCAACAAACCGTCATTGACTTTGCAAATGAAGCACAACGTTAACACAATGCAAAGATCTTGACAATAAGGAGTGACAACGGCACCGAGTTCAAGAACTACACCTTGGATGAATTTCTTAGTGATGAGGGAATCAAGCATCGATATTCCGCACCATACACCCCTCAACAAAATGGTGTTGCGGAGAGGAAGAACTGGACGTTGATGGATGCGGCAAGGACCATGATGGCGGAGTTCAAGTCTCCGTACAACTTTTGGGATGAAGCCATCAACATCGCGTGTCATGCATCCAATCGGCTCTACCTCCGCAAGGGCTTGAACAAGACTCCATATGAGATACTCACCGGTAACAAGCCCAACCTCAAGTACTTCCGGGTATTCGGGTGTAAGTGTTTCATTCTCAAGAAAGGTGTTCGGTTGTCTAAATTTGAGGCTAGAGCTTATGAGGGCATATTTGTTGGTTATGCTACAAACTCTCATGCTTACCGTGTCCTCAATAAATCCACGGGACTTATTGAGGAGACGTGTAACGTGGAGTTTGATGAGAATAACGGTTCCCAAGTGGAGCAAAATGGCACTTGTGATGTAGGTGATGAAATTCCTCCTCAAGCCATAAGAAGAATGGGTGTTGGTTTCATCCTAACCATTGAGGAACCCCTTGTGGCCGAAGGAGAAGGACAATGCTCCACTCAAGTGGAGCCATCACCAACCCAAGGCCCACACGCTTCCGAAGAACAAAGTGAAGGCCCTCAACCTCATGAACAAGACCAAGGGCAAGATCATACTCAAGACGGTGTTGACACACCAAGTGATGCCCAAGGTCAAGTTCCCTCCCCCGAGCAAGTTCAAGATCAAGAACAAGTTCATGACGGCGCTCAAGATGATCAAGTAACCGCTCCTCAACTCTCCACCGAGGAGGAATTAGAGCGTCGTGCCGCCAAGGTTGTTTCCAAGCTCTCCACCAAGGATCATCTCATGACGAATGTGCTTGGAAGCTTAAGAAAGGGGGTAAGCACTCATAGACAATTAGCAAATTATTGTGAGCATCACGCGTTTGTCTCTTGTGTGGAACCCCACAAGGTCTATGAGGCGCTAGAAGATCCGGATTGGCTCAATGCCATGCACGAAGAACTCAACAACTTCGAGCACAACAAAGTGTGGAGATTGGTGCCAAGGTCAACGGGGAACCACAATGTCATTGGAACCAAGTGGATATTCAAGAACAAGCAAGATGCACATGGGATTATCATTCGCAACAAGGCTCGTTTGGTAGCACAAGGCTACTCCCAAGTCGAGGGTATCGACTACGGTGAAACCTTTGCTCCCGTTGCTCGTCTTGAATCCATTCGCATGTTGATTGCATATGCTTCTCATCATAACTTTAAGTTACAACAAATGGATGTGAAGAGTGCTTTTCTTAACGGTCCCATTAATGAATTGGTTTACGTCAAGCAACCCCCCAGGTTCGAGGATCCCTACTTTCCCGATCATGTGTATCAACTCGATAAGGCACTCTATGGCCTTAAACAAGCCCCACGTGCGTGGTATGACCACCTTACCGAGTTGTTACAAGACCGTGGTTTTGAAGTTGGGCTAATCGACCCCACTCTTTTTACTAAGAAGGTCAAAGGGGAGTTGTTTGTGTGCCAATTATATGTTGATGATATTATCTTTGGTTCTCCTAACAAAGCCTTCAATGAGGAATTTGCCGCTCTCATGACCTCAAAGTTCAAGATGTCCTCCATGGGAGAGTTGAAGTTCTTTCTAGGGTTCGAAGTGAAGCAAAGAAGAGAAGGAACCTTCATCAATCAATCCAAATACACTCAAGAATGCTCAAGAGATTCAAGCTAAGTAACGTCAAGCCGGCCTCCACTCCAATGCCCACCAAGTGCCAACTTGACTTAGATCCCAATGGTAAAATGGTGGATCAAAAGGTATATCGTTCCATGATTGGATCCTTGCTTTACCTTTGTGCATCTAGACCGGACATCATGTTGAGTGTGGTAATTTGTGCATGGTTTCAAGCCGCACCTAAGGAAAGTCACTTTGTGGCGGTCAAACGAATCTTTCGATATTTGGCTCATACCCCAAACTTTGGCTTATGGTACCCAAGAGGATCAAACTTCAAGCTTGTAGGGTACTCGGATTCCGATTGGGCGGGAGACAAAGTGGATAGGAAGTCCACTTCCGGAGGGTGCCAATTCCTTAGTTGCTCTTTGGTAAGTTGGTCCTCCAAAAAGCAAAGTTGTGTGTCTCTCTCGTCCATTGAGGCGGAGTATGTTGCCGCCGGTAGTTGTTGTGCACAACTTCTATGGATGAGGCAAACCTTAAAGGATTACGGTGTCACTTGTGGCAAAGTGCCTCTTTGGTGTGACAATGAAAGTGCCATCAAGATTTCTCTCAACCCAGTGCAACACTTCAAGACAAAGCATATTGAGATTCGGTATCACTTCATCCGGGATCACATTAGGCGAGGAGAGATCGAGCTCAACTATGTCAACACTCATGACAACCTTGCAGATATTTTCACGAAGCCCTTGGATGAAGCAAGATTTCGCGAGTTAAGGCATGAGCTAAATATCATTGATTCGAGCAATGTGGCTTGAACCTGTGCAAACCCTACCACGCTCAATTTGTTGTCTAGTTTAGGGTAGGCATGGACATAGGGGGAGTGTTGTTCTCTCAATGAACTCTCCCTCCCCCCATCATGCATAAATTGATCAAGTCTTTCACTTTAGCCATTGTTGATGGCACTTGTGCTTCAAAGACGAGTTTTGGTCATGGGCCCAAGGTTAAAATCTTCGCGGTGCCATACCTTTTGACTTAAACATAGGTGGCCTCGGCCACCGCCCTCTTTTGAAGAGGTGTGTCTTGGTCGTTTTTGTCGTTTCGTCGAGCTAAAGCCGTGTCTGTTTAGTTGTCGTGGCGTGCTAGGCGGTACTACCGCTGGTGGTGCGCGGTACTACCGCTCGTAAGCAGTACTACCGCCCCCAACACGGTACTACCGCTGGGGGACGAGAACAGGGGGTTAAGTCGGGGCAGGGGGAGGTTTCTTCTCCCCCATACCCATTCACTTCGCCCCTCTTTTCTCTTCCTCTCTCCAGCCTCCACTCGCCGCGGGAGGGCTCCGGCGGATCTCCGTCTCTGGGGCATCCCTCTCCATTTCCTTTGGTGGAGTCGATCCCCACCTCTACAACGCCCCAAGACCGGAGCTTCAGATGCCTTACAGGGTTTCCGGGTTTCGTTGTGTGTTTTGTTTTGTCTGTTGCATTCATCTTTGCATCGTGTGCATTGCATCATGTCATCATGCCATCATGTCATTTCTTTTCCTAACTCAACTAAATAAACCGTATGGATCTTCGATCCATTTAAACCGAGGGAAGAGTGGCTTCTCTTTATAACATTATCCTCCTAATATTTATGGAGCTATATTAAATATTCCAATAATTTGGAATCACCCATAACACACTTGCAAATAATCACATGCCTTTTCTCACTTCAAGTTTGGTCCCCAAACTTTGTCCATAATTTCTTTCATCGCTTTCCCGATCTCCACAAAAATTCCAAACATTTTTGGATTCTCCAAAACCTTGAATTTACTCAAACCATTCGAATTAAATTCAAATGGATTTGAATCCAGATCTTTCAATCATGCCACTTTTATTTTCTGGATCGAGCTTATTTTTTTTTGTGAGTCCGGGAGAGTAATCCCCATGCCCAAATTCGTGTCCACTCTTTGCTTCCTTTCTCTCTTTTCCTTCTTTGTCTTTTTTTGTTTTTTCAGAGAAGTTAAAGAGAAGAGAGAAAGAGAGAAGGGAGTCCGCAGCCCAATTTGGCCCAAGGCCCACTCCCGACCGAACCCTAGCCTTCCTCAGTCTTTCCCCTCACTACCTCGTCTTCCCTTGCGCCGCCAGAGTCCCGCCTCGCTCGAACCCCCCTCCTTCTCTTGATCTCCCTCTTGTTCCTACCGTGCTCTGCCTCCCTTCGTCCTTCCTCCAGCGCCGTCTCCTGTCGCGAGCCCTAGCGCCAGCCTCGACCTCCTCCCTGCCACTCCGCGAGCTTGCCTGCATGCACGACCATGGCACCGCACGGCCATGGCATCGCCGCGCCCTCAAGCGCCTTGTCTCCCGCTGCCGGTCTAGGACCTCCTCGCTGCCTCCTCGTCTACACGGCGCCACCGGCTCGTCAGCTCCGTCGCCAGGGGAGGAGTCCCTCGACGTCCGAGAGCCACAGACCAAGCTGCCTCCTGCCTCGTCCCTGCGCCGTAGGGCGTCGCCTCTGGCCGGTTCCAGCCGCCCTCGGCCTCTCCTCGAGCACCCGCACCTATAGCCGTCGTCCTATGCGCCCGCAGACGTCACCCGTCGCCAGCGCCCCAAGTCCGCGTCGCCGAGTCCCTCGTCCTGCCGGAGTTTCTCCTCCCGCCGCCCAAGTACCTTCCCGCCTCCGGCCATGGTGCCCGCACCAGGACCGCCCTCCACCGCTGGCTCTATCTCCGGCGAGCGCCGCGCCGTCTCCCTGCCTCGTCTGCGGTGCCGGCATCAACAACAGAAGTGGACCGGAGCCCCTACCTTGCTCCACCACGTCGCCGACCTCCTGCCATGGCCTCCTCCTCGCTTCAAGTCCTTGCTGTCAAGCATCACGTCGCCGCCCTGCTATGTTCGTCACCGGAGATCGCCAGATCCGGTCGCGTTGGGTCGGATCCTCCCGTCCCTGCCTTGCTGCTGCCCACCAGAGGCCTTCCGTCTCGTGTGTGTTTTGGATCAGCAAGGATGAGACACCAAGAACCCAAGAACCGTACCCGGACCGGCAAGCACCTTCTCCGAGGATTTTGCCAAGTACCATGGCATGAACGACCCTCGAACGCGTCAAGTACCACGACGACCTTCGACTTGTACCCCTACATCGCACCGACACGCCGAGTTCCTCGCCGAGACCCCGAACATTTACGGAACCTTGTGCGACTATGGATGTGAACGACTACCGTCGACCTCAAGTGACTCGAATTCGTCAAGTCCTTCTACGAAAACGTGTACCACTACCGCCGCGAGTACCTCTACCGTCGTCGTGTACCCCACTACTTCCACTACGAACGTCCCGAGAACGTCTACTTCCCCTACACCGCATCGAACTTGATCCGTTCCGAAAAGGCATGCTTCGAAGGTATAACCTCGAGACGACGTCCGTGAACGAATGCTTGCGATGTTTAAGATGCTCTTGTTCGAACCGTGTCCGAATTGTCATTGCACATTCCTCCTCGGTTGCCATGCCGTCGACCCATGGGAAACCCGGTATCCGGGATCACCCCACCATCCTCGCATGATCCGTTCATCCACATTTTCTCTTGCACCGACATCCCAATGAGTTGTGGGATCACCCGGAATGTTGCCGTGGCACCTTTTCCATTGTAGTTGTCGTGGCACCCTTTTTGTTCCACCATGACGACCAAATGCTTCATATTGCTCTTGTCAACTTTAATAAAAATTGCATAAACTTGTCCATGTCATCCGCATCATGATAACAACAATTAAATTTTTTTAAATTGTTGTTGCATTTAAATTGCTAAATGCACATTAGGATTTATCAGAATTGTTGTTTGATATTTCCGGCCTCATTTAAAATGCCTAACTGTGTATTTTACTCATGTTTCACCTCTTGCCATGTTTAACAACATTTAATATTGTTGAGTACATAAACGAGAGAGAACTAAATAAGTCATGTGGTGTTTTCTTCAATATGCAACTCGTTGCATATTGAGCTCCACTTAATTGGTAGTGTTGTTTGTGCACTTTGCCATGCCATGCATAATTAAACCGGACATGCATCATACTTGGTTGTGCATCATGCCATGTTGATGTGTTGGTTGTTTACTATGTTGTTTGCTTCTTTCTGGTGTTACTTCTTCGGGTTAGTTCCGATAACGTCGCGTTTGTGAGGATTCGTTCGACTACGTCTGTTTGTCTTCTTCATGGACTCGTTCTTTTTCCTTGCGGGATTTCAGGCAAGATGACCATACCCTCGAAATCACTTCTATCTTTGCTTGCTAGTTGCTCGCTCTTTTTCTATGCCTATGCTACGATGCCTACCACTTGCTTATCATGCCACCCATATTGTTGAACCAAGCCTCTAACCCACCTTGTCCTAGCAAACCGTTGTTTGGCTATGTTACCGCTTTGCTCAGCCCCTCTTATAGCATTGTTAGTTGCAGGTGAAGATTGAAGTTTGTTCCTTGTTGGAACATGGAGATGTTGTTCCTTGTTGGAATATGTTTACTTGTTGGGATATCACAATATCTCTTATTTAATTAATGCATCTATATACTTGGTAAAGGGTGGAAGGCTCGGCCTTATGCCTGGTGTTTGTTCCACTCTTGCCGCCCTAGTTTCCGTCATATCGGTGTTATGTTCCCGGATTTTGCGTTCCTTACGTGGTTGGGTTATAATGGGAACCCCTTGACAGTTCGCTTTGAATAAAACTCCTCCAGCAAGGCCCAACCTTGGTTTTACCATTCGCCACCTAGCCTTTTTCCCTTGGGAGTCGCGCATCCCGAGGGTCATCTTTATTTTAACCCCCCGGGCTAGTGCTTGTCTAAGTGTTGGTCCAAACTAGAGCCACTTGCGGCGCCACCTCGGGGAAACTTGAGGGCTGGTTTTAGCTGTATGTAGTGTTCATCCGGTGTTGCCCTGAGAACGAGATATGTGCAGCTCCTATCAGGATGTCGGCGCATCGGGCGGTCTTGCTGGTCTTGTTTTACCTATCGAAATGTCTTGTAACCGGGATTCCGAGTCTGATCGGGTCTTCCCGCTAGAAGGAATATCCTTCGTTGACCGTGAGAGCTTGTGATGGGCTAAGTTGGGACACCCCTGCAGAGATTTGAACTTTCGAAAGCCGTGCCCGCGGTTATGGGCAGATGGGAATTTGTTAATGTCCGGTTGTAGAAAACCTGAAGTTGACCTTAATTAAAATACATCAACCACGTGTGTTACCGTGATGGTCTCTTCTTGGCGGAGTCCGGGAAGTGAACACGGTGTTGGAGTTATGCTTGACGTAGGTTGTTCTAGGATCACTTCTTGATCATAGTTTCTCGACCGTGCTTCGCCTTCTCTTCTCGCTCTCATTTGCGTATGTTAGCCACCATATATGCTAGTCGCTTGCTGCAGCTCCACATCATACCTTTTACCATTCCTATAAGCTTAAATAGTCTTGATCGCGAGGGTGTGAGATTGCTGAGTCCCCATGACTCACAGATACTTCCAAAACCAGCTTGCAGGTGCCGATGAGTCCGTGCAGGTGACGCAACCAAGCTCAGGGGGAGCTCGATGAAGATCTTGTCCTTTGTGTTGTTTCATTCTAGTTGATCAGTAGTGGAGCCCAGTTGGGGTCGATCGGGGATCTGTGTAGCATTTGGGGTAGTCTTCTTTTATTTTGGCTCCGTAGTCGGGCCCTGATTGTATCTGGATGATGTAATGCTTTATTCTTGTATTTGTGTGAAGTGGCGATTGTAAGCCAACTATGTATCTTTTCCCTTATGTATTACATGGGTTGTGTGAAGATTACCTCACTTGCGACATTGCTTTCAATGCGGTTATACCTCTAAGTCGTGCTTCGACACGTGGGAGATATAGCCGCATCGAGGGCGTTACAACCTCGTCCTCTTGCCATGGATGCCGGTATTGCCCCCGTTCCTTCTTTCTTTTTGTCTCTTTTTCAGTTCTTGTTTCTTAGGGGCAATGGTGGTTGCATCTCTAGATTTTTGGCTAAATCTAGGCTTGAGTTGGTTGGAGAAGGCAACTAGACTATCTTGATTAGAGTTTGGTAGGATTATTTTTGAATTTGGTAGGCCGGTAGTGCTGGATCTGACCGCGATAGTAGGAACCCGCTATTTCACCGCCTCGTGCTAAGAAACTGTTGTTTGTCCGCCTCAAGCAGTACTACCGCTCTCTTTGGAGCGGTACTACCGCTTGACCTAGAGCGGTACTACCGCTCCCTTTGGGGCGGTACTACCGCGGGCAGGTCACAGTACTACCGCTGAATGCCAATTTCCATCATTTTCCTGCCTTACCTTGATCTTTTTGTTCAGTTTGTTGGCTTATGCTCGTTCTTTCTGATTGTTTTGCGTGTTCTTGTGTTTGGCTCCAGGTGATGACCTTTCCGAGCAGCAAGGTCGCCGTATCAACCCCGGGCGTGCCACATCAAAACGCTACCGCACCTCAGAGCCAGCCGGTGGTTCCTCAAGCACCCAACCGCCTCCAGCAAGTGCATCTGCAAGTGTTCCTCCACCTCCTCAGCAATCGAAGCGAGCCGCCAACAAGCCAAAAGGGAAGACTGTGACTGAGATGACCAACAAGGAGTTTTGGGCGAAGTGTCGCCGCAACCCCTATGCGGTGGACCAAGAACCCACTTTGGTCAACCGCCCGTTCTGGAACCGTTTTCAGTTTGCCATCTACTTTGATGTGATCAAGGCGAAGAAGAATCTTTTTGTTGATGTTCGCTCCATTGACACTGATGCTATGGAGAAGGACCCGGAGTACTTTGGCGAAGCTCTTCAGATGTGCACTCAGCTGAACATTCTCAGGATCATGCAATTCAACAAGGATTTTGATGCGGATTTGGTTGCTCAATTCTATGCCACCGTCCATCTTGGGACGGATGTCGACAGGACTCTGACATGGATGACCAATGGCAAGCTGCTTTCTATCAAGTGGAAGGCTTTCATGGAGTTACTTGATGTGGTGGATACCGGGCTTGAGACTCCTGTCGGTTTCCACCCTCACCGCAATGCTACGTCCACCCATAAGCAAGCCCTTTGGCCCTACTGCACTATGAAAGTTCACCCAGTAACTGAGAAGAAGACCTATGAGGTGTCTCCGTATCTGGACATTCTTCATCGCATATTTCGTGAGACTCTCTTCCCTCGGATCGGGAACCTGGATATGGTCCACTCTTACCTCGTGGACATGCTCCTTTTCTGTCAGCATGAGAAGGAAGCAAGCATTGGAGACAGCCTGGATATCTCTCATGTCATGTGGTCTGAACTTCTATCTGCCGTGTCTGAGCGCAAGTGTCCTATCTATGGTCCATTCATCATGAGGCTCATTGAGAGGGCCTGGGCACAAACTTATCCCAGAGTGTTGCTAGAGACTAGAGACTTGGTTTCGCATGAGATCAAGCGTCTAAGGAAGAAGGACAACTGGGCAGCGCCTCATACAGGGGGTCCATCTACTACTGCTGCCACAGGGGGTCCGTCTGCTGCTGCTGCTGCTGCCATGGGGACCGAGGGTGAGGCTGCTACTGATGCTCATGAGGAGGACTTTGGCCCCTATAGTGCAGAACCGTCATGGGCACAGAAGCTTAAGCGCAAGATGAAGAAGCTTTTCTGCATGGAGTCTCATGGTCAGTACATGACTCATGTGGCGGAGAAGCATGCCAGGACGCGCCACAAGGAGCTCATGCGTCAGATGGGAGCAACAGTTGCCAGTGGGTCTGAGGGTCAGATCACTGAAGAGGAGGACTGGATTCATCAGAATTGCCACTGGACCAACTCCGATGCCGAGCAGTTTTCGACCCACGATGAAGATGCAGAGATGTGATGTTCGAGATCTTCCTCCTCCCATCACCTGGAGTCGTAGTGTCACTCTATGCCCTTTTTGGTGTCTCGCTGCCAAAGGGGGAGAGAGCGTAGGGATTTGCTTCTTGTGTCGTGCTTTGAGTCTTGTGGTTTCTTGTGTGTTCTCTCGGTGTTCTTCTTTCGTTTGGTTTGGTGTGAGACCTAAGTTCTAGACATATGGTGTGAGACATATGCTCCCTATCGCTACCTTATTACTTACTAGCTAAGTGTCCGTGCGTTGCCACGGACTAACAAAATATATATACAAAGAAATTTCACGTGATATGGAGTCAAAGGCTATTCGCATGGGATGATATCTCATGGTTTTGATCTGATAGGTAAACGCATCTCCTCATCGTCTTTCTACCCCACTTCCTCGTCCCAGCCACCACGCGACACTCGACTTCCTTCCTCCCACCAGGCTCTTATCTCATTTCCCCCCGCCTCCAACTTGCACGACACTATTGAGTTTCTTATTCAACTATGATAATCTTCTCCGGTTGTACATCCCCTTAGAATATTAATGGCTTATACATATTCCGAATAACGATAATGAAAATGGACTCCCTCCGATCCATATTACTTATCGCTCAAACGGATGTATTACTTGTCACTCTAAAGGATGTATTTTAGCACTGTAATACATTTAGATACGTCTATTTGAGCGACAAGTAATATTGATCATAGGGAGTACTAAGTTTGTGACTAGAAATGAGAATTCGGGGCAATATCTCATCCTCTATGCAATCAATCTTCAAGATAATCTCTTTATAGCTTCTGTCAAGATTGGGACACACATTCCGCACAATAAACATGCAATATGATGGGACTTAATTAATTGTTGATGTACATCTACATTAAAGATAAGTTTGCTCCAAATAGAATTTTCTATATGGGAGGATAATTCATATTATAAGAAAAATAAAGATTTGGGTTCATCCCAAGTTATCGCATGTTGGGAAGCTTTTTTAACAACTCAACATCTAAAATAAAATGACATCTTAAACACACACATCACTTTTCAATATGAAGATAAATGGCAATTTTGAGAAAATAATGTTTGTTGTGCAGATCTTTCTACCATTGACTCTACAAAAAAACCTACTTCATATAACACTTGCAAAATGCAACGACATCATAAGTATATATACTTCCGATGAGAACAGAAATTTTAGCATAGTAGGTGATTGTTTGTGATTAGAGTACTATACTCCCGTTGCTGGAAAGAAAAATGTATAATAACGGACCAATGAAAGCACTGTTTGTGAGAAGAAAACATATAGCACCTCGCAAAAATAGAATCTCTGTTTGTGATTTTGTACAGTATAGTATTTTGTTTCAGGATAATTACAAAATCACAACGATAATGGATGATTCAGAATACAGTCCGATGGTAATGGTATGAAAAGTATGTCCAATAGTCTGCATTCTATCAATATAAGCTAGTAATTAGTAGTATGATATAAGTTTGAACTGCATCACTCAAAAAATATGGTTAATTATCAGAAAACGATGTTGTATGTGCATGCCAGCTACAAAGGTAAGCAACTAATGCATGTCATATAATCTAATCTATAGTTTTTTAGTCAGAAATTGGGATGGGGATAAGGTTGCGAGCCCTCACATGCATTGCCGTCTGCACAACCTTGTTTGCTAGCATCCATAGCTCCTGCTCACCCCTTCGACTGCAGCATCCTGGAGAGCACACCGACCGGATGCTGGTGCCTTGCGGGAGGACGTGAGCGACGTAGTGACACACACACATCAGCAAGCAAGCACAAACAAACATGGTTTTCATAGTTGAGCAGGAGCTCAGAGAAACATGGATCAATGGATCGATTGTGTTGCCATGTGATTGTAGATCAGATCATGTTGAAGAAGCTGCCCTTGCTACCGCTCAACCATGTCCATGCCTCCATCTCGGGATCCAGCCACCTACCTCTTTGCCCATGGTGACAATTCGGCCGCCGCCAGCCTCACTATAGATGGATGCTCTATGCAGGCCACGACCTTCTCGGCTGCGGAGAAGAGGAGCAGGGAGAGGTCAACGTCGAGGGGGGACGTCGAGTGTCCGTCTGGTTTTTCCGAGGCGCACCCAGGCCGCATCGTTCCTCACACGCCAGGCTGCGACGCCCATGGGCTAGTCCTGGCCGCCGTGAGGTCGAGGAAGAAATCGATCTGAAGAGAAGGTCACGATCAGGATGAGACCAAAGGAGATTGTAGATAGTTTTGTGGTTTGGCAATGTGTGGGCTTAGGCAAGGAAAATTAAGATTTTTGTAAGCAAAGTTTAGAAAAGGAATGGGAAGGACCTTCCACAGTGGTGGGTGTACCAAAGGAAACCAACCACGTAGGGTGGGGCTAGCAACGTCATCCGATTGATGCAAAACGAACCAAACCAAACGACAACAGACTCTCCCATTAGGAGTAGAGATAATCGATCGATATTTGTTGTGTACGGAAAGAGCGAAATATTCAATATGATTAGATTGTTGTTGTTGTTGTTTATGGAAGCTTTTTGTGACGGAAATAATCGATATGATTTGATTGTTGTCGTATATGGAAGGGAAGGACGGAATGATTGGTGTGTTATATGGAAAGGTGTGATCGATGGAAGAATGGAAGAGTTGGTTTGGTTTTTCTGGGTATGGAATTAAAACCGGTCTTGGTTTTCATAGGGAGGAAGAAAATCGGTGGGAGGGAGATCGCGTGGTGGGGGCATGTATCAATCGATGGAAGGGTGGAAGCGAACAAAATGAACGAACGACCTACGGACTGAGACATTAGGAGTAGAGATTTATGGAAGCTTTTTGTGACAGAAATAATCGATATGATTTGATTGTTGTCGTATATGGAAGGGAAGGACGGAATGATTGGTGTGTTATATGGAAAGGTGTGATCAATGGAGGAATGGAAGGGTTGGTTTGGTTTTTCTGGGCGTGGAATTAAAACCGGTCTTGGTTTTCGTAGGGAGGAAGAAAATCGGTGGGAGGGAGATCGCGTGGTGGGGGCATGTATCGATCGGTGGAAGGGTGGAAGCGAATGAAACGAACGAACGACCTACGGACTGAGACATTAGGAGTAGAGATGTCATTTCAGAGTACTGTAGTTTATTGTGAGATGCATGCTTGTCTTGTTTATTCACTTCTCTCATATATCTCGTGCTTAGTATTGTTGGACTATAAAATATAGGGGGAGTGTTGATCCGAATGTGTGTGTCGTGCCATCTCTTGGTGCACACATTCTGGGGGAGCCCGTTTATATTTTGTAGTTCTTAGCTTTCTTTGTTTTATTTCTTTTCCTTGCGCAAATCCCTAGTTGTCATCAGTCCACCAAAAAGGGGGAGATTGTTACGGCATATCTCTCTCAAGGTAGTTTTGGTGATTGATGACAACATGTTTGCAGACTAATCTTGTGCTTTGAATAATTCACAGATTCTCCCCTGGCACGAGACGCCTTCTTCCCCTCGGAGTGTATTAGAAGATGGTGTAGATCTTTCGTTTCTTTCTTGGTGGACTATTTGCGTAGAGGGCACCGTACTATCAAGAGGGGGTCCGCTGGGGTTTTGCATGGGTGGAATCATCACGCACACATCAGCTTCTCACCCTCCGAGCATTTCCTTTCCATTGAAGAGATCTCTCCTCTCTCTTCCTTGTCCTGTCTGGGTCAAAGCGGTAGTACCGCGCACCCAGCGGTAGTACCACTGAGAAGCCACAAGCGGCAGTACCGCTCCATAGCGGTAGTACCGCCCGTGGCTCCACAGCAGTAGTACCGCTGGGGGCCTGGCACCTCCGCCTTGTCCTCAGCTTCTTCGAGAGATTTCTTCTCTCTCTCGCGCGCGCGCCCCAGCGGTAGTACCGCATTGCCTGCGGTACTACGGCCGAAGGGTCACAAGCGGCAGTACCGCTCCACAGCGGTACTACCGCCCTTGACCCCACTGCCGTAGTACCGCTGGGCAGTCTGGTTCCTACCGCCAAGATTCGAGAGGTCTTTTTCTCGTGTCGGGTTTTGCGGCACTAGTCACGATTGTAGTGGCGGTAGTACCGTTGCAGGAGCGGTAGTACCGCCCTACCACCGCGGTAGTACCGCATTTGGGTTCGTTCCCTACTAGTCTCCTCAGCGCGGCAGTACCGCTGGCTGGCGCGGCAGTACCGTTGTCCTGGCGGTAGTACCGCCCCCTCTCAGCGGTAGTACCGCCCTGTGCGGGGCTGGTTGGTGGGGGGCAACGGGATTGTTGCCCCCACTATAAAAGGGAGTCCCCTTCTTCCTTCTCACCTACCTCTTACTCCCCCAAGCTCCATTTATTGCTCAAGCTCCATTAAATACTCCAAGCTTCATTTTCGCCCGATCTATCTCTCTAGCCAATCAAATTTGTTGATTTGCTCGGGAGTGGTTGAGAAGGCTTCGATCTACACTTCCACCAAGGGATTTTCGATTCCCCCACTCATCCCTAGCAGATCTTGTTACTCTTGGGTGTTTGAGCACCCTAGACGGTTGAGGTCACCTCGGAGCCATATTCCATTGTGGTGAAGCTTCGTGGTCTTGTTGGGAGCCTCCGATTAAGTTGTGGAGATTGCCCCAACCTTGTTTGTAAAGGTTCAGTCGCCGCCTTCAAGGGCACCAATAGTGGAATCACGGCATCTTGCATTGTGTGAGGGCGTGAGGAGAATACGGTGGCCCTAGTGGCTTCTTGGGGAGCATTGTGCCTCCACACCGCTCCAACGGAGACGTACTTCCCCTCAAAAGGAAGGAACTTCGGTAACACATCCTCGTCTTCACCGGATCCACTCTTGGTTATCTCTTACCTTTACTTGTGCAAGCTCTTTAGTGTTTCTACTCTTGCTTGCTTGTATGCTTGTTGTTATTGCATCATATAGGTTGCTAACCTAGTTGCACATCTAGACAACCTAATTTGATGCAAAGTTTAATTTGGTAAAGAAAAAGCTAAAAATTGGTAGTTGCCTATTCACCCCCCCTCTAGTCAACCATATCGATCCTTTCAACGGGTCCTCGGGTGTCCGGGCTATGTGACGTGGGCCAGACTAATGGGCCATGGAGATACAAGACAGAAGACTTCCTCCCGTGTCCGGATGGGACTCTCCTTAGCGTGGAAGGCAAGCTTAGCGTGCGGATGTGAATATTCCTTTCTCTGTAAACCGACTCTGTACAACCCTAGCCCCCTCCGGTATCTATATAAACCAAAGGGTTTAGTCCGTAGAGGCAATCATAATCATATAGGCTAGACAATTAGGGTTTAGCCATTACGATCTCGTGGTAGATAAACTCTTGTAACCCCTATACTCATCAAAGTCAATCAAGCGGGACGTAGGGTATTACCTCCATCAAGAGGGCCCGAACCTGGGTAAAACATTGTGTCCCTGGTCTCCTCTTACCATCAATCCTTAGACGCAAAGTTCGGGACCCCCTATCCGAGACCTGCCGGTTTTGACACCGACATTGGTGCTTTCATTGAGAGTTCCGTTGTGTCGTCGCTAGAAGGTTCGATGGCTCCATCAATCATCTACAACAAAGCTGCCCTGAGGGAGGTCTTTCTCCCCGGCTAGATCTTTGTTTTCGGCAGCTTCGCACTGCGGGCCAACTCGCTTGGCCATCTAGAGCAGATCGACAGCTATGCCCCAGGTCACCAGATTAATTTTGGAAATCTAGATTATGTCGCTGATATCCGAGGAGACTTGATCTTCCAAGGGTTTGCGACCCCTCTGGCCTTAAATCCGGAGCGTGTCTCCAGGTCCGCGGGATTCCCGAGCCCGTCGGACTATCTGCGGCTATTAAGCCTAGTACGGGAGAGCCAGAGGGAGCAGTATCACCGGGAATCATCAGGAAGCCGGACTCCTCTCCGAACACTGGCCCCGAACCCTTGGAGTCATCATCATGTGAACTCGACCAAAGAGTTCTCTTCTCGCCGCACTCCACGAACTCTCTACTCTCTGACTGAACCTCGCCTTTAAGCAAGGCTCTGGACTTAATGTGATCCCTCGTCATTATAGAGGAGCAATGTCCGAACCACGCCCAGCCCGGACTAGGGGCTGAGAGCGGGGAATTTTACATCCCAGCCACCACCCACTTCATAGCCACTATCGAGGACTTAACCGACATGCTCGATTACGGCTCTGAAGACATCGACGGTGTGGACGACGATGCCGGAGAATAGCAGGCCCAAAACACGCCGTTTACCGGACGATGGACGGACACATCTTCGTATGACGTGTATATGGTGGATACACCCAAAGAGGGTAACGACGATAACGAGGAAAATCATGGTGAGGATATACCTCCTGAGACTCAACCAAAGCACCGACGTCAGCAGCGCTGCTCTAAACCACGCCGTAAAAAAGACAGCAATACCGGCACCGGAGAGAACAACACTCCGGATGACGCCGAAGACCAAGAAGACCCCGTCGAGCCAACCTCCGAACAGGATGATCGGGAAGATGGACAAATTAGCCCTGATGACTAGGCTATAAATGAAGACTCGGAGGATAGTAATTATATTCCACTCTCCGAGGAGGAGGTGAGCCTCGGCGATGAAGACTTTATCATGCCTGAGGAACCCCTCGAGCAAGAATGCTTTAGGCGCCGGCTAATAGCCACAACAAGGAGCCTGAAAAAGAAGCAGCAGCAGCTCCAAGCTGACCAAGATTTGCTCAATGACAGATGGACTAACGTCCTGGCAGCCGAGGAATATGGCCTCGAGCGCCAACCAAGAGTTATCCGAAGCGCAAGCTGCTACCCCAATTCGACGACGACGCGCTGGAGCCCATACCATCAGCATGTGATGCAGACGACCGGCCACCATGTGGCCGTGACAAAATGACAACTCAAGCCGAACACCATCCCGCACTACCTCGCCAAAAAAGTAGAGATACAACAGCTCGGGGACATACTTACGATCTACGGCGGGACTTGGAAAATAGAGCAGGTCAGATCAGATCAATCTATGGATCGTGGGGGCGCGCCTCGACGTGCAAGTACGACCATCTAGCCAGGCGCAACAAGCATAACCACCCCGAGCTGAAAACCGCAGACGGACTACATCCGAGCTGCGTCACGACTTGGCCCGCTATAGAGGCGCCGCACACCCCCTCTGCTTCACTGACGAAGTAATGGAACATGAATTCCCAGAAGGGTTTAAACCCGTGAATATCGAATCATATGACAGCACAACAGATCCCGCAGTATGGATTGAAGACTTTCTTCTCCACATCCACATGGCTCGCGGTGACCATCTACACGCCATTAAATACCTCCTCCTCAAACTTAAGGGCCCAGCACGGCACTGGCTGGACAGCCTACCAGAAAATTCTATTGGTAGTTGGGAGGACCTGTAGGATGCATTCAGAGACAACTTCCAAGGTACCTATGTTCGGCCCCCAGATGCCAATGACCTTAGCCACATAATCCAGCAACCCGGGGAATCAAGGTTCCTAATAAAAAAGAACCAGATTGTGGAGTGTCCGGACACATAAGCCCTCATGGCCTTCAAACATAGCGTCCGAGATGAGTGGCTCGCCCGACACCTCGGCCAATAAAAGCAGAAGTCCATGGCAGCCCTCACCGCACTTATGACCCGTTTTTGCGCGGGAGAAGACAGCTGGCTTGCTCGCAGAAGCAATAGCACCAGCGACCCTGGTACCTCCGAAACTAGGGACGGCAATGGCAAGCCACGATGCGACAAGGACAAGTGTCGAAACAACAATGAAGGAACACAAGACACAACGGTTAACGCCGGATTCAGCGGCTCCAAACCCGGTCAACGGAAAAAGTCATTCAAGGCAAACAGAGATGGCCCATCCAGTCTAGATAGAATACTTGATCGGCCTTGCCAGATTCATGGCACCCCCAATAAACCCGCCAATCACACCAACAGAGATTGTTGGGTCTTCAAACAAGCCGGAAAGCTTAACTCTGAACACAAGGGAAAGGGGTCGCCAAGCGATGACGATGACCAGGAGCTTCGTCAGCCGAACACAGGGGGACGGAAGCAATTTCCCCCCGAAGTAAAAACAGTGAACATGATATATGTCACACATACCCCTAGGAGGGAGCACAAACGCGCACTACGGGACGGCTACGCCAGGCAGCCGGTCGCCCCCAAATTTAACCCATGGACGGCTTGTCCGATCACCTTCGATCGAAAGGACCACCCGACCATTATCCGTCACGGAGGTTCGGCAGCCTTGGTCCTCGATCCAATCATCAGCGGATTCCATCTCACGCGAGTCCTCATGGACGGCGGCATCAGTCTCAATCTACTTTATCATGACACTGCCCAAAAAATGGGTATTGATCCGTCAAGAATCAAACCCACTAGAACTACCTTCAAAGGAGTAATACCTGGAAAAGAGGCCCGTTGTACGGGCTCAATCATGCTGGGAGTAGTCTTCGGCTCACCGGACAACTTCCGAAGCGAAGACTTGATCTTCAACATTGTCCCCTTCCGCAGCAGCTATCACGCACTGCTCGAACGAACTGCTTTTACCCTCTTCAATGCGGTCCCGCATTATGCCTATTTGAAGCTCAAGATGCCCGGTCCATGTGGCGTCATTACAATCAATGGAAACAGTGAGCGCTCCCTCCGCACTAAGGAGCATATAGCGGCCATTGCGGCCGAAGAACATAGCGGCCCTATCAAGCCGCACAGCCCCCTCAGGCCATCGGACTCCCCCACGCAGGACCAATCAGTCCTACATACCAGCAGTCCGGCAACTTCAGGGCTGGATTAGCAGCCTAGCCTCCGTCGACCGCCATGTACATCAGCGGAATTCGTACCACGTGTGCACAATTATGCACTCAAAATACCCTTGGCATCGACAGAGGCAATATACGGACATGCTTATACAAAGGTTCGACCTTATACAGCCTTGCCCTTTCTTTAACCATCCTTCCTTTTTTACCACAGGTGAATCAACACCTACTCATTCTTTGGACCCATGAGGACTCTTTCCGAGCCCGGTTCTGTATACATGGCCGAAGACCATCCCTTTAAAGAAATCTTTATTATTTGGGCGAAAAGCGGTGCAGGCGTGTGGTAGGAAGACCACAACTTCGCTCAAGGACCTATATAGAGCTTTTCCCTTCGCCCTAGACCCCCGGCATGTAAAATGGCCTTGGTGATTCTGGTACCTTCTGTAAGATTAGGTTTTGACGTATCAATCAGATTTCAGTGAACCAAAATTCTTATTCGGTATCATTTTTATTCCGTCTGTTATGTGGTTTCACGTACACACCTCGGCATAAAACTGCCAGGGGCTCTATAAGGCAACATATGTGTTGTCAAACAAAAGTCTGAATAGCTTTTCAGCACAATTCAGCGTCCCGAGTTTGACATTATATGCATCGGCTCTGAATCATGTCTTTGGTCAATATTTGGGTTGCCCGACTCCTGTGCTTGCTACCTTACGTTCCGTCTGATCGGCTAGGGTAGTAAAGGGAGAACTATTGCGATTGTGTTTCTAGTTCGTCCGGTTAAGCACCTTAGTAGAGAAAGCCGAAAACTGACTGTCATGATGCGACGAGAGCTGGTCAGCCACTCAGCGGCTCATTACAATCATTAGCAATTTTTCTGTATTACACGAAGGACTGTTTCCCAGTCACCTATGTAACGCAACCGTATTCGGATCACCGCGTACATACCAGGGGCCACATCGTAGACCCATCGTAAAGCTCCTACGGCTAAGTGAAAGTGTTAAAGCCCTATAGTCCGATTGCCTAGTTCGCCGCACTGACACCTCCGTTACGGACTAAGATGTTGGATCAAGAGTGATCAGGTGCTAATCCGAACACCCCCGTATTATCTGCGAGGGGGCTGAAGCCGACGACTGGAAAAATTTCAGACTATAAAAACGGCCACACAAGAGGAAAAAACTTTCAGAAAAAGGTATGAATATAACATGGCCTTAATGTATCATAATATTGTTCCCACAATTCCAATGCACCTATTCGAACATAATGTCCTTCGAGCAGTGGCCCTCTATCAAGCGGGCGCCCTCTAGGACGTCCTCCAAATAATGCTCCGGCGTGCGGTGGTCCTTGCCGCTGGGCGGGCCCTTAGCCGCAACATCGATAGCCTTCATCTTTGCCCAGTACATTTTGACGTGGTCGAAGGCCATCCGAGCACCTTTTATACACGCCGACCGCTTAACGGCGTCGATACGCGGCACTGCATCGACAAGTCGCTGTACCAAACCGAAATAGCTGCTCAGAATGGGTTTAGCCGGCCATAGCCGGACCATGATGTCCTTCATGGCAGCTCCAGACATCTTGTGGAGCTCAGCCCACTGTGCCATTTGTTTGTTCAGCAACGCCTGACGCCGTGGCACGTTGAATTGTGACCAGAAAAGCTTCTCCGCAGAACGTCCTTCCCGTGCTTGGAAGAACTGCGCCGCGTCGGAGACACTCATCGGCAGGTTCAAGAACGTTCCTGGAGAACTCCACAATTGATTAAGCAGAGCATACTCCGGGTCGCCGAATTTAGTCTATAATAGAAAGGGCTTACCAGCCGCTATCTCCCCAGCTTGCCGGATCTCCTCCCGAGCCGCTCTAGACTCGGACCGTGATTCTCTCGCCTCTCATAAGGCCTTGTCGAGTTCGACGGCCTTGGCTTTGTTATCCTCCTGGAGTGATTTGCATTTACCAGTGGCATCCTTTAGCTCTCGCTCCATGACAAATATTCTCTCCTCGCACTAGCGCCGAGTGGCCTGTTCGGCCCTTAAATCAGTAGCCGCCTTCTAGACAGCCACATTACTCACTCTGGCCTGCTCCTTGGACCGGCTCGCAGGGTCTCAACCGCGGTAGCACCATCTACAATCATGCATATCACATTGTATAGTTTTCAGCTTCATGATAATACTATTATACATGCGTAAGCGGGCGGTCCCAAAACATACCTTGTGCCTCGTTGAGCCGCCTGTTAATATGGGTAATGTCTTCATCAGATAATTCAAGTTTCCTCTTTAAATCTGCAACTTCCATGGCCTGGGCAGTCGCCTTTGACATAACAGCCTGTTTTCAAATTAATCATGTTACTACCTGAGAAAATCCTTTTCGATCCTCCGATCGCCTCCCTGTGGAAGCCGACCAGAGTCTCAGGGGATACTATCTATACACAGGTGCATTTTTTGCATGAAAAGAGCAGTTATTATATTGCATACCTCGAAGCCTCTCAGCAGGCTCATGAAGGCTTCGTTCAATCCGCTTCTCGCGAACAAAATCCTCTCAACTACCGTACCCATTAAGGTACGATGTTCCTCTGCGATGGACACACTTTGCAATGTGCCCATCAGTGTATCCGGCACCTTCGGATTCCCGAAGGCTGCTGCAGGAGTGCAAACTCCCTCCAAAAGGGTATGCTTACTCGACCCTAGAGTCGTCTCCGGCTGTAAACCGGATAGTTCAGGGCCCGTATTGTTGGTCCCCGCGGGGCCGCCTCCCCTGGACCCTTGAAGGTCGAAATATTACCTTTGGGCGATGTCTCCTCTATCCCCCGCGCTGCTGGATGGTCAGGGGAGATCCTCCGGGACGACACCTCGAAGTAGTCCTCCCTTAGGGGCGATGAAGCTTGTGGAGGCATCTCGCTCTCCATCATCTCCGGAGGCAAGTCCCCCGATGAGGAGGACTGTGGAGGTAGATAACGGGTTGGACTGCGAACATATGGTTTATATGTTACCCTTGCAAAACCAAAAAGAACGGGATATGTCTAGAGCATCCTTGTTCACTTACGATTCGGCAAAGGGCTTGTCCCTAAAAAGGAGCTATGCGTCAACATCGTCCTCCGAACCCGAACCATCTGACAGAGATATATTCCCTCTCTTAGGTGCTTCCACCTCCAAGCCTTTAGGGGAAGTCCTTTTCTTCCCATAGGGGGAAGGGATATCCATTTCTTCCGCTTTGTCTTCGTTTTCAGAAGGGGGAGCTTCAGCCTCCCCGAACATAGCGTCTAGTACGCCTTTAGAGCGGAGGCCACCTTCAGCCCTCTTGCTCTTCTTCTTGTCCTCCCTCGCCGACATTTGGCGCCGGGGCCAGCATCCTCATTAACACAGAATCAACTGAGTCTTCGAGAAGTGGAGCCGAACACCTGATTCATTCTGCCTTCTTTATCCAGCCCTGGTTGAAGATAGGTTTCTCAGTACATCGCTATGGGAGAATTAACCGAATTACGTTCAGGAGTTGGGTACTTACCGGGGTATCCGGATGATTGCAGTCGAGGCCGCTGTCCTCGGATGTATCCGGCCACTGCTTTTGAGCCTTGAAGAATAGTTTCCACATCCCTCTATGTGTTGTGTTGAAGAATTGCTGAAGGGTCCGCGACCCATCTGGGTTGAACTCCCACATGCGAAGAGGCCGTCGCTGACACGGGAGAACCTGGCGAACTAGTATCACCTGGATCACGTTAATGAGGCCGGTGTCCTTTTCGAGGATGCTCTGGATACGGCTTTGCAGCGTCTGCACTTCATCAGCTGATCCCCAGTCAAGCCCCTTATTAATTCACGACGCGAGTTGCAATGGAGGGGCAGATCAGAACGCCGGCGTGGCTACCCATTTGGTACCGTGAGGTTCGGTGATGTAAAACCACTCCCGCTGCCATAAGTTGGGGGCTTCCGGGAAGGTGCCCTTCGGCCGGACAGAATTGGCGAGCTTGCTCACCATAGCACCGCCGCACTCCGCCTGCTCCCCATCAACTATCTTCGGCTTCACGTTGAAGGTCTTGAGCCATAGGCCGAAGTGTGGGGGGATGCGGAGAAAAGCTTCACACATAATGATGAATGATGAGATGTGGAGAAAGGAGTCCGGGGCTAGGTCGTGAAAATCTAGCCCATAATAGAACACAAGGCCGCGAACAAAGGGGTGGAGAGCGATCCCTAGCCCGCGGAGGAAGTGAGAGATGAACATAACCCTCTCGCCAGGTATTGGTGTGGGGATAACTTGCCCCTCTACAGGAAGCCTGTGGGGGATTTCCGCAGTCAGGTACCTCGCCTCCCGGAGCTTCGTGATATTTTCCTCCATGACCGAGGAGGTCGTCCACCTGCCTGGGGAGCTAGATTCAGACATTACTAGAAGGCTTAGTAACAATGAACGAAATCGAGACCTGGGCGCTGGAGCTCGGGGGCTGGAAAAGCTGAGGAAGAGGTAGGCGTGGGGGAGAAAGGTGGGTTTGTATCCCTTTATAAAGGCGATGAATATCGAACGCCTCCTCATGGGCCTTAAAGCTCGCCTATTCCCAAGGGATCATGCAAATGACACGGTTGGATTACCCACGTCCATATTGATAAGTATCCCGTGATAAGCGAGCATGATCTCTGCTTTGGCAAGATGTGCCAATAAAGACCTTGTCTCGTAATGTGGAGCGAGAGGTTGCAAGACGGTTCGAAATAATTACCGGGAAGGGGACATAACGTCTTGCCTCGAATGCCGTCAGTAGATGGGACCTATTAAATATTATATCCTGTTGTGGTTGTATGTGGTATCTGTTTCACAGAGCCGGGCACGTTCTCTGTTCAAGGGCTACTTTGAAGTATTCGGAGGAGGAACCCGCCTTGCAATGCCGAAGACAATCTGCACGCTGGAAACATCGTCATTGAAGCCTGGTTCAGGGGCTACTGAGGGAGTCCTGGACTAAGGGGTCCTCGGGTGTCCGGGCTATGTGACGTGGGCCGGACTAATGCGCCATGGAGATACAAGATAGGAGACTTCCTCCCATGTCCGGATGGGACTCTCCTTAGCATGGAAGGCAAGCTTAGCGTGCGGATGTGAATATTCCTTTCTCTGTAAACCGACCCTATACAACCCTAGCCCCCTCCGGTATCAATATAAACCAGAGGGTTTAGTCCGTAGAGGCAATCATAATCATATAGGCTAGACAATTAGGGTTTAGCAATTATGATCTCATGGTAGATCAACTCTTGTAACCCCTATACTCATCAAAGTCAATCAAGCAGGACGTAGGGTATTACCTCCATCAAGAGGGCCCAAACCTGGGTAAAACATTGTGTCCCTGGTCTCATGTTACCATCAATCCTTAGACGCATAGTTCGGGACTGATACGTCTCCAACGTATCTATAATTTTTGATTGCTCCATGCTATATTATCTACTATTTTGGACATTATTGGGCTTTATTATCCACTTTTATATTATTTTTGGGACTAACCTATTAACCGGAGGCCCAGCCCAGAATTGCTGCTTTTTTTTTGCCTATTTTAGGGTTTCGAGGAAAAGGAATATCAAACGGAGTCCAAACAGAATGAAACTTTGGGGAACGTGATTTTCTCACCGAACATGATCCATGAGACTTGGACCCTACGTCAAGCAACCAACAGGGAGGCCACGAGGTAGGGGGCGCGCCTACCCCCTAGGCGCGCCCTCCACCCTCGTGGCCCCCCTGTTGCTCCACCGACGTACTTCTTCCTCCTATATATACCTACGTACCCCAAACGATCAGATACGGAGCCAAAACCCTAATTCCACCGCCGTAACTTTCTGTATCCATGAGATCCCATCTTGGGGCCTGTTCCGGAGCTCCGCCGGAGGGGGCATCGATCACGGAGGGCTTCTACATCAACACCATAGCCTCTCCGATGAAGTGTGAGTAATCTACCTCAGACCTTCGGGTCCATAGTTATTAGCTAGATGGCTTCTTCTCTCTTTTTGGATCTCAATACAAAGTTCCCCCCCTCTCTTGTGGAGATCCATTCGATGTAATCTTCTTTTGCGGTGTGTTTGTTGAGACCGATGAATTGTGGGTTTATGATCAAGTTTATCTATGAACAATATTTGAATCTTCTCTGAATTCTTTTATGTATGATTGGTTATCTTTGCAAGTCTCTTCAAATTATCAGTTTGGTTTGGCCTACTAGATTGATCTTTCTTGCAATGGGAGAAGTGCTTAGCTTTGGGTTCAATCTTGCGGTGTCCTTTCCCAGTGACAGTAGGGGCAGCAAGGCACATATTGTATTGTTGCTATCGAGGATAACAAGATGGGGTTTTCATCATATTGCATGAGTTTATCCCTCTACATCATGTCATCTTGCTTAAGGCATTACTCTGTTCTTATGAACTTAATACTCTAGATGCATGCTGGATAGCGGTCGATGTGTGGAGTAATAGTAGTAGATGCAGGCAGGAGTCGATCTACTTGTCTTGGACGTGATGCCTATATACATGATCATACCTAGATATTCTCATAACTATGCTCAATTCTGTCAATTTCTCAACAGTAATTTGTCCACCCACCGTAAAATATGTATGCTCTTGAGAGAAGCCACTAGTGAAACCTATGGCCCCCGGGTCTATCTTCATCATATTAAATCTTCCAATACTTAGTTATTTTCATTGCTTTTATTTTACTTTGCATCTTTATCATAAAAATACCAAAAATATTATCTTATCATATCTATCAGATCTCACTCTCGTAAGTGATCGTGTAGGGATTGACTACCCCTTATCGCGTTGGTTGCGAGGATTTATTTGTTTTGTGTAGGTCTGAGGGACTCGCGCGTAGCCTCCTACTGGATTTATACCTTGGTTCTCAAAAACCGAGGGAAATACTTACGCTACTTTGCTGCACCACCCTTTCCTCTTCAAGGGAAAACCAACGCAAGTGCTCAAGAGGTAGCAAGAAGGATTTCTGGCACCGTTGCCGGGAGGTCTACGCAAAAGTCAACATACCAAGTACCCATCACAAACCCTTATCTCCTGCATTACATTATTTGCCATTTGCCTCTCGTTTTCTTCTCCCCCACTTCACCCTTGCCGTTTTATTCACCCTTCTTATGTTCGTTTTTTCATTTGCTTTGATGTCTTACTTGGCTCGTTTGCTAGTTTGGTTGGAATAATTGTTTATTTATTACTAAACAGAGAACCTAAGATCTAAGGATCCTCATCCGCTTGCTAATCTTTTTAAGAGATCCAATTATAATGAACCAATTGCTAGTGCGTTTTGTGCACTAGATTATCTTTATGAAGTTTTGCTTGAAGTTTGTGAATCTGAAAATTGTGATAAAGTACCTTATGGAGTTATTCCCGATGGAACTTTGAATAAAAAGCATGATTGTAATGATGATAGTATAAATTCTATTGATATAAATTGTGCTAATAATATGGAAAACCCTAAGCTTGGGGATGCTAGTTTTGCTATGACCTCTACTTGTTGGAATGATCATGATTGGGGTGATTCTTCTTACAATCTTGAAAATTTATTTAAGCCCCATGATGAATATGAGATTGATAATAGTATTTGCAATGTTATTGAAAGTGGGTTTGGAGAGGTCATGACTTTAGTTAATGTTAATCCCACTATTTTGGAAGAGTGTCAACTTTGCATGCATGTGGACAATGTTGAAAATATTTTATGTGATGGCTATTTTGTTGAATTTTCTTATGATCCTACATGTAATTATTAGAGAGAGGGAAATATGGTGGTAGAAATTTTCATGTTACTAAATTACCTCTCATCATGTTGAGATTGCTCTTGTTTCTTTCCGCTTCCTTGCATATGCTAGTTTTTGCTTGCCTTGATAATTTGTTTTACTATAAGATGCCTATGAATTGGAAGTATGTTAGACTTAGATGTGTTTTTCACGTGTTTCATGATGCGCTCTTTGTACTTCAATTCTTGTCTTTCATGTGAGCATCGTTGAAATCTTATGCCTAGCTATAAGGCTTTAAAGAAAAGCGCTTATTGGGAGACAACCCAATTTTTTTCCTTTATGTTATTTAATAAATAATTTATCTAGCCTCTGTTTTAGTTGTGTTTTTTGTGTTTAATTAGTTTTTGTGCCAAGTAGAACCGTTGGGAAGACTTGGGGAAAGTCTTGTTAATCCTGCTGTAAAAAACAGAAACTTTAGCGCTCACGAGAACTGCTGCCATTTTTATTTGGAAAGTGACATTTAGTTAATTCTTTTTGAAAATGATTAATAGATAAATTCCTCACGTCCATCAATTTATTTTAGAATTTTTGGGGCTCCAGATCTTACGCTAGATACAGATTACTACAGACTGTTCTGTTTTTGACAGATTCTGTTTTTCGTGTGTTGTTTGCTTATTTGATGAATCTATGGCTAGTAAAATAGTTTATAAACTGTCGGATTTCGGGTTCCGGCAGACCCTTGAGGTTCGAACACTGGGGTGCGCGCGGAGATTTCGCCTCCTACCTACCTGCACCCCTCCGCCTCGCTAAGATCTAAGCAATGGAAAGAACAACACGAATGACACAGGGTTTATACTGGTTCGGGCCACCGTTGTGGTGTAATACCCTACTCCAGTGTGTGGTGTGGTGGATTGCCTCTTGGGCTGATGATGATGAACAATACAAGGAAGAACAGCCTCGCGAGGGTCTGCTCTTGGTTGGGGCGATGAACTGCTGGGAGGAGTTCAGTCACCCTTCTCTCTCTCTCTCTTTTCCTTCTCTCGTCCTTTTTCTCTTCCCTCGTCCCCCTCTTCCCTTGTTCTGTGGGTGGTTGGTCCTATTTATAGAGGCCCTGGTCCTCTTCCCAAATATCGAGCGGGAAGGGAGCCAACAATGGCGGGCTAATTTGAAGGGGGACAGCTAGTACCAGCTATCTTGACAAAAGTAGTCTTCGCCTGCACAAAGCTCTGGTGGTGACGCCGTCTTGGGCTCCACAATGACCTCCGTCTTGCAGTCCTCCTGGTCTTGGTCTTGTTGCGCCGAAATGGCAACCTTTGCCTGATGCCTCGGTACTCCGCGGCTGCGCTTGCTCCCTTTGCACCAAAGAGGAAAGGAGGACGCTGCGCGGGCTGGCACCCGCCTGGTGCCTTTGGTCGTCATGGCTTGCATCACAGGCACCTCGTGAGGTACCCCGCCTTGATCTCTCCGCCTCCTCGCGAGCCAGCCTGATGAGGCCGTGCCTGAGGAAGCTCCGCGTCGACCGCCCCGCGAGGCTTGTCCCCTCGCGAGGGTCTTGGGTCTGTGTTGGTGAAGATGGGCCGTGCTGGGCCCCCCTTTGAGCCACGCCGCAGGCCGCAGGCAGGCAAGTCTGGGGACCCTCGTTCCTAGAACACCGACAGTAGCCCCAGGGCCCAAGGTGCGCCCGGACTTGACCGTGCAGGGAGGCGGAAGGGCAAGAGCGAAGCGCCGCGGGCCCTAACAGCCTGCTGCCTTGGGTGCCGCGTGGCGGTTGATTGGACGTGAGCGCCTTAGCAACCGTGCGAGTTGATAAAGGAGCAGCATCTGCCAAGGCTTTGCTCTTTGCTTTCTCCGGTTGCTGCTCAGATCCCCTTTCTTGCGCCTCTCCTTCCTTCCTCCAAAGTTTCTAGATCTACTCTAACCGCGTGACCTAGGAAGCCATGGCGCCTCGTCAGCCCCCGGCCGTAGCTTGGTACTCGTCTGCCCTGGACTCGCCGAACGTGTCAGAGGCGAGCCTTGCCCGGTTGCGCCGGATGGCGGCGGCGCGGGGCATCGACGGGGCGAAGGTGTTCAAGGCCGGCTCCGCCACCCCTGAGGGTCAAGGGAGAACCTTCTATCCGTTCTTTGTAAGTGCCATTGCTGCTGGCCTGGTGCCTCCCTTCTCTGAGTTCTTCTTCTCTGTCCTCCGCCATTACAAGCTACAGGCTCTGCATCTCCACCCCAACTCCGTCCTTCTCCTGGCAATCTTCGCCTATTACTGCGAGGCTCACGTAGGGGTGCAACCCTCAGTGGCCTTGCTGCGCCACTACTTCTACCTCCAGACCTCTCGCGGTCCTGCTTCCGCGTGCGCGAGCTTCATCGTGTACGGCAGCGCCATTGCCATCTCGAACACCGGGAAAAGGATTGAGGGCTTCAGGAGCAAGTGGGTCTTGGCGGATGCTGGGCGCATTCACCCTCGGCTGATCTTGCCCACGGAGCAGCCCACGAGCTCTAGCGATTGGGGTCGAGCGGAGCTCGCGGACCCACGCGCGAAGCTGGTGTTGGAGAAGATGGATGCGGATCTGAGGCCGGCCAACATGGTGGCGGCGAAGCTGACTGGCGCGTCGCTGCTGAGGGAATTCCTGGAGCACCAGTTGGCTCCGCTTCGGCTGTACTCACTCCCGATGTGGAGGCCCCATCCGAGCCCCGCGGCCTTGGCCGACGAAGATCTGGCTGCGGTCCTCCAATCTCTGGTCGGGGGCGATGTGGTGAGGTTGGAGGGTGCTCCTACGCCCTTGTTCCTCCGCGACGAATAGGAGCAGGTAGTGGAGTCCATGCCCGTCTTCAACGGGGATGGGCTCGTGCCCATGGAAACTCCCGAGGAACCGGTGGACGTGCCCTCCGACGACTCCAGCGAAGAGGAGGAAGGAGGGAGCGGGAAAGAGGGCCTGACTCCGTGGCAACTGACGGAGAGTCGAGGGCTCCCCTCCCCCGGTGCAGGTCCCACGTTCTCCGCCTCTCTCCGAGCGATGACGACGAGGATGACGACGAGCAGGACGGCGGGAGCTTGCCCCCGATCCCGAAGATGGACAGGACCGGGCTGATCTCCCGCGGGTCTGCCCCGGCCCCGAGGCGGACCGCACCTTCCGCTTCCAAGCTTCCCGAGGTTGACCCTTCCAGCCGGCTTTCAGGCTTCAAATTTGGCCGGAGGCCTCTCGAGCTCACTGGCGACGACCCGTAAGCGTTTGATTCTTGTCTTTATTTCTTATTCTGCTTCTGAGGCTTGACGTCCGCATCTCTTGGACAGGCTGGCGCCCGCAGCAAAGAAGTCGAAGGGAGCTCCTGAGGTTCCATCCGTGGCAGCGCCTCTGCCCTTGAAGGAGGGTGACCGCGACGCACGGGCTTCTCCTGCCCGGTCGTCCTCACGAGGCCTGTCTGAGCCGGCTGGGGCGAGCTCGGCCCCCACGGCCCAAGTGACTCCTGAGGTGTCCTTGCCTACCGCCACCACTACAGCCGTTGGGGCACAACAGACTCCACCTCAGGATGCTCTGGCCGCGCAGCCGCCTTCTCCTCCTACTCCACTGGCTGCTGTCTCTCCGACTCCTTTTGCCGTTCTGGATCGTGCTGTCGCTGAGCTGGACTGATTGCGGAAGGATCTTCTTGGCGCCGACCCTCGCTTGGTGGCCGGGCGCTTGGTGCTGGCTTCCGGATGGGTTCGCTCCGACGCTTCGATTCGGGCGGCGCTGGTCCAGGCCTCGATGGCTTGCGATGAGGAGAAGTAGGCCGTCCTTGAGGCGAAGGCTGCTCGTGACGCAGCCCCGGGGGAGGTGGTCGACGTCCGTGGTCGCTGCAAGGCGCTGGAGGACGAGCTGCAGGGCCTGCGGGACGAGCTCACGAAAGAGGCCCGCCTTCGCCAAGAGCAGGAAAAAGGTGTGAAGGCTCGCGAGGCGGCCGTCAAGGAGAGGAAGGTCAAGCTCAGGAAGCGCCGCAACCGCCTAGGCGCGCTGGAGCGGGAGTTGGGGGCGAGGAAGGCCGAGCTGGACGACAAGGCCCTGGTTCTTGCCGAGGACCGTGTGGCCTTCACGGAGATGGAGGCGAAGGCTCGCTCCTCGCTGAGGATGCTTTACGACAGCGGCCTGGAGAGCCCGCTGGCTGGCGCCGAGGACGGCCCCGCCAAGCTGCTTCCCTTCCTGGTTCGCGCTCTTGAAGATGTCGCCCTTGGCCTTGGCCCCACGGCGGAGGCCGAGGCACGTGTCCTGTCTTCTGCAGCACTGACGCGGGTGCTCACCCACATCTACCTTCGCGATCCCGACGTCGACCTCGACGGCCTGCTGGAGCCAGTAAGCGGCGAGCGTGCCGCTGCCGCTGCCGAGGCCGTGAAGGGTCGCGCGGAGGCTCTGCTGGGGAAGTTCCGGTCCTTCAGCACCAAGCCGGAGCAAGGCGCTGCCGACCCCACTGCTCCATGAGGCGCACCCACTCCACGATGCTCCACCGCCGACAAGTGACTCCGTTGTGGCTCCCGTCCTGCCTTTAATTCCTGCACATGTATCATGCCTCGGGGAGGCATTTAAACTTGCGTTTGGCATTGAGATAACAGTGTGGACTGTAATATTTGCATTTGAATTCCTTGAAATTTGCGCTTTTCCTTCCTACTTGCTTATGTTCTACGCCGGCAGAGCCCGGCCCCGCGCATACCTCACCCAGCGTTAGTCCCGACCGGAAACCAGGACAGGGCCAAGGAGTGAGGGGCTACGTGACAAGTTAGGCTCCTGAGTCGCGATGCTCAGGAGTCCCCCTTGGCGCAGGAACAGCAAGTAGGGAGGTGTGATGTGGGTGGATCTACCGTTCTACGTCTGCAGAGCCCGGCCGCGCGCATACCTCACCCAGCGTTAGCCTTTCGAAACTAAGGAGTGAGGGGCTATGTGACCAGTTAGGCTCCTGAGTCGCGATGCTCAGGAGTCCCCATTGATGCTCAAACGGCCTTCGTACCTTGGCTCCGCTCGGGGAGAGACGCGTGACGAACCAGGCCCCGGGGGGGGGGGGGGCTGGCTGGGCGGCGTGCGTCTGGGCGTGACCTAGGTGCAGCCCCCGTGCCCAGCCCCCTCGCGCGGCACTCCCGAGGGGAGGCGTTACGATGAGGCTAGACACTGAGCTCTGGGCTCCCTGAGGTTGATGCGGCCCGGGGGCCACCCTCAGTTGTTTATCACCAGCGCGGAGCATAGCGCTTCCGTATGTGTACGGGCATAGCCTCTCCTCGGCAGTGTCGTCAGCCAGCGCGGAGCATGGTGCTTCCACTGGTACGTGGGAGGGGGCCCCCCTTCGGGAGGAGCCCCCGGGGCGTGTACAACCCCGCCCTGACACGTGGCTGGCACGGTAGGGCCTGGCGAGGTGTATCTGGGCACCCGTGGGCCAGCGCGGGACTCACGGGGCCCTACCTCTAGGCGGGTTGTGCCTGGCACTGGGCCTTATCTTGTGATGTGTCCCTGCAAATTTGGTTAGATGCCGACACTCTACGTCCTCGGGTCCCGGCCCTCGAGCTGGTCTCAGTCGTTGCTGGTATGCCAGGTCGCGATGCCATGGACAAGGCCAGAGGGTGAGGGCTGGAGAGCCAGCAAGAGCCCTGAGTCGCGATGCTCAGGTACTCCCCCTTTAACATGCAAGCGGTCGGCATGGAGAAGAAGAGGTGCCGTGGGCCGGCATCAAATAATCAAGCATGGTGGGTATGACGCATAACCGGAAATAACTGCAAATGAGATACACGCCGCTGGGTCTGGCCCGAGCGACTTGGGGATCATGCAGCCCGAGGGGCGCCCCCAACAAGGTAAGCTAACAACATGAAATAAAAGGGATACATGCCGCATGGACGGACCCACGCGGCCTGGGAATAATGCAGCCCTGGGGGGCGCTCCTAGCTGGAAGTGGAACTTGAAAGATGTCACCTGATGACGTTGAGGATGAAGGGGTGTTGGTGTAGCAGACTCGGTGGGCTGCGGAAGCCGATCCTCATGAGCCCCCAGGCCCAGGGGCCTCAGGAGGCTCCGAAGGCGCTGGTGGCTCCCTGCGGGCCATCTCCATCTCCTCCAGGGCTGCGGAACGCCTGGCCTCTTGTGCCTCCATGATGCCCCTCATGAGGCGCTGGTACGTGACAGCCGCATTCGGCAAGCCATAAGGCATGCGAACACAACTGTGGGGTGGACCTCCATAGCGCCCCACTCGCAAGGGCCAGAGGCGCTCCAGAGAGGCGACTCGGTTGAGCCCTAGTATGTCGATGCAGATGCGCAGCGCACCATCCTCACCTGGATGGGGAGCCACTGCTGGCAGACGGCGGCCGCCTTTCATGACCCTTGACTCCTCTAGCTCCTGAATGGCCTTGCTGACGAACTCATGTGGGTCCGGCTCTCCTTTCCTTACTCCTTCTTGAGGGAAACGTGCTTCGAAGCACGCCTCCATGTGGTGCCCAAGTGCCTCCCTCGTGACCCTAGCCAAGTCGGTGGCCCTCCAAGGGAGAGCCCCCGAGCCCTGCCCGAGGAGGGCGCCGGGCGCACTTTCCTATGCAACGGCAGGAGGTTCCCCCTGGGCAGGCATGGGCCCAGAGGGGCCTGCCTCCTGAGGGACCGGGCCGGACAATGTCTTCTTATTCTTGGGGGAGGTCTCGGGAAGCCTCCTGCTTCCGCGATCCGGGTCTTCCAGTGACGCGGCCTGAAAGGCTCGTTCCAGGGAACACACCGCGTCCTTCTCTTCACAGGGCACCGTGATGACTCCGCCACTTCCTGGCATCTTGAGGACGTTGTAGCCATGGTGAGTTACGGCCTTGAACTTGGCCAGCGCCGGGTACCCAAGGATGGCGTTGTACGGCAGGCGAATGTGAGCGACGTCGAAGTCGATGAGCTCGGTGCGGTAGTTGTCGCGTGCCCCGAAGGTGACAGGGAGGCGGACCTGCCCAATCGGGACCGTGGAGCCGTCGGTGATTTCGGAGAAGGGCTTGGTTGGCTGAAGCTGGCTGTAGGGCACTTGTAGATTGTTGAATGTTTCCACGGACAGGACGTTGAGCCCTGCCCCGCCATCGATGAGGGTCCTGGTGACCACCACGTTACTGATGATTGGGGAACAAAGCATCGGGAGGACTCTGGCTGTAGCCGTACACTTGAGCTGATCTGCTGAGCTGAATGTGATGGCGCACGCCGACCACCTGAGAGGGCGCGTGGCTTCAAGCCTGGGGAGGACTGCATTCACTTCGCGGGCGAACTGCTTGAAGATGCATTGAGAGGCTGGGGCCTGAGCCCCGCCCAGGATGCAGGCGATCGCACGCGGCTCCTGGAAGCCCCCAGCCCCCTCGTCTTGGTGGTGGTCCTCGTTTCTCCTTGGCTGCAGCGGCAGCGGAGGGAGGCCTGCGTTGCCATGCGGGCGATCCTCGTGAGGCTGATCCCTCCAGTCTCCCTTGCGAGGCAGGTCTTGCCAGCGATCCTCGCGAGGTTGATCGCGCCACCCTTGGCACGGGCCACGGTCTTCCCAGCGTCCTGCGTTCCTTCCTCCTCCTCGACCGTAGCCCCGGTCACCGCGGTCGGGGCGACAGCCGATCCTTCCTTCTTGCATGGCTCGGAGCTCTTGACATTCGTTGGTGTTGTGGGTGTGGAGGTCGTGGTACACACAGTACCGGCTGCCCTTGGAAGGTTCGGGCTGATCTCTTCCCCGCTTGGTGTCTGGTTCTGCCGCGAGCACGGCAGCCCCCTTGCGCTTCACGTCCTTGGCCTTGGGCTTCTTCTCTTCTGGGTCTGCAGCAGGCAGCTCGAGGAGGGAGAGACGCCCTTCCTCAGCCCTAGCGCACTTGGTCGCCAAGTTGAACAGCTCCAAGGAAGTGCACAGGTCTTCATGCATCACCAACTCCTCCTTCATCTTGACATCGCGCACGCCGTCGGAGAAGGCTGAGATGATGGCCTCCTCAGTCACCTTGGGAATCTCGAGGCGTGCGTTGTTGAAGCGCTGGATGTACTTCTGCAGGGTCTCCCTGGGTTGTTGCTTGATGCGGCGCATGTCGCTCACGGCGGGTGGCCGGTCGTGAGTACCTTGGAAGTTGGCGATGAAGCGGGTGCGCATCTCGTCCCAGGAGGAGATCGTGCCTGGAGCCAGGTTCAGGAGCCAGGTGCGGGCCCCGTCCTTGAGCGCCATGGGAAACCAGTTCGCCATGACCTTCTCGTCTCCGTTGGCAGCTTCGATGCCCAGCTCGTAGAGCTGGAGGAACTCCGCAGGGTCAGCCGTGTCGTCGTAACAAGGAGGCAGGTCCAGCTTGAACTTGCCGGGCCACACGACGCTGCGTAGCTCGGTGGTGAAGGCACGGCAGCCTGCTGTGGCCACAGGAGGCCTTGGGTGACGGAGAGCTTGGTCTTGCATGTCCCCACGCGCTACAGCTAGGTCTTGACGTGCGGGAGCAGGAGCATGGTCGCGACGTGCTGGAGCAGGGAGCGCCCGGGCAGCTTCTTGCGGGCGAGGGACTTCTTGGCAGCTCTGCTCTTGCCGCGCTGGCACCTGACGGAGCGGGTTCCGCCCAGGGGCCACGCGCCTTGGAGCCATGGTGCCTTCTTGTGGAGGAGGCGGCTGGGGCGCCGCCAGAGCTTCGTCGCCCGTGCGGGGCGGTGTGCGGTGCAGCGGAGCGGACGGCGCAGGAGAGCCCCCTACGGCGCGGACGAGCTCGGCGATGCGGTCGAGCCATTCTTCATAGATGTCGTCGACGGGACGGTAGCACAGGAGCTCGTTTGCCGCGATGAGCGCAGCTCGAGCCTCCATGGGTGCGCGGAGCGCACGGGATGAAGAACCAGCTGGGGTGAGCGAGGGAGTAGCGGTGCGGCCGTCTTGCCGCACGGACGGATGCTGAGATGATGCTTGCTGCTCGTCCCCCGCCGGGCCGGTGGCGGCGTTGACGACAGGTGACAGGGAACGGCGAGGACGCCCGCCGACAGGAGCCGTCTGGGCGACGCGGGAAGCGAGAGCGGCCCGGCGCTCGGCGCGGGCCCGACGAGCGTCAGACATGGGCGCGATGGTCGGTGGAACGGGGCGGTGGAAGACGAATTCCGGCGCACCCCTACCTGGCGCGCCAAATGTCGGATTTCGGGTTCCGGCAGACCCTTGAGGTTCGAACACTGGGGTGCACGCTGAGATTTCGCCTCCTACCTACCTGCACCCCTCCGCCTCGCTAAGATCTAAGCAATGGAAAGAACAACACGAATGACACATGGTTTATACTGGTTCGGGCCACCGTTGTGCTGTAATACCCTACTCCAGTGTGTGGTGTGGTGGATTGCCTCTTGGGCTGATGATGATGAACAATACAAGGAAGAACAGCCTCACGAGGGTCTGCTCTTGGCTGGGGCGATGAACTGCTGGGAGGAGTTCAGTCACCCTTCTCTCTCTCTCTCTCTCTCTCTCTCTCTCTCTCTCTCTCTCTTTTCCTTCTCTCGTCCTTTTTCTCTTCCCCCGTCCCCCTCTTCCCTTGTTCTGTGGGTGGTTGGTCCTATTTATAGAGGCCCTGGTCCTCTTCCCAAATATCGAGCGGGAAGGGAGCCAACAATGGCGGGCTAATTTGAAGGGGGACAGCTAGTACCAGCTATCCTGACAAAAGTAGTCTTCGCCTGCACAAAGCTCTGGTGGTGACGCCGTCTTGGGCTCCACAATGACCTCTGTCTTGCAGTCCTCCTGGTCTTGGTCTTGTTGCACCGAAATGGCAACCTTTGCCTGATGCCTCGGTACTCCACGGCTGCGCTTGCTCCCCTTGCACCAAAGAGGAAAGGAGGACGCTGCGTGGGCTGGCACCCGCCTGGTGCCTTTGGTCGTCATGGCTTGCGTCACGGGCACCTCGTGAGGTACCCCGCCTTGATCTCTCCGCCTCCTCGCGAGTCAGCCTGATGAGGCCGTGCCTGAGGAAGCTCCGCGTCGACCGCCCCGCGAGGCTTGGCCCCTCGCGAGGGTCTTGGGTCTGTGTTGGTGAAGATGGGCCGTGCTGGGCCCCCCTTTGAGCCACGCCGCAGGCCGCACGCATGCAAGTCTGGGGACCCCCGTTCCCAGAACGCCGACTAGAGAAGTTGGAATACAGTAGGTTTAACACCAATATAAATAAAGAATGAGTTCATTACAGTACCTTGAAGTGGTCTTTTGTTTTCTTTCGCTAACGGAGCTCACGAGATTTTCTACTTTGAGTTTTGTGTTGTGAAGTTTTCAAGTTTTGGGTAAAGATTTGATGGATTATGGAACAAGGAGATGCAAGAACCTAAGCTTTGGGATGCCCATGGCACCCCCAAGATAATCTAAGGACACCTAAAAGCCAAAGCTTGGGGATGCCCCGGAAGGCATCCCCTCTTTCGGCTACTTCTATCGGTAACTTTACTTGGGGCTATATTTTTATTCACCACATGATATGTGTTTTGCTTGGAGCATCTTGTATGATTTGAGTCTTTATTTGTTAGTATACCACAATCATCCTTTCTGTACACACCTTTTGAGAGAGACACACATGATTCGGAAATTATTAGAATACTCTATGTGCTTCACTTATATCTTTTGAGTTATATAGTTTTGCTCTAGTGCTTCACTTATACCTTTTAGAGCACGATGGTGGATTTATTTTTATAGAAACTATTGATCTCTCATGCTTCACTTAGATTATTTTGAGAGTCTTAAATAGCATGGTAATTTGCTTAAATAATCCTATATGCTAGGTATACAAGATTAATAATAAAATTCTCTTATGAGTGTGTTGAGTACTATGAGAAGTTTGATACTTGATAATTGTTTTGAGATATGGAGATGGTGATATTACAATCATGCTAGTTGAGTAGTTGTGAATTTGAGAAATACTTGTGTTAAAGTTTGTGATTCCCGTAACATGCACATATGGTGAACTGTTATGTGATGAAGTCGGAGCATGATTTATTTATTGATTGTCTTCCTTATGAGTGGCGGTCGGGGATGAGCGATGGTCTTTTCCTACCAATCTATCCCCCTAGGAGCATGCGCGTAATACTTTTCTTTGATAACTTGTAGATTTTTGCAATAAGTATATGAGTTCTTTATGACTACTGTTGAGTCCATGGATCATACGCACTCTCACCCTTCCACCATTGCTAGCCTCTCTAATACCGCGCACCTTTCGCCGGTATCATACACCCACCATATACCTTCCTCAAAACAGCCACCATACCTACCTATCATGGCATTTCCATAGCCATTCCGAGATATATTGCCATGCAACTTTCCACCATTCCGTTTACTATGACACACTTCATCATTGTCATATTGCTTTGCATGATCATGTAGTTGGCATTGTATTTGTGGCAAAGCCACCGTTCATAATTCTTTCATACATGTCACTCATGAGTCATTGCATATCCCGGTACACCGCCGAAGGCATTCATATAGAGTCATATCTTGTTCTAAGTATCGAGTTGTAATTCTTGAGTTGTAAGAAAATAAAAGTGTGATGATCATCATTATTAGAGCATTGTCCCAAGTGAGGAAAGGATGATGGAGAGTATGATTCCCCCACAAGTCGGGGTGAGACTCCGGACGAAAAAAAAGAGGCCATAAGAAAAGAGAAAAATCCCAAATAAAAAATGAGAGAAAAAGAGAGAAGGGACAATGCTACTATCCTTATACCACACTTGTGCTTCAAAGTAGCACAATGATCTTCATATTAGAGAGTCTCCTTTGTTATCACTTTCATATACTAGTGGGAATTTTTCATTATAAAACTTGGCTTGTATATTCCAATGATGGGCTTCCTCAAAATGCCCTAGGTCTTCGTGATCAAGCAAGTTGGATGCACACCCACTTAGTTTCTTTTTGAGCTTTCATATACTTATAGCTCTAGTGCATCCGTTGCATGGCAATCCCTACTCACTCACATTGATATCTATTGATGGGCATCTCCATAGCCCGTTGATACGCCTAGTTGATGTGAGACTATCTTTTCCCTTTTTGTTTCTCCACAACCACCATTCTATTCCAACTATAGTGCTATGTCCATGGCTCACGCTCATGTATTGCGTGAAGATTGAAAAAGTTTGAGAACATCAAAAGTATGAAACAATTGCTTGGCTTGTCATCGGGGTTGTGCATGATTTAAATACTTTGTGTGGTGAAGATAGAGCATAGCCAGACTATATGATTTTGTAGGGATAACTTTCTTTGGCCATGTTATTTTGAGAAGACATAATTGCTTAGTTAGTATGCTTGAAGTATTATTATTTTTATGTCAATATTAAAATTTTGTCTTGAATCTTTCGGATCTGAATATTCATACCACAATTAACAAGAATTACATTGAGATTATGCCAAGTAGCATTCCACATCAAAAATTCTGTTTTTGTCATTTACCTACTCGAGGACGAGCATGAATTAAGCTTGGGGACGCTTGATACGTCTCCAATGTATCTATAATTTTTGATTGCTCCATGCTATATTATCTAGTTTTGGACATTATTGGGCTTTATTATCCACTTCTATATTATTTTTGGGACTAACCTATTAACCGGTGGCCCAACCCAGAATTGCTGTTTTTTTTGCCTATTTTAGGGTTTCGAAGAAAATGAATATCAAACGGACTCCAAACGGAATGAAACCTTCGGGAACGTGATTTTCTCACCGAACATGATCCAGGAGACTTGGACCCTACGTCAAGCAACCAACAGGGAGGCCACGAGGTAGGGGGCGCGCCTACCCCCCCAGGCGCGCCCTCCACCCTCGTGGGCTCCCTGTTGCTCCACCGACGTACTTCTTCCTCCTATATATACCTACATACCCCCAAACGATCAGATACGGAGCCAAAACCCTAATTCCACCGCCGTAAATTTCTGTATCCACAAGATCCCATCTTGGGGCCTGTTCCGGAGCTCCGCCGGAGGGGCATTGATCACGGAGGGCTTCTACATCAACACCATAGCCTCTCCGATGAAGTGTGAGTAGTTTACCTCAGACCTTCGGGTCCATAGTTATTAGCTAGATGGCTTCTTCTCTCTTTTTGGATATCAATACAAAGTTCCCCCCCTCTCTTGTGGAGATCTATTCGATGTAATCTTCTTTTTGGATCTCAATACAAAGTTCTCCCCCTCTCTTGTGGAGATCTATTCGATGTAATCTTCTTTTGCGGTGTGTTTGTTGAGACCGATGAATTGTGGGTTTATGATCAAGTTTATCTATGAACAATATTTGAATCTTCTCTGAATTCTTTTATGTATGATTGGTTATATTTGCAAGTCTCTTCGAATTATTAGTTTGGTTTGGCCTACTAGATTGATCTTTCTTGCAATGGTAGAAGTGCTTAGCTTTGGGTTCAATCTTGTGGTGTCCTTTCCCAGTGACAGTAGGGGCAACAAGGTACATATTGTATTGTTGCCATCGAGGATAACAAGATGGGGGTTTCATCATATTGCATGAGTTTATCTCTCTACATCATGTCATCTTGCTTAAGGCGTTACTCTGTTCTTATGAACTTAATACTCTAGATGCATGCTGGATAGCTGTCGATGTGTGGAGTAATAGTAGTAGATGCAGGCAGGAGTCGGTCTACTTGTCTTGGACGTGATGCCTATATACATGATCATACCTAGATATTCTCATAACTATGCTCAATTCTGTCAATTGCTCAACAGTAATTTGTTCACCCACCGTAAAATACCTATGCTCTTGAGAGAAGCCACTAGTGAAACCTATGGCCCCCGGGTCTATCTTCATCATATTAAATCTTCCAATACTTAGTTATTTCCATTCCTTTTATTTTACTTTGCATCTTTATCATAAAAATACCAAAAATATTATCTTATCATATCTATCAGATCTCACTCTCGTAAGTGACCGTGTAGGGATTGACAACCCCTTATCGCGTTGGTTGCGAGGATTTATTTGGTTTGTGTAGGTGCGAGGGACTCGCACGTAGCCTCCTACTGGATTGATACCTTGGTTCTCAAAAACTAAGGGAAATACTTATGCTACTTTGCTGCACCACCCTTTCCTCTTCAAGGGAAAACCAACGCAAGTGCTCAAGAGGTAGCAGGGACCCCCTACCCGTTTTGACACCGACACATGCGGTTCACTCAGATGAACTGTTTGCGTTGAGACATGAGAACATAAATGGTTCAAATGAACAAGATGTGTGTGATACGAGGCAAATAGGTCTGTAATCGGAAACGTGTGTGAAGACCGATAACAACACAGACGATTACTGCTAACAAGCCATGTGTGTTGTGAGCAAATGATTGCTGGTATACAATTGTGAGTGATTGATGAAAACATCACCGACGGGTTCCATTGTTTAGTCTGTGTGCGATGTGATTTTCTTTGTCCGCACAACATCTACGCTCCGTCTACAGAGCATCAACATATATACTTAAAATGACAGCATTGCATAACCAAATTAAGCATACAATTACACAAGTGACTACACACATAACATTTCTACACACCAAAGAAAGCAATTACATGCATACTAAAGTAGGAGAAACAAGGATCTAATCATCTACTTATTGTTGCAATGACGCTTGCCATTGCTCTGCTTCCACCTGGATCCTTGGCCGTTTTGGGGAAGGAGACACTTCCTCATGTCAACGATCTGCCTGTACATGTCGTAGCTCATGTACGCCTCCTTGGCCGCGTACACGACATGAGCTTTGTCGAGTTTCTCCATCCAGGCCGAGTGCCATGCACGCTTGTCCTTGTTGCACGAATCCTTCATGTCTCTGTAGTAGAGGTCGATGATGGCCTTGGCGAGGTGGACCGGTGAGTCCTTCTCATGCTTCTTGTTGCCCCAGATCTTGTATTGGCCCTGGATGTCGATAAGATTCTGGCAGGCGATGCCCGAATTCTCGAGCGCCTTTACATCGTTGGTGATCTCCACCGTAGCGAACATGTAGTGGGGGCTATTGACAAACCTGGCGAAACGCTCGCAAGGCCTTGTGGCCAGGCAGTAGTGGTAGATGAGGACGTGGTGGCGCACACACATCTGGGCGACGGCGACCTTGGGATGAGACCCGGCACGAGTGCAGGTGTACTCGAGGTCGAACCTGACCACCTTGTACTTCTCCGAGGCAAGCAGCAGCTCCATGATGTGGATGGAGTGCTCCACCCAGACCGGGTCGTTGGTGTACACCACCGGGAGGTCCATGAACCTTCTATGGGTGTCCACCATGACACGCATGGTGAACTGTTGCTCGTCGTCGGCAGCCGCTCGGAGTGCCATTGGAGCCGCGTAGGATACCCTCTAAGAATTTCTCATGGTGGGTGTGCTTCTTGCAATGGTGGGGCGCAATCGAAAGGTTGAAGAGACACAAGGGTAGGTTAAATGGCCACTGTAATAAATGGGGGCCGCCCGACCTGTAATCGTCACATCTTGTCACGGCGTTCATAGCGGAGGATTCCAGTGCACGCTTGACAACACCGCACCGCACGCATGGGCTCGAAGAGGCGCCAAATGCATCATCGGTGAGCCTGTTCCCGCGCTACCGCGCTGTTTACCACGCAAGCTTCCCACCCTGCTAGTTTGGCCATGCGTCGGCTAGAAGAGGGATAAATCGTGGGCGTTTATTGGCAAAAAGCTTTGTAAAAACAAAGTGTGTGGAATGACTTCGATCATAAGTTTACCCTTGGGTGATGAGGTCAAAGTTACATAGAAGGGTGATGATGGACACTCGAGTGCGATAATTAATTCTGCGCTCTACAGTGCACACGGTGGAAGAAACCAACTGTGTGCAATAATGTCGAAGATCGCAGTCGAGTTAGCTATACAGATTGTGTGCTGTGAGATCGATAAGGTAAACTGATTCGAGAATGGTTAATAAAATCTAAGACCATTGCATATTAAGGTCAAAATACTGCTAGCAATATACGATTCTCATATGATGCCATTTCAACGATTGTACCACAAAAGCTCGAAATGTTACAAGGTTCAAATTCCAGAGTTATATGGCTCAAATTCAAATATTACAAGGTTCAAACTAATATTAGAAATGAAATTCAGCTCATCAACTGCAAACGCTCGTGCTGATCCGCTGAACATGGATATCAGAGAGGTTCAAACTAATATCACCGCTTCTATGTCTGGCTTCGAAACCTCACAATTTTTGCAAAGGGGTCAGCCACTGAGAAGTCATGTATGGGGTTGACATGATGACTTACGATTACTCTGTCATCTGAAGTTCCAAAATGAAATTCATCATTTTTGGAGCCTACTCCATTCTGCCGCAGGCGCCGGCACTGATCAACAAACCATTCATTTTTGTGAAATAAATGTAGGGCAAACCTCATTTCCTTCAGCACCCTTGCTCTGAGAACAAAGAACCTAGCGAATATAATCTCTGGTAAGGTCCCTCGTTAGGAGTTCAAAGTAATTTCTGAGAGATGCAGATCTAGGCATTTGACGTGATTGTTATATTGTATCAGATTATACACCACTGGGCATAATCTTATCTACAAAAGAAGAAAACGTGTTAGTGCCTACATGCAGATTTGAACATTACTAACATGCCATATTTGATCTGACATGATTAACATGGGCATTTGATTACATTCTAGAAAAATGTAGCCTTCTTCACAAGAGGTTGGAGTTGATGAGAAGTTCCCTAAGAAAACTAGTACAGATGAATCCAAAGGAGAAATGCTTATTGATTGTAACCATATGGATCAAGCAACCAATATGGGGGGGGGGCATGTATGTACTGAAATCATCCAAAAGAACCTTCAGAAATTGTAGTACATCGTCATTGTAAACTTGGAAAAAGGTGTCACAAATTGAACTCCCTTATGGTTAACATTTATCAGGAAAGGAACATCACCTCCATATATAGCTTCTCCAGGCACGGAAAGCATCTCAGGAAACTGACAACTTGCTCCAGGTCGGGCCCGATAGATTCTAGTGCCAAGACCTTCACTGTGCGCAGTTTCGGGGTCAAGCTTGTCGGAATCATTTTCTGAATGACAGACGAACAAACATTTTCAAAATTAGAAATAATGTTAATTTGTAGAAGGAGAGTTAGAAGGTGGCTGTTGTACCTGAACGGGTGTGGATCCAATAACAAGTTCAGAGCATTTGTTAGACGAGTAGCCCACCATTGTCAATTTCAGCGTAGAAATGACATTGATTCTTGTTGGACCTTCTTGATCAACTACAAGTAATATCTCAAGTGCAGGTGTGTCTTGGATGACCATACCATGGTACACATCTTGTGATGTCTTCCTGCCGCAGCAGCAACACACATAAATAGTCCATAGAGTCATGGAGATGATGTGGAAGGTACTCAACCCATTGATCGCCTGAAGACGGAGATACTTGAGTGCCGTACAGCCACAGAGCAGGCGCTCCACGTCACCCTTTGAGAGGCAGACGTCGACGAGCTCGAGGTGCTTCAGTCGTGGTAGAATAGGAGCGGGCGCGTCATTAAGGGGTGGGAAATGGCAGTTCCTGAACTTGGCAACGCGAAACGTGGGCACGAGGTGGAGTGTGGATGTTGGCAGCGACCGCATATGCCCGTCATCAAAAGTGAGCTCCTCGAGCTGATCTAGGGCGGGGGATCGGAACCAGTCGTCAAGTTTGGCTCGGTCCTTGCCATTGGAAAGGAACTTGCCCATTCTAAGGCCTTTGGTTGGGCCAAGGTGACTGCCGAGGATCTTGGAGAACGCATCCAAGCTTTTGCGATAGCCATGGCAGAGCTCGTGGGTGTCGATGAGGTCGAGAGGGCTGGAGTTCCATAGGGGGCGCCACCGCCGGGAAAGGAGGGTTGTACGCGCCCATATTTGATTGGGAGGAGGGAGATGATGACTCTCAACATATCATCGGGTAGGCTGCTTATTAAGTCTAGGCCTGCCGGAGTCGCTTGCGGTTCTAGCTCGCCCCGCCTCCGCTTGTTGGCAGCCCCGTTCTCCACCTCCGGAGTCTCCTTGTCAGCGGCACTTTCTGATAGAAATGGGAGTACAGGGGATATTTAGTTAAAACAGGGCAATAGAAAAGTGTATTGGTAACTAGAAGTTATTAGGTAGGAATATAGTAAGAAAATGGAATAACAATAGGTTGCTTAAATACTACACAATTCATTTGACATTGCGGGGTAAGTCAACATATGTAGATAGTTGAAAAGAAAACTTACTTCGAACAAAGTCTGGACGGATGATTTTGTTGGGGAAGTTAGCATATATCTCATGACCATGCCCTTCTTATGTGCAGTGCAATTTTAGTGCCAGCTTTCAGTACATAAAACTTTGCAATTTTATTCCAAAAGCCAGTGCCAAAATAGGAGTCACCATGTTCATCAAGTCTTACAGTAGCAACGATTGTAAATCCATGGTTTGTGTGCAGTATGACATCCATGAAGCCTTGATGTATGTAAAGGGAAAAATTGTGCACTACATAATCTGTTGCATAGCAAGGGATGTTCTGCAGAAAATGGTAGGATTGTTAAAGAAAATATGGTAACATGCAAATATGGGCCCAAATTGAAAGAACTGTACAACAGTTGAAATCGAAGGACAAAAATCTATAATTAAACAGATAGGGTAAACATGATGTCATGGAAAAATGAGAGTAACCGAAAGAACAATACATCATTAATTTGACTAATATAGAAAGAAGAGGGGAAAATCCCCTTTGATGTATATGGTGCATGTGGCACCTTTTATCCAAATGTAGCAATATTTAGAATATGTTCAGGAAACTAGGCCATGCCAACCGATTTAGGGTGAGATTGAACATACCTCGCGTGTGATCAAGTTATCTGGTACGGAGAGATGGAATCTCTGGCAGCGGTCGCAAAGTCCTGAAGTGTCGGCGCACTGTACATTCTATGAATGAAAGAAAACCCTCAAATCAGCTTGAATAAAAATGAATTCACAGTGATTTCCGCCGGGTGATTAAAGGAGGCAGATGAACAGGGACAAGAGATGCGATAATATCTCGTTAAACTAGTTACCTTGTCGTCCATGAGAAAGAACCCTCAGTACGGCAGATTCCCCAACCGAGCGGAGCTAGGTCGACCGCGAGCAGCGTCGAGAAAGTAGATGGCGATAGGCGGCGGCAAGCGGAAGTGGTGAAATGCGGTGGGCTTTGCCGACAGCCTGGCGGTGGCGGGCGTCGAGCTAAGTGTTTACCGCTGCGATAGGCGGTGCCATGGCATAGACGCGGAGGACCTTGTGTAGGTGTGAATGGGGAACGTACCGGAGGGGCCGAGGGGGTGGCGGGCGGGGTGAGGGTTTTTGTGCCGTGGGGATGGTGAGGGTTTTCTTTTTCCTTTTTTGAATTGGGTGGTGAGGGTTTTCTGTCCCACAAAGAATTTTGGGGGCGACGGTTTGCTAGAGTGAATCGTGTGTGATTGACGCAGCAGGGAAAATGGAAGTCATTGCACACGGTTCCAATTTTGGGAACCGTGTGTGATTGACGTACTACCTCCGTCCTGGTTTATTGGTCCCCCATTGTGATTTTTACCAAAATTTGGCGAAATATTTAACATACTTAGACATAGATAATAAGCGTACACGTAGATAAGCATAGTTCAACCATAAGTAGTACATAGTTACATAGTTCAAAAGTATTAAGCATACTCAAGCGTACATATATAGTTCCATCCATCCCACATCTCATCTCACAGTCCGGCACGATCCTGAAGCTTCTCCAGGTACTCGGCGTACGCACCGAGCGCCACCCTGCGAGAATACTTATACTTGAAGGAGCCAACGGCCCGTCCTCTTGCATGCGCCAGAGCACTTAGATACGCGTCATGAAGCTTCTGTTTGCAAAATGGGCATCCATAGCCGCCGTTCTAGGTCCTAATACGTCTGTTATGCATTCCCGCATAAAACTCCCTCAGGATTTGCCTGTTGTACCTCCTGTGGACATCTTCATCCTCGTTGTCCACATCGCCACACAACACCTATACAAATAGTAAAACAAATTTGGCATCAAATCAATGATTACATGCCGTGAAGTAGGATTAGGAATTTATGGCTATTTATTTATTTATACATATCCAGAGATTATGGTTCGATTTTTAAGCGCAGTCGTCTATGTATAGATTAATCTTGAAGAAAATAATGGCACAAACATATGTAAGTCATTGAAAATCAACTTGTCAATCCCTGGCTAGGAATTATTAGCACGAACACTAACCCTAGTTGATTACTAGTAGAAATCATTTGCACAGATGAAACAACTAATCACTTATCACCTGCACCATTCAAACAATCAATACACTACATGGATCTAATGAAATACTCAGATTTCATGGATTGGGAGAACATAACCATAGGATTTCTATTCCAAAAAGGGGGAGGCAGGAGTAACCAGAGAAAATCTATGATCTATTTGACACATAAATGGGTATAGATGACTAACCAGATGTCCGTCGTCGTCGAAGTCGTCGCCGGAGTGATCGTCAGAGTCGTCGTCGGAGTCGGTGTGGAACTCCGCCTCCGATTGTGGAAGATCGACGCCGTCGACGATGTCAGGGTGCAGCGATAACTCACCGGTGGTGATGGCAACCTCTGTCTCCATCTCCACGCCGTGATCCGGTGCTTTAGCATCCCCGGTGTCGCCACTCCCTCCAATGAGGCGCTTCGGCGGCATCCTCATACACTAACGGCTTTGAGGACTGAGAGCGGCGTCGAGGATGCAAGCGGAGAGAGAGGATTGTGTGTGCATAGCGAGGATGGGGGTGTTGCCGCTCGGACGCACTATTAATATGGAGTAGTGGGAGTTGTGGGAGAGAGGTGGGCGGCGGTTGAACCGATGGCTCGCCTCTCGGTGAGCCTATGCACCGGACTGCTGACATTGCCTACCAAAGTTTCACATAGCTACTCGAACGTCTCTTGATGACACTGCACAACGAGCACGCCTCCGTCAATTCACACACCTGCACGCACGCCTCCCCGTCTGCCTACACGGCGGACGCGTCTCGTCAACTCACGCCTGCTCCCACGCCACACGGGTCGCGCAACGGCACATATATCATTTTTCTATTTGGATGATTAATGCTGCCGCTTTAGTGCTTAACCGAAGCATGCACTACAAAAAATACACTTCCGTGATGATACGTGTTTGTCACAGTAGGTCGCATTTTTTGTCATGCATGTACATCCATGACGATTTTATGACAGAATCAAGATAGTCATACCTGTGCTGTCGTAGAAGTGTTCCATGACATTACCAAAATTATCATCACGGAAGTGTCCACTTCCATGATGATAAATCGCGCGTCACAGAAGTGCTTTCGTCAAGGGTGACTAACACGTGGCATCCACCATAACGGAACACCGTTAAGCTATCGGGTCGGGTTTTGGATCCGATAACCCATTAACAACCCCGACCAATGGGGATTTTCCACGTGTAAAATCATCATTGGCTGGAGGAAACACGTGTCGGCTCACCGTTGGGACAGATGTCATCCGCTCATTGGACCGAAGGCGCCTATTATACGACGACACGTGGCATGGCCCAACAAGGCCCATTCCTGTGAAAAGGCCGGCCCGTTTGACTTGGTCAAAAGGTGGCGGGCCGGCCCACGGAAAGCCTGTTAATGGCATGTTCGCATATAGCCCATTTACAACCCGCTAACCCAGGGCCCATTACGCCCTATCCGAATTAGGCCCAGTAGCGTCATCTGGGCCGTCCAATATGATTCAGCCCGTTTTAACTTCCGGCCCATGTGTGGCCCATGATTTCTTTCGGCCCATATGAGGACCTTTGTAACTCTTGGCCCATTAACGGCCTGTGGTGAAACTGGCCCGTAATGAATAGTGTATCACTTTATACCCATTAACGACCCGTTATTCCATTGGACCGTTTCTAGCCCAAGTTATCTTTCGGCCTTCTCAGGGCCCATTGATTCCTGGGCTCATTTGCAGCATTCAGTTACATACAGCCCGTTACTGTCATTTTTTGCTTGTGGGCCAAATTCAACCCATCGTTACAATCGGCCCGTTTGCGGACCGTTAATACGTTGGGCCATTTTCATGTCAAAAAACCGTTGGGCTATTTTCATAGAGTTATAAAATACGGCCTATTAACAGCCCGTTATGGTCCACGAATAGTACGGCCCATGATTGGCGAAATGATGATATGCCCCGTAGAAGGCCCATGGATCCTATGGCCCGTATGAGGCCCATGGATAGTACGGCCTGTAGAAGGCCCATGGACCCTACGGCGCGTAGAAGGCCCATGGACCCTAAGGCCCGTATAGAAGGCCAATGGATCCTACGGCCGGACGAAGGCCCATGGATCATACGGCCTGCAGGAGGCCCATGGTTACAACAGTCCGTGTGTTGCCATGATTATTTTGGCCTAGTTACCAAAAATAGGCCATTGTGGCCACTAGAAAAAAACAGAAAAAGATCTGCAGTGACTACAAGCAAACAACTAAACAAGAAAATAAGAAAATAAATAAGCAAGCAATTAACGCTAGCCTATTACCGCTATTACAGATATTACATCCACTGAGCATCAAAGTTCGCCACCAGTGCAAATATAGGGAACAAAGCAGCACATTACATACACTGGCCATCAAAATTGGCCACCAGTGCAAATAAACGCGGCAGCAAAACAAGAGCATAACTGAAACAACTTCAGAAGAGCTCAAGAAACGTTACCCTGGGTAACCACCATGCTGGCAATAAGCTTAACAAGCTAATTAGGTTTGTCCTGTTTGGCGCTAAAATCCTCCAACGCTTGTTGTTGCACCAGAAAGTATGCATTTGAATGCTCCAGGGACTTCCGCAGTCCTTCCGCTTCTTGTCGCAGCACAACTGATCGATGTCTTTCAGCTTGTAGTTGAGACTCAAGAAACCAAACTGATTCAGACAGTGAGTTTGAATAGCTTGTGCAAGCGGTAGTGGTCAGTAACTCGAACACTAAACCAAGACAGGACTTTGGGGTTGTCTCGCTGTCTTCAAGATAGTATTCCTTAGCTGTTTTATCAGCTTTGTTGGAGACCAACAAGGATGTGTCACTATCCTGAACCTTATCTGCGTTACTTCCTTTACCATTGCTTAATAAGGCACTCTTCCCCAATATTCTGTCAGCATTCTAAAAGAAGAAGCAAGCACACACATAACAAGTTTAGCATGTACTAGTATATGAAACTCATTTCGGTGAACCATTTCATTAGTAAGGTGGACAGGATTAAACTACCAAGTCTTCTATTACCAAGTACTAGTACATAATAAAAGCATCACACGTACGTGGCACACGCCGCTTACACGGACCCTTACACGGACCCGTGAACGGGTTGTACGTGGACACGGGAAAAAACTGGCCGACGGCCGTCGTGGACGGAAGTGGACGCGCGCCATGGTAAACTGGGCAAAACCACGTACGTGGCACACGCCGCGTACACGGACCCTTACACGGACCCGTGAACGGGCTGTACGTGGACACGGGAAAAAACTGCCCGACGGCCGTCGTGGACGGAAGTGGACGCGCGCCATGGAAAACTGGGCAAAACCATGTACG
>NC_041382.1:504722238-504727732 GCF_002162155.2 Triticum dicoccoides | reverse complement strand
GTGGACACGGGAAAAAACTGCCCAACGGCCGTCGTGGACGGAAGTTGACGCGCGCCATGGTTTTGCCCAGTTTTCCATGGCGCGCGTCAACTTCCGTCCACGACGACCGTCGGGCAGTTTTTTCCCGTGTCCACGTACAGCCCGTTCACGGGTCCGTGTAAGGGTACGTGTACGCGGTCCTATGGTCACTGCATTGTCTTGCCAAATCAAAATAGAGACACGGTTCAAATCATATCAGTTCAAGACAAAGCAACAGTGAAAGAATACAAAGCGTGGGAAACTACACGGCACAACAAGATTTCAGATGGGTACCACGGGTCTACATGTACAACAACACTATTGGCTATGTTGTGATGCTAGTAATGTGCATGATATGAAAGTCAACTGTATACACAATTGAAATTGAAATCAACAGAGCTATTGATAAGAGCAAACCTGTTAAAGAAACATGCGTGAACATACTTGCTGTGCCATTGGAGTTTTGATTGGATTCAATTTAAAAATAAGTTTGTATGAGTAAATACAATGATACAAGAGCAAAGCAATCATAGTTAAAAAAGGCACGCCTAAGCGAGCGCTTAAGCGCGCCTAGGCTCTAGGCGTTGGCAAAATGCATTGCACATAACTACGCATAATCTGTGCATAACTGCGCATAAGCATGCACTTTGGTCAGTAAAGCGCAAGGCGGTGGCAAAATGCACAATTAATGCCTAGCGCTTTTTTGAACTATGATAGCAATGGAATCTTAAATTAAAACAATTGTTCTTCAGGTTTAGGCACTTGTTCTACATGAACAGAGTACAGTAAGACACAAGAATATAATACTTAAAAATAGAAAATGAGCTCATAGACCTTACCACATTCTTGGTTCGGGACCAGTACAGAACAAGGCGTTCCCAGTCATCGTCCAGTAAATGTGTCTCAGGAGAACGAAAGGGAATTTGATGAGTTTCTTTGCCGGTGAAGTATGTTTTCTTCAGGTAATTCCGATACTGCCACCAAGCATTCTTGAAGATAGCAGAGGTATTAGCACAGGTTACCTCATCCTGAGTTTCCAAATCGGTCCTTCTCTATAGAGAAAAATGGGAAAATTTGCTGTATTATAACCATCTTGGAGGTAGGATGTATGGGACGAAGCAAAGTAATTGCCATGAATAACATTAATTACACATAACTCCTGGACAAACACCTGCAACTGGCATTTTCCTTCATCTTCAGTATAATATTTCCAAGATGAGAAGATACGCACATACGATTTAACAACATCAAATGCGATAGATGCTAAACTACGACTAGCTGGTTGTGCTTCCTCCACAGGAATAGGCGTACTAACTGGTGGAGTTGGGGTTTGCCGTGATAGTACTGGCCCTTTGGGCACTGGAGCTGCCTTACTAACTGCTCTTGTTTGGGAGCTCTGTGGTGGAGATGGTGCTGTGTCAACAGGAATTGGGTTACTATCGGCTGGGGTTGGGGTTAGATTGGGTGAAGCTGGTTCTCTGTCCATCACAGTAGGGGTACAATCTGCAAGAGTTTGGGTTATGTGTGGTAGGGCTGGTTCTTGTGCATGTACAACCGGGGTGCTATCTCCACCAAGAGGTAGCACTGTTTTATTTGAAGACCATGTTTTTAGTCCGCTAGATACTGGCATCACCCGCTCCAATTCAAATGGCTGATAAACAGAAAACATAGTTGAATGTACACACATTGTATGAGAGACAGATGCAATAGATAGTGTGGAAAAAAGAGGTCATGAAATAGTTGACATGCATATTGTTTAACTAAAACAAATAGCATGACATAATTTCACATATATGATGTCTATCTAAACTGGATAGCATAGCATAACATAATTCAAAGATATGATGAATAACTAAACAGGATCACATGACATAATTCACCTACATGTTATCTAAGTAATCAGGATCACATCATTTAATTCACATATGTGATTTATATGCTAAACAGAGGGCATTCGATATGATGTCTGAACTAAGAACATGGTGTTGAATATTGTGTATATGATGTCCAAACTATGCAATGCAAGACACCGTATGCATGATATGAGCAGTATAACCGTGCCAAGTTAGAGCATACACCTCAGTGGGGGAATAGGACTGGTCATCTATCCCTGAATCCATCTCTGAGGAGCTATCGGGACCCAACAAGAGATCTGCTTCGACATGTAGCACTGTCTGATCTGAAGGCCTTGTTTTCACTCCAGATTTTTCCATCTCCCACCCAAATGGCTGATTCACAGGAAGAGTAGTTTAATGTACAAACATTGTCGACAAATGGAAATGTAATGAAGAAAAGGATGGGCAAGATATCATTCAAATATATGATGCCTGGTTAAACAGGATGACATTGCACATTTCACATATATTATGGCTGGCTAAAAGACATGAGACTGCATAATTCCCATATATGATATAGAAACTAAACAGGTGGCATTACAGAACATGTCTAAACTAAGCAGATGACATATATGATGTCAAAAGTAGGCACTGCAAGGCAACATATGCATGATATGACTAACATCATCATGCCAAGGTAGAGCAAACACCTTGGGGGGTAAATAGGAGTGGTCAGCGGCGTCTGAATCCGCCTCAGAATAGATATCTTCCTCTGGATTACAATCTGGAGAGGGGTGGTGAGGGTTTGCCATTGAACCCATCATGGAGCGATGTCTGCATGACATTGTATTACCACGCAAAACTCTTATCATTTTCTCTACATGTTCAGCATGACTGTGTACAATATCTGACATGCATACGAAAAAATATGGTGAGATTATGTAAGGAGAGCATGCAGAAATTTAGAGTGATGGTAACAAGCATTGGATCGACGTTTTTCCGTTGAACCAAAATAGCCCTAATGGATCGACATGAATGTATAGTAATAAGTGATGCAACAAGTGTACAACCTCTTTGCCGTAGCCGTGTCGACCTCAGCATCATTGGGTTGGTCATTGAAGCAGTTGAGGCAGAGGTGGCTGTCGGAGGTGTGGAGGAAGATCTGAGGAATCTGTAGACGGTATCCAGGGCACTGCTCTGTTGTGATGGATCGTTCTGTCGTTGGAGCAGCTCTGGTGAGCCGTAAGACATCAAGGCTGAAGCAGCACAAGACAGACATCGTCAATCTCAAGTGGGATTCCAATAGCATCTCTAATAGATGATGTAAAATGGATGTAAAATTAACATCACCAAAAACCACCTGACTACAACATATGAGGTAAAAACTGTTGACTCTGAACTTAACTGTCAAAACTGAAATTTACTGTGGAATCTGAATGCTACTATCGAAACTGAACGCAATGGTAGCAGAGAGGCACTTGACATGTAGTTTAGGGAGGGCCTGCAGTTCATCTTCAACCTGCACCCCCCTGAGCCGCCAGCCACCACCGGCCGAACCGCCGGCCCCAGCGCCGCCTCGCCACCCCAAAACAACTCGCCACCGCCGCGCCGACCAGCCCTCTAGGCCCCCCGCCCCACCCTGAACCCTAAGATAGATAGTGGGGTACCTCTCCGGCGAGCCTCTGTCCCCGCTGCGGGTGGTTTTTCCTTAACTCCAGTGAGCCCCCCAACCCTTGAAAATCGACTGACCCAAAAGTCGATTCAGTCGATTGAAGTGTGGCTTAATCAGAGCAGAGCAGTAGCACGAGTGAGGGGGAGAGCAGCAGCAGCAGCTGGGCGAGCGAGCGATCGAGCGAGAGCCGGAGCTGCAGCAGCAGCGCGAGCAAGCGAGAGCCGGAGCAGCAGCAGCAGATCCGGCTGGTATGGCCGCCGCCGCCGAAGGGGCCTCACACTGGGGGAGATCCACCGTGGAGATGTCGCCCGCGGCGCCGACTTCAAGGTAGCCGCTCCATGGGGGTGCGGGATGGAGCACCGTCGGTGCCGGGAGGTCGAGTTAAGGAGAAGGTACAATGCGATGAGTGTACAACCTCTTTGGTGGCGCGAGTAGGCCTCGGCTTCGTCCGAGGAGTCGGTGAGGATGCTGCGGTTCCGGTGGAGCAGGTTAAGGCGGCGCTGTGGGGATGGAGCAGCCGTGATAGACGAGGTGATCGTCGGAGCAGCTCCTTGGAGGTGGAGGACGGGGCGGCTGAACCGGCGGGACGGCGAGATGGACGACGGATCCTCATCCGGGGAGGTGGACGAGGGACGTCGAGCTGTTGTGGTGGACGACATCGTCGGGGAAGAGGCTCCGGCTGGGCAACGCTGACGTTGCGGACGGAGGAGGGTGGGGTTTCGCGGCTGGAGCGGAGAGGTTATGGCGGCCTAGGGTTTAGAATAGCGAAAAGGGGGCGATGGGAGGGGGTGAGGCATGACTTAGGGACGCGCTTGTCCAAAATGTAGGTAGTGTTACAAAATACCCCCCACCAATTTGAACTAGTGGCCCTTTCAGCTCAGGGTTAGAAGGGGGATTTCGCATGTTGGGATTTGGCAGCTGGAGGGAGTTTTCACGCGCGTTGTAATTTTGGGATAGCAAGGCGCGGGTTGTGAAGGTGCCAGTTTTGGGAGCACGATATCTGAATTTTCGGGATATAACAAGACGCGGGTTGAATTTTAGGGACAAGCCTAACATGTAGTAATATTGTACTTGTACGTACCAAATCAATTCACACTTCCCTCAACCAAAAAGAAAACGAAAAAATAAAACTATTCAGACCACACAAAGAGAGAGTCTTGCCCCGTTTTACTATACAAATGCTATTCAAAGCTACTCCCTCCTTCCATCTATATAGGGCCTAATGCGTTTTCGATGCTAACTTTGACCAAATATTAGAGCAATGATATATGACATGCAACTTACACAAAGCACACCGTTAAATTCGTCTGTGAAAGGTTCTTTCAATGATATAATTTTCACATTGTGCATGTCATGTACTATTAATCTTCTCAATAGTCAAAGGCGGTCTTAAAAATCTCATTACGCCCTATATAAATGGAAGGAGGGAGTATGAATCCATGTTATGTCCGATTAAAATTTTTCGCTTGCTGTATAATGCATGTAACCTACTCATACCAACATTTGAGTGCATTCCAAATGTCTATACTACCGCTGCAATTCAAACTAAATTTGAACTCATTTCTCTATTTCAATAAGAATCTACAATCATGCACTACTAGGAAAAGGGCTATAGATGAAATTGACACTACTGGCGCATCAGAGAAGTGGTGCGCCACTACTATATACTAATGGCGCACCATGTGGCGATGCGTCATTAGTGTGGAAGACACTAATGGCGCACCAGGCACAAGGTGCGCCACAAGTAACAATTTTTTTTTTCATTTTTTCAAACATACTAATGGCGCATCCTGGCAAAGTGCGCCATTAGTAGTTCTAACTAGTAATGGCGCACCAGCCATGGAGTGCGAAACTACTGTATTTTTTTATTCTTTTTTGTTGCAAAACTACCAATGGCGCACCATTGCAAAGTGCGCCATTACTAGTTTAAACTAGTAATGGCGCACTATGCCACGGTGCGCCATTAGTA
>NC_041382.1:504720883-504721506 GCF_002162155.2 Triticum dicoccoides | reverse complement strand
TATATTTTCAAATAACAAATTTGATGATATATTCAAATAATAAATTTGATGATATTTTTTCATATTCATAAATATTTTCAAATAACAAATTTGATGATATTTTTAAAAAAATTATTACTGTTTTTATAAAAAAATATTACTGTCATGATTTAAACAAGTTTGAACATATTTAAACACAAATAAATATCAAACAACATTTTAAATGCATAAAAAGAAAAATTGGGGAGCCTGGGAATCGAACCCAAGACCTCCTAGTGTGTATGCTGCATGCTAACCAGTCAAGCTAGTGGGCATGTTCTGATGGAGATAGGGTTAGGAGGAATATAACCTGACCAGTCGGGCTAGTAATTAAAACAAAATTCTAATGGCGCACCAAGGGGAGGTGTGCCATTAGAATCGTCGTACTTATGGCGCACTAGGGGGAGGTGCGCCATTGCTAACCCTCCCCCACTCCACCTATTCCCCTCGCACTGTGGCCTCCTTCCCTCCCTCGCCAGATCCCCCACTCGACCCCAACCCTACGCCGCCGCCCCCTTGCTCCGCCCCCTCCGTCCGTCGCGCCTGCACGCCGTCAGCGCCGCCGCCGCCGCTATGGTCTTGCGCTGCCCCTGCCGCCGCTGCCG
>NC_041382.1:504654747-504720316 GCF_002162155.2 Triticum dicoccoides | reverse complement strand
CCTCCGCCGCGGCGCGCCCAGCCGGCCGAACCCTCCGCGCCCCCCGCCTCCCCTAGCGCGGCCGCCGCACGTCACCGCGGCCACCGACCGCCCCGTGCTCCTTCGTCGTGCCTAGGAGTTGCGCCAAGCTCCGCTACGCCATCTTGGAGGATCCGTTCAAGCTCCATCTCAACTTCGGTCTCCACTCCACCTCAACTCCGGCCCTACCCCAGCGCGGCCCGGATCGCCGACTCCTCCTGCTTCCCCCAGTACACCGCCTCCCTCAAGTGTACGCGCATCCTTCCCCCAGTACTCCTCTTCTGTGATTGGAAATGCTTTGCGTTACGAGCCTGCTAGGGATCCTGCAGTGGAATCATGCTTGATTTTCAGTATGGCCTTTAGTTTTGTAGGATTCATTTTACCGTGGCTTAACTGCTGAAGAATCTGCAAGTGCTCACAACTACAACTTCGATCTTCAAGCAATGTTGGTACGACATGAACTGGACTTCTTGTGCCAAAATCTTTGAACTGCGTATTTTTATATTAAAAAATGTTTGGTTCTGTTCTAGAGGAAAATGATCTAGTGGTAGTAGTAGAAGTTCTGAGCATTTGGTTGTTTGTCTATTAAAAAAAGTTCAACTAAAAAGAAGTGCAAGCCACTTTGGTGCTGAAATGTGACATTGCCATGGCTGATTGTTCTGAATGGTTCACCCACACCCAATGGGCATGTTTAAATGCAATGCAAGTGAAAATTTGACACTTTAAAGGAACTGCACTTTTTTGCAAGAGAGAGATAGCACAAGAGAGAGATAGCACCTTTTTTACATGTCTCATTGTAGTTGCTTCAAATTTTAATACAATTAGCCTGAAATAACAGGTAAGTTGCCCCCTATGGGTTTACTCTTTTCGCAAACAGCACGATCCACGGCTCATACATGCATGAACTATTTTTTATGGCTATATACTTGAAGTCTTGAAGTACATATGGCATAGTTTCTTTTTCAAGTTCTTACAGGAAATTGTGTCTTTTTCCCAACTGCTTATCTATGTGTGAAAGGAGCTAAACCAAGTTTTCACAAGTATCCCCAGTCATTTAGGGTCTATTTGGATAGTGTCCACACTGAATCGTGTCTGGCTTGGAGCCTCCCTAAACTGTGCCTGGACAATGTTTGGTTGCTGTCCTGGCACTGTTTCCCTGCCTCATTAAGCGGAAAGGGGTGTGCAAGTTTTGTCACCTGTTTTTTGTTACATATACTTCGGGTGCTGTTGGGGGCTTCCTGCTCAATGATTTTGCAGGTACCCTGAGAGGCCCTTGAGTTTGCCGGAATGTCGATTAACTTCTGTTCCGGCAAATTCGAGTACTCCATATGTCCTATTTCCAGCAAAGGTCATGCTGAAATTTTCCGTGAATTTTAGCATGATTTTGCTAAAAATAGGGCATATGGGGTACTTGCGACTAATGCATGGGCTGGGGTATCTTAGTACTTAGTTAAGTAGGATCAACTGCCCCGCCATTCTTGCTGCATTAAACCATAGGTGGCAATAGAGCCAAGTGATTAGGCCCAACTTAGAATTCTCCTTAGCATCGATAAAGTCTTGATGATAAACCCAACATAGGTGGCAATAGAGCCAAGTGATTAGTGCCAAGTGATTAGGCCTAACCTAGGGTGCCTCGGCATCGATAAACCCTAAATGATGAAAACTTAACTTGGCTTCTGTAGGGTGCCTCGGTGTCGATGAGAACCTAAATGATGTACGCTTAGGCTTTTAGGGTGCCTCGGCGTCGAAAAACCCTAAATGATAAAAGCTTAGCTTTTAGGATGCCTTGGTGTTGACAAACCCGAAATGATGAGACCATGATCTTGTTCCTTGACAATAACCAACTTTTTGACCAAACTTTTTTCCTATTTAGAGCGAAACATGGCCCACAACGATGAGGCCGGCGGTTCGGGCGGCAAGCAATTCTGGGAGCTGTCCCGGGAGTTGGAGGAAGAACCTCACCGCTATGGGGACGCCGCGGAAGACACCGATCCTGACAACACAACCCATAGTGGCGTCGGGGATGACACCACTGATGATGGCGCCATGGATGCCACCATTGATGATGGCGGAGCACGCACAGATGGCAGCCAACCAAAGAGGCAACGGAAGGACCGGCACGCGAACGTGCTCGGCACCGTCAGGGAGGAATTTACTGAAGTGTACTCCGACGGGCATCTGACGGCGCCCAAACACGTAGTCAAGGGGTACTCGGTTCAGCTCGGGTGCATTCTCTGGAGCACCGCCTCGATCAACACCGAGAACCTAAGGCATAAAGACCGAGGGAATTTGTGCAGCCTCCTCTTCACGAAGCTGCACGAACGATACATGTTCCACGCTGAGTTTGCAAACACACGCCTCTCGGGGAATAAAGTGAACGGTGCCGCCCTCATGAGGATGAGCACGACCCTGTCTACTTGGAAAAGCACGGTGAAGGCAATGATTGACAAAGGTGATAGTTATGAGAAGATCAAGGCGAAATATCCTTTGATGAGCGAAGATGACTACAAGGAGTTCAAGATCAAGTGCAAGAGCCCCGCAACCTCCGAATCAAGTCAGTGGGGGAAAGAAATGCGGCAGTTGAACTTAGGGGCCCACCAACTCGGTCCCGGCGGTTACAGAGTGGCGGAGCCTATATGGGACAAGGAGGACGTGGAGCGTGCCGAGCAAGGACTACCGCCCCGCTTCGAGAAATACCGTGACAAGCAGACCAGGAACTTTCTCAAGGCCCGGTACAAGGAGGACCCGGTAACAAAGGAGCTTACCATGGATCCAAAGACCAAGGCGCTTGAGCTTGTTCTGGTAAGGAATACACTCCTGCGTAATTAGCTCCATATGGTTGCATTCTAATTAATCCCCAATATTTCTAAATGGTTCATGTTCCTTCCGCAGGACAAAGAAAGCAGTAGCGCGGGGTCGTCTCAGAGCTCCCCTTTCGACACCCCTTTGAATAGGGCGTTGAACATAATGAAAAACAAGGATAAGCTCAGTAAGCCAACGTCAGCTGGTCGTGTGGCCGGCAAAGGCTTGTCCACAAAATGGTCGTCATACTATACTGCTGGTGGGCGAAAGGAGAAAAAGACCAGCTCGGAAAGTCAGTCGCGTGGGGTTGAAGTACTTAAGGCGCAAGTGGCGCGGATTCCGGAGATGGTCCAAGAGCAAGTGCAACAACAACTGGGATCGACGCTCACCGGCATTATGCCTACCTTGATTCATGGGATAACGACGTGGATTGCGGGTGGCCAATAGGGGCGCCCCCGATTCCCAGCTTCACGGCCAGCAACTCGCACAACGCGCTGGCGGCGCCATTGGTGTCTCCAGCGGCGGCGGTATTGGTGTCTATGGCGGCGGAGCCATTGGTGTCTCCGGCGGCGGCGGTATTGGTGTCTCCGACGCCGGCATTGGAGCTTAATGCACCCGGGTGTACGCCGGCCGGCACCTCGCCAGCAAGCGGCCCCTCCGTCAGTTGCACGCCCGCCGTTGGCGGTGCCTCGACATTAGCCGAGCTCGACGCCATCATCATGGTAACTAATTAAGCCTCTCGGCCGAGGACTTCATCTCCTTGCCTTTGACTGGGCATCCCTGACGCCCTACATGTTTTCGCAGGGCGCCGCCGACGTTCCGTGCACTCTCCTGCACTTCGTGAATGACAAGTTGGTCGATGTCGCCAAGGGCAAAATCGTTCAACCGGGCAACCCCGTGTTCCACGGTAAACCGATGCCACCCACCGTGTATAGGGTTCAACTGGTTCGGGTGCTTCCAGGCTGCGACGAGTTGTTACCTCCGATTGAACCCGCCGGGGCCGACGAAGATGATCTAATGACCCTCAGCACCTGCCTAAGCTGGCCCCTGCTTTGGCCGAAGAGCCAGATTCGTTTGGTGGCGGGGTACACCACCCCAAAGACAACACCGCCAGTCATGCCGGCGCCAAGCCATGGCAAGACCGCCGCAACGCTACCGGACATGCCGGACATCCCTATGGCACAGGATCCGAACATGCATATGGCACAGGATCTGGACGACGACGACAACGACGACGGCCGTACATTTAGCAACGTCGATAAGTACTTTGCCGAACAAGGGTATGATGACGAATTCTGCGGGCCTCTTTCTCAAGAACCCAACCAAGACGACCGCGGTCTAGCTGGTACGGCGGAGAAACCCAGTTGCAACAGGCGTCGTCTGGCGTTCAGTTCTCAGGAGACGCCTCCAGCTGCCAACTTCACCGAGCCTCAGATAGCTGAGGTGCCAAATATTATCAGCTCCAACACACTCAAGAAGGCGGTCTGTGATCAGAACTCGGTCCCATTACAACAGAAGAAGAAGGGACGGAAAAGAAAGAGTAACAAGGGTGCGAGCCAGCCGGCACCAAGTACGATCCGTGCTCAGGACGAGCCACCTTCACCTAAGGATATCTCGAGGAGGGTGCATGTGGCAGGTAGGGCGATGCTACCGACAAATATGCTCAATGTTGCAACCGGTGCTATGCGGAGTCTGCATGACAATGTTCTTTCTTTGGAGAAGCGGCGTCTCAGAGAGAATGATGTGGCATACCCGGTTTTCGTGGCCAAGGTGCAAGAGGGCAAGGGCTTTGTGGATGGCGCCATTGGGGGTACGATCGTCCTACAGTTTGATGACATCTTTGCTATGTTTAACCTTCATCCGCTGCACTACACCTTCGTTCAGCTGTTTTCGCTGAGTATGGAGGTGCAGATCATTAGAGACAAGACCCCGGACATCGTGCTAGTCGACCCCTTCTACATGCGTGCCAAGCTCTTGGGCAGCGCTGGGGACCGCCAAGTCACGAGTTCACACCTCGAAGGTGTCATTCTGGCAAACCCAGATAAGGATAACTTCCTCGTGGCTTACTTTCCTGAGTAAGTCATCCCTTAACCGCCCCGTAACATATGATTTCTTAGATTTCGATTGTTCTTTTTTTCTAACATTCCGTGTTCTGTGTAGTGACACACATTGCACACTCATCCTCTTAAGCCCGAAATATTCCATGGCCACGTATTTCGACCCGAACCGTGACTCCAAGATGGACTACACAAATATCAAGAAAGTTCTTGATGATGTTCTCCCCGGCTACGCCAAATCTGGAGGCACCTTCACTAGGCTAGTTCGTAGGTACGTCAAGCACGTGTTTGCCCATAATACTAAGTTGTGCTGCGTCAAGCAGCCGCCTGGCGGTCATAAGGATGCCTACTACACCCTCCATCACATGCGGGCGATCGTAAGGGACCATCATCATCTTCTGCTACCTGATAATCTCAAAGATTGGGCCGCGAGCTTGTCGGCAATCTAGGACGCGGACATCAGACAAGAATTCTTTCGCATCCAGTCGGAGTTTGCGGACATCATCCATCAAGATGTCCTTCATACCTCAGGGCAGTTCTACCTCAGATATCAACCGTCCAACAGGGAGATAGACGGAACGCTACAAATGCAGGCTGACAATGCCTGCGATTTCATGACCATCACGACAGACGGTGGCTTCATCCACGCTCCGGTCCCATGAGTCGAGTCGACAGTAGTGATGCTATGTGTAGTTCTGAAACATTGATTGGCTCATGTTGTAACTAAACTTTAATGAACTTGTATGTCTCTTTGGTTTGGACAGTCGTTCAACTTAGATGTAATCAATGCTATTTATTAGTAGGACCATGAATCATGCTATTAATGTCATGTCTTGCTTTTCTCTTCTGATCCTTTTGTTGCATACTTATATATTGCTTATGTATGTATTGTCTGTTGTTTCGCTTGTGCATAGAGATGCCGTCGTATGTCGTGTACGAGGGTAAGGTTCCCGGAGTCTACGACGACTGGGAGGAGTGTCGGAGACAGGTTCACCATTTCAGCGGTAATAGTTACAAAGGGTACACCACTAGGGCAGAGGCGGAATCTAGATACGCCCGCTATCTAGCGGGAGAGAGGAGGGAGCATTGGAGGAACCGGATGAAGACCAGTTTCATCGCGATGATGCTCATCGTGATGACCGCAGCTCTCTTCTATGTGATGGTAGTTTAGATGATCGATATCGACTTGTAATGTGAAGACAAACTCGATACTCGCGGTCTCGAGACTTGTAATGTTTTATCTTTGTTCGGTCTTTTGAATTCAGAGACTAATATGATGAATTGTATTTGGAGACTAATCTTCTATTGTATTCGATGAATCTGCTGTTGCTGTGTGCTGCTGTCTATATTCTGTCAAATAATATATTTTGTAACCTGTGCAAAAATCAGAAAAGTAAAAAAAAACCTAATATTCATACTAATGGCGCATCACTATAGAGTGCGCCATTAGTATGCCAAAGTATACTAATGGCGCATCACACAAGAGTGCGCCATTAGTATGCCAAAGCACATGGTTAAATATGCCCCCCTGGGAGGCATACTAATGGCGCATGGTGTTCTATACTAATGGCGCACTGCGTGGTGCGCCATTAGTAAGAAATACTAGTGGCGTGATACTAGTGCCGCACCAGTAGTGCGTCATTAGTAGGCAAAACTGGTGCGCCATTAGTAGGCCTTTTCCTAGTAGTGATGATTGTTGCCAACTTCAACCATCATAGTTTCCTTGCTATCCGCCATATATAAATCGTACGGCCTATAATGCAGGATGGCAGGCACACCATCATCGACAACTCCGTTTTTATAAGAGTAGAGATAAAATATATTAAATGTAGTATAACATGTTCATAACCACGCCATTTGTATCACCGTTATATATATTCACACATGCGTCGGTTTGAAACACTATGATAAATTCTTCAAATATCTGAATTCGCTTTTTATAATGAAGTATATATGATATCTATTCGTCTTTCACACCCACACAACCCTCTTATCTTTGTAGCTAGCGCCAACTTTCTCTTGTGCATGCACACGCCCGCATCCCTCTCACCCTCCCTCAGCATTCTCTAGCTCCATCACGCAAATTCATCTTTTCACTTTAGGTCGTTCACCCACGGTGTGTGTAGGCCCCCCAGCTCCTTCTTTACGGCACACATCGATCGATATGCCTCTCTAGCCAGGTGTGCCTAGCACAAACACAAGCTTCCCCTCTTCTCTTGTCACCGTCCATGCCTCACTCCCACCACTCTTTTCATCATTCTCGTACTTGCACACTCCTTCCCCCTCGATATAGTATGCCTCTCGTACCACCTCCTACATGCATCCCTCTCTCTCTCTATCCTTCTCCTCGTGCCTCATTTGCTTCTAACACACACATGCATGTATATCAATCGATCTCCCAACATATACCTAGATCGACTTTAACTACCCCCCATCGATCGACGTACCTCACAAGTTATGTCTCTCCTTTCTCTAACAAAGGGCGATTGATCTTCCTATGTAGTTACGTCTGCTTACCACATCCACATCGTCCCCCCTCATCATTCGTGCATGCCTCCTGACCCGTCTCTCACACGCACGTGCACAGACAACAAGCAGCCATCTCCTCTCTTATTGATATTGCGGGCGTGCCCTCCATTTTTCTAGCAAGCCTATCCCACCATTTGTTAGAAGCAACTCCACTACCACCCCCTCCAACACTCTAGCTCTGTCTCTCTCTCAACCTTATTCCTCTCCTGCACATATGCATGGATGCCGATCGATCTCCCTTAATAGATGAGGCAGATCAATCTCCTTAATACATGAGGTAGGCCTCTCTCCTCCTCCACACATATACCAGCCATTGTACCTCTATAGTTAATTGGGCCTCCCTCTTCCCCCACCACACACCGATAGTCGAACGCTGCAGGTAGGTATCCATGCCACAGAGACAAACTGCACATGTCCCATCTCATGTTCCAGTATGCCAGCCACTCTATATCGTTGACATGGGCACACACAAATTCGATGGCACTCTTTATCGATCGCACACGCACACACACACACACATCATCCCTCTCTTCGATTCTATGGACACCTCAAGATGCATTTGTATGAGTAGTTTATCTTGTGAGAGAAAAGGTTGAACGAGGGAAGGCCTTATTTGCGAACGTGGAGAGACGTGTGGGTATATTTTTGCAAAATTGCCATAGTTTTTTTCCTATCCGTTAGATATAAATCCGACGGCCTATATTGCAGGATGGCCCGCACACCATCATCACCGACTCTGTTTTCTACTCCCTCCGTCCGAAAATACTTGTCATCAAAATGGATAAAAAGAGATGTATCTAAAACTAAAGTACGTCTAGATACATTTCCTTTCATCCATTTTGATGACAAGTATTTCCGGACGGAGGGAGTATTTGTCTTTTTAGAGATTTCAACAAGTGACTATGACCGGACCTTACCAACATACTCAAAAAAGTAGTCCATAATTTTGATGTTACCCTCTTTTCTTGGCGGTGCAGTGCCATCTGGATACCTCATAAATAAATAAAGTACTACATGATACTAATATATGATACATGGCGCAGGAGTACTAAGTATTATTAATACAGTTTTGCTAGAACTCATCTAGATGAGATATAATTTGGTCTCATTCATCTTTTATAGCCATTGGATGTGATGCTATATAAGATGCGTGTGTGCTGACGTGGGTTGTATTTGTTCTTGTGCAACGAACTGACCACTGCATGTCATGTTTGATAGTCTCAAGTCATTAAAAGCATACAAGACCCACATTTCTTCTTAGTTGATTCCTCTATTTATGTCAAAAAATAAGAAACAACGTGAGAGTTAATGCACCACGCCTATGTGTTTACTATTTGGTTTTCGTAAGATGACTTAATACTCACCTAGACGGAGGGAGTATTCGATTTGACAGTGGGCGTCGCAGTTCCCGATACGGCTTTAATGCAGACGAGGGAGGGAGTAGCGGTTCCCGATATGTTGAACGGCCAATGCATCCTCCTTCAATTAATGCATGAAGGAAGTAATGGGAGGAGGTCCCGGAAAAGAGGCTGCACGATGTGAATGCAACGCATTTTGCCCTCATTGCCCTCATATAAAGGCGCCCCTCCATTCCAATGCATCTACGACATCATACGCACCTAAGCATTTGCCTAAGCGCCTACACTAAGTGCAAAAGAGCTCACTCCAGACCCATGGCGGCGATGCGCATGAGTGGCCAGCGGCTACGCAAGATGGTCCACGACGCCGGCCTGTGGCATGGCGCCGAGGATCGTCTCCAGACGGTGTTGGAGACCGGCTGGTGGATGGCCGCCGTTGACGCCAACTACGACTCTCAGTTGGACCAGATGATCGTTGCCACTAGCAACAAGTTCACCATCCTCAAGAAGCTCGCGGACGACATCGCCGTACTCCTCCAGCTCGCGCACCCGGGCTCCTCATTGCCTGCCACCCTAATCGGCCACCATGGACGAAACCTCTTTCAAGCACTCGTGGCCCTGCGACTGCCCGCCGACGCCACGAAGAATGTCCACCTGGAGGTCGCGCTCGCTGCGAGGCGCCTCTTCCTGCAAGAATTCGTCGACCTACACATCCACGTGTACGAGGAAATCGTGTACATAGGTATCTACAAGGCCAGTGAGGACGCTACGACGTTGGCCTTCCTCAACCGGCTGGAAGCCTTGGATGCCTTTGCTGAGAAGCACCTCGACCTCGCCACAAAAGCCGCCGCTCCTTAGCCGCCGGTCGGTGGCCCGACGCATTAAGTTGAGGAGGAGGAGGTCGTACGTTCGTGGATCCATCTTTCTTCTTGCCTTCTGTAACCACCACTGTGATCGCATCATCATGGCCTTAATTCTTATTGTGCTGTTGCATTTTCGTTCCAGTCAATACCGACATGTGCGATCCCTTTGCTTAATTATATGCATCACTGTAACTAGTACTCCATCCGTCAATTTATAAGTTGTGCTTACCTTTTCCATCAACTTCATGCAACGCGCGGGCATCTTGCTAGAAACACTAGAATATGTCTATATAATCCGTATGTGATAGTCCATTTAAAATCTCAAAAGACAAATATTTAGGTACGGAGGGAGTAATATATTAGGAGTATATCAAAACAATAGTGATTTCTTTCAAGTTTGTGAACAAATACTACTATTCTACTACTTTGGATCCGTTGCAACGCACGGGCACATTGCTGGTAAAAGGAAAAGGCCTGCCGCGTTCGCGTCGCACCCCCACACGCCTTGGAATCAGGAGTACAACACGGCCCGTCCGGCATGACACATAGCTTAGGGAAGGTGTGTTGCCTAGCATTTTCACTTTCATGTGGGTCCGCCGATGAGCAAACCGACACCCCGCCCGCCGCCAGGTTGGAAAACATAAACGAGGGGAAGATCTAGCTGTAGCACGGAAGCCAAGAAATTTGGTGTCAGACGGGGCTTGTTGATAGAGTAGGAGCATTTCGTACTAGTACTACTCCTACTAGTACCAAGTTTGTACTCCTAATACTATATTACTAGTACTACCACTATACAACTAGTAGGTACGTGCACGACACAACATCGTAGGAACAAAAAACGGGAAGATCTTGTTTTGGGTGATTTATCTTTTTTTCAATCAACGTAGTATGAATAATATGATGTGGGGGGCACCCATGAAGCTTATGTGGCTTGGTTGCATGGCTACGGAAGGTTAAAGAAAAATAAATAGATAATGTGTTTAGAGTGCACTCCACTAAATAGATGTACTTTGGATCCATTGCAAGGGATCGGCACATCTATATCTATACCCCTATATAGTGTGTGAAAAACTTTGAAAGTTGGTCGTTGGATGAAGCCAATCCGACGGTACAAAGATGGCAAATCCGAGCACTACTGGCCGTTGGATATCATCCACCAGATTCTGCCACATGTATAATCTAGAAGACTCCATGGTTGAACTTAATTCATGACTAACTTTGCCACAACTAGGCTTAGGCAAAGTTATTAGTTCTTCAAAATGAGAGACACAAGTTGGCAAGCCTAAGGGAATCTTGCCACATTTTTGTGTGTATGTCATGTGGGGCCTTAGTGTGGCTTGCCTAAGGTGTGGCTTGAACCAAACACTCACCTAAGTTAATCAAACTTGCCTAACCTTACATTCCACCAGATTTTGCCACATCTTAGAATCCAGAAAGCTCCACATGTAGAAGCATAATGCACAAACCACCAGAATCTCATGCGTGCAATGCACGTGTACCTTACTAGTACTAGTTGGCAGTAGTAAGAAACAAATTCCAGTTTTGGCACGAGCTCATACTGCGGGAGCACCACAAGGCCTGCCGCAGGAGTTACATTTCCCTCTCGGGGCCCACAGGACCGAACTTCAGTGGCTTAGTGCCCGGCTTATGAGTCAATGACATGCGGACCTTAAATGCGGCTGGCCCACATGTCATTCTCATGGTGGTGGCGTGGTTCGCGACTCACTCGTTCGAGATGAACTGGCCGGTGGTGGCGTGGCCATGGCGAGGGTGCCACAGCTGGGCGTCGGGGCGTTACGAGGCGTAGATGGCCACACCGGTGGGTACTACATGTAGTACATAAGTACTCCAACTGAGGATTGATGCCCGAGACGAAATGTGTCATAGCCTGTCGGTGTCAAAACCGGCAGATCTCGGGTAGGGGGTCCCGAACTATGCGTCTAGGCGGATGGTAACAGGAGACAAGGGACACGATGTTTTTACCCAGGTTCGGGCCCTCTCGATGGAGGTAAAACCCTACTCCTGCTTGATTAATATTGATGATATGGGTAGTACAAGAGTAGATCTACCATGAGATCAGAGAGGCTAAACCCTAGAGGCTAGCCTATGGTATGATTGTTGTTATTGTGTCCTACGGACTAAACCCTCCGGTTGGGGCTAGGGTTACACAGAGTCGGTTACAAGGAAGGAGATCTACATATCCGTATTGCCAAGCTTGCCTTCCACGCCAAGGAGAGTCCCATCCAGACACGGGACAAAGTCTTCAATCTTGTATCTTCATAGTCCAACAGTCCGGCCAAAGGTTATAGTCCGGCTGTCTGGATACCCCCTAATCCAGGACTCCCTCAGTAGCCCCCGAACCAGGCTTCAATGACGATGAGTCCGGCGCGCAGATTGTCATCGACATTGCAAGGCGGGTATTTCTCCAAATCCCGAATACCTGTTAAATAGTGTCCGGCTTCTCGTAATGCTCCGCTCTTTGGCTTCTACGCCCAATAATGGCCACCTTCCACGTGTCAAGCGAATGTGAAGAGCCAGGGTGTTTTTACATTTACCCCCTAGCTATGCAAATGAGCTGTCTATTAAAGAGACGGGGATTTAGATCCAAACCACACCATCCTCCCTTAGCGAGCATTCATCGGAGCGCACCCGAAAGAAATCCATTCCATCATGGCCGATCGACGCAGCTCCTCCTCTCGTTCCCCCAGCCCCAATCCTGGAGATTGGGAGAGGTGTTCCGTCCCGCACATCCAACTGGTGAAGCTTCAGACCCAAGGATTTCTCCCCCCAGCGTATATGGTCCCAGTTCGAGCCGGGCTCGCCACCTACAATGGTGGAGAGCAAGCAGAGAGCTTTCCCAATCCCTCTAAGGGAGAGCGGGTATGCCTTGTCCCCTATTTGATAAGAGGACTCAGATTTCCAATTCATCCATTTCTCCGGGGGCTCCTGGAGTTCTACGCCCTCCAGTTGCACAGCCTTACCCCTGCATCCATACTACATATTGCGGGCTACGTAGCCCTTTGCGAGTTGTTTTTGGGTTGCGAGGCTTATTTCACACTGTGGAAGAAGTTGTTCTGCCTTGTGCCCCGTTCTTAGAGGGGGTTAATATATCAAGTGGGCGGAGCCGAAGTATGGCGCATCGCCGGGACCGGATATCTATCCGGAACCCCGAAGAAGGCGTCCGAAGACTGTCCTTCAGAGTGGTTTTATATAGAAGACGTCCCCCTTCCAGATCCTATTCGGATCGGCCTTCCTGAGTTCGATAATGCTCCTTTGAAGAAACGCCTGAGCTGGCGCCCACGGAGCCCCCCAGGAAGAAGATGACGGAGACGTCCTTTACTTGATGAGCCGGATAAAGTTGTTGGCTCATTCCGGACTGACCATGATCGAAGTCATGGAAATGTGCATTATGCGTGGGGTGCAGCCGCTTCAATATAGAGGCCACCCCATGTGGGATTTCAACGGGGAGGATGACGCCACCCGCTGCGGCCGCAAGGGGCCGGACTCGACCGCTGCTCTAGCAAAAATCTTGTCCGATTTGTACAAGGGAGATGAGGAGGAATTCCTCCGCGTCAATCCACATGGCGGATTTTCTATGTATAATCCTCCGAGCTGGGTAAGTCAACACCTTTCATGTCCATCCGTTCCCATATTCCCATAGTTAAGTATTTTACCTTGCGATTTCAACGCAGGAGCTACATAAGGCTGTAAGGGAGATCAACAGCCCACCTCCACAACCAGAGGATCCAGAGCGATCCCTCGACCCGGCCTCCCAAGAGGATCCAGACATATTTGTGGAACTAATTGATAGGGTGTTTTACCAATTAAGTAGTGACGAGGCCTTGGTGGCCATTACGGCCGATTACCCTGGGCTGCTCCCAGCTTCGCAGGTAACTGAGACCAAAGTCCCAATATTTTGAAAAGGATTCATCCTTGTGCACTTTGCCTACTGTATACCAACGGTGTTTTACAGGGAGGCCCTCGGGACGTCATGCTGAGCCCGCGGCGACAAGCCAGCAAGGGGCTGCGAGGCCGGGCAGGCCAAAAAGAAATGCAGTCCGGACTGAGACACCGGCGCAGCGGTATGGCATGCCACCTCACTCCATGGTATCATTTTTAAAGGCATATTAATTCTCGTGCTTTCTTAGGAAGAAGAACACTCGCCAGACTATATCCGGAGAGGTCGCCAATCATGCCTCCACCAGTCAGGCTCCATGGTCGGACCCGGAAGCGGGAGCGAATACGAGGCGTACGCCGGATGCTCCTCTGACAGAGGATGCAAACAAAATCTCCGCCACAAATTCCAAGGTGGAGAACGCCATGAACCACATGCGTCGCCGAGTCGTTCTCTGTGACGCTTGTTTCTCCCAAGAGGCATTTGACACCTTCAACTCGGGAGACGCATACCTCCATGCTGCTCAGAATGGTCTAGCCAGAGCCACTGACCAATATGTAAAGGATATACGGGTGAGAGAATTTGATGATTATATATAGTAGTAGCCCCTGAGACTTGAAACAGTTAGAATAACTGATTTAAGGATCATTTGTTATGCAGGTTCTTACAGAAAAGAATACCCAATTGTCCCATGAGCTTGAAGAGTGTAAGGCCCAACTTCAGGCCGCACTGGCCGCCGAAGAGAAGTCCAAGAAGACCCCCTCTGGTAACACATATTTAAAATGATAGATACCATATAGAGTGCGGCATATGTGCACATCTGATAACAAATATTGCAGATGACGCCGGAGGAAATCCGGATGAGCAACATCTCTTACGCCGGCTAAAGGCCGGCGAGAGCATGCTTACGAGGGTTAGGCAGGAGAAAAATAATCTCCAGGATGCCAACACCCAGCTGGGCGTGGAACTGAAGGATGTTCCTGCCCAACTGCCGGACTCCGTGAAGGAGAATCAGTGGCTTCGATGCGGCATTTTCAGTAAGTGCTTGAACGAACTTGTTAAAAAGAGTTCGGCGAAGAAGCCTGCTAACAGAGTTATGTCTGTAGGTATGCTGACGGGTCGTCCCGTGGATGAGATGCCCGGGTCTGCGGGTGATCTTCTACCAGAGCTATCGCAACTGCACGAACGAGTTCGGCGGGTGATGCGAGGTGTTGCCCAGGCCTTATGGCCATCCGACTCCCTTTCTGAAGGTCTTGGAGAGCTTGCGGAGAAGCTTAAGGGAGCGCGGCGGCGCTTTCGATTATGGAAGATATCGGCCTGCCGTCAAGGTGCCAGGGAAGCTTGGGCCATGGTGAAGACATGGTATACCAAGGCTGACCCAAACCAAATGGCTGAGGTCGGACCTGTGGGGCCCGATGGGAAAGAGATCCCCGTGAGCTTAGTGTACGGGCAAGTAGAATTGGCTGCAAAGTATTCCCAACAGGACTGTAGACTAGACAGCTTGTTGGATGTTATAGAAGAGGAATTTAACTAGTCAAATTGACTATGTAATTAAATTGACATGTATAATGCCTTCTAGCCGGATTGTAGATCATTTGTCATGGCGGACATTTCCGCTTCAACCTCGGGACCCGATAGTCCGGAGTGTATTCGAATACCCTCTCGGTTATGTAAGAACCGGGGCATGCATGGAAACCAGGCGTAGGGTTCATTAGTGCTTGAACAGACAAGTGCCCAACTAGTTATGTTATATTACATGGTTAGTAAGAAACATCTTCCAGGGAGAATAGTTCCGTTAGGGGTTCCTTTCCCTAGGTTCGCATGCCCTAAAGTGCATGTACGTACTGTGAAAAGAGACGCAGAAAAGAGCATCTGGGGGCACATATATAAATAAGTAAAAAAATCATCTTTTGTTCACTGACCGAATATTCTCTTAAGAACGCTAGCTTTTGGCTTCACCCAGTCTGAGGTACACATCCGGCTGACCCGGTAGTAACAATCGCAGAGGTGCTCCCCTTATGCCCTAGCCGAATTAACGGGAACATAGGGCATAAATACAAGAGCCAGGCAACCCAGCTTGGCCAAAACTTAAGTCATATCGATGCATATAATGGTGAATAAAAGGTACATGCGGAAGAATGGCACATGTGCTCGGCATGAAGCCCGTATAGATAAATAAGCTTCTGTGAGAGAAGCCCCCATGTATAATGAGCGCGGATAGCGCGTCCATTGTGCGCAAATAGGGCACAAATTGGCCCTTAAAGGCTGTGAGAGAAAAGAAGGGGAGAAGGAGAGAAATAAAGGGTAGATAGTAAAAAGTGGACAGAGGAAGGAGACGAACACAGAGTCTGGTGCTAGGCGTAGAATCTTCGGAGTCTGGCTGCGTTCCATGGGTTCGGCTCGAGTCGATTATCCGATGTGTCCCGCAGACGGTACGCTCCACCAGTCAGAACTTGGTCAATAATGAAGGGACCCTCCCATTTGGGCTTGAGTTTGTCCTTTTTCTTCTCCGGTAGGTGTAGAACTAACTCGCGAACATTATAAGTTTTGGCCCGTACTTCTCTGCTTTGGTATCTTCGAGCCTGCTGTTGATAGAATGCGGAACGGGCTTTTGCCATATCACGCTCCTCCTCCAGGGCGTCCAAACTGTCCTGCCGATCGAGCTCGGCTTCTCTTTCTTCGTACATGTGCACTCGAGGTGAGTCATGAATTATGTCACAGGGCAGAACCGCCTCTGCGTGGTATACCATAAAGAATGGTGTGTATCCGGTAGTGCGATTCGGCGTGGTCCGCAGCCCCCAGAGTACGGAGTCGAGCTCCTCTACCCAGTGCGTGTTAGATTCCTTTAGGGACCACACTAGTCTGGGTTTGATGCCGCTCATGATAAGACCATTTGCTCACTCGACTTGACCGTTAGTTTGTGGGTGATAGACGGAAGCATAATCGAGCTTGATGCCCATGTTTTTGCACCAGAGTTTTACCTCGTCGGCCGTGAAGTTCGTGCTGTTATATGTGATGATGTTGTGGGGGACGCCATAACAGTGTACAACCCCGGATATAAAGTCTATCACCGGTCCGAATTCGACCGTTTTAACAGGTTTGGCTTCTATCCATTTGGTGATTTTATCCACCATGACCAGCAAGTATTTCCTCTTGTGGGTTGCCCCTTTAAGGGGTCCAACCATGTCGAGCCCCCAGACCGTGAAGGGCCAGGTAATGGGGATTGTTTGGAGGGCGGTGGGTGGCATATGGCCTTGGTTTGCAAAAAGCTGGCAACCAACGCAACGTTGGACTAAGTCCTGAGCGTCTGCCCGGGCCGCCGGCCAATAAAAACCTGTACGGAAGACCTTGCTTACAAGGGCCCGGGATGCAGCGTGGTGGCCTTCGAGTCCGGCATGAATTTCAGCCAGAAGCTTCCGCCCTTCCTCTTCGGAGATGCACCTTTGAAGGACTCCGGTGGTGCTTTTCTTATAAAGCTCTCCCTCATGGACCTTATAGGCTTTAGATCGCCGCACTATGTAGTGTGCCTCATTTTGGTCCTCGGGGAGTTCCTGCCTAGTTAGGTAGGCCAGGAATGGTTCTGTCCATGGGGCGATGACGACCATTATAACGTGGGCTGAAGATGTTATTTCAGTGGCAGAGCCTCCGATTATGTCAGAGTGTTCGGTATCGGGCATTGCGGTTGGGTCCGGGCTGTTATTGTTGGGTTCCCCTTCCCATAGCACGGATGGCTTGAACAGCCTCTCCAAAAAGATGTTGGGGGGACTGCATCGCATTTTGCATCGATGCGTGCGAGGACATCTGCCGCCTGATTGTTTTCCTGGGCTACATGGTGAAATTCGAGCCCCTCAAACCAAGCTGACATTTTTAGGACAGCGTTGCGATAGGCCGCCATTTTCAGATCCTTGGCATCAAAGTCTCCATTTATTTGGAATATTGCGAGGTTCGAATCCCCCCCGCACCTCTAGGCGTTGAATGCCCATGGATACTGCCATCCGGAGACCATGTAAAAGGGCCTCATATTTGGTTGCGTTTTTGGAGTCCGTATACATTATCTAGAGTACGTATTGAACTGTATCTCCGGTTGGGGACGTCAAAACGACGCCAGCCCCTAGACCAGCCAACATTTTGGAGCCGTCGAAGTGCATGATCCAGTTGGAATACGCGCTGTACTCTTTAGGGAGTTCGGCTTCCGTCCATTCAGCGACAAAGTCGGCCAGTACTTTCGACTTAATGGCTCACCGCGGCTTGTAAGTTATGTCGAACGGGAGGAGCTCAATGGCCCATTTGGCAATCCGGCCCGTGGCGTCGTGGTTGTTTATAATATCATTAAGTGGCACTTCCGAGGCAACTGTTATCGAACACTCTTGAAAGTAGTGTCACAGTTTCCGGGATGCCATGAATACCGCGTATGCTATCTTTTGATAATGCGGGTACCGTGACTTGCATGGAGTAAGGACAGTGGATACATAATAGACCATCTTTTGAAGGGGGAATTTATGTCCGTCCGTTTCTTGTTCGACGACGAGCACTGCGCTCACAACTTGATGGGTTGCCGCAATGTATAACAGCATTGGTTCGCTAATGTTTGGCACGGCCAGGAATGGGTTGGTTGCTAATATGGCTTTTATTTCTTCCAATCCGGCTGTGGCGGCATCCGTCCACTCGAAGTGTTCAGTGCACCGTAGGAGGCGATAAAGGGGTAATGCCTTTTCTCCCAGGTGGGAGATAAAGCGGCTTAGAGCCGCCACACATCTGGTTAATTTCTAGATTTGTTTGAGGTCTGTTGGGATATCCAACTATGACAGAGCTTGGATCTTGGCTGAATTTGCTTCAATTCCTCTGCCGGATACAATGAAGCCCAGGAGCTTTCCGGCAGGCACGGCGAAAACACATTTTTCCGGGTTGAGCTTGATGTCATATGTTCGGAGGTTATCGAATGTGAGTCTCAAGTCGTCTACTAGAGAGTCGACATGCTTGGTTTTGACGACCACATCATCTACGTATGCCTCCACTGTTTTGTCGATCTAGTTTGCCAGACATGTCTGAATCATGCGCTGATATGTTGCGCCGGCGTTTTTGAGCCCAAAGGGCATTGTGTTGAAGCAGAAGGGGCCGTATGGTGTGATGAATGCCGTTGCGGCTTGGTCGGGCTCCACCATCTTAATTTGGTGGTAGCCGGAGTATGCGTCGAGGAAACACAATGAGTCATGTCCTGCGGTAGCATCGATAATTTGATCGATGCAGGGTAGGGGAAGGGATCCTTTGGGCAGGCCTTGTTGAGGTCCTTGAAATCGACGCACAAGCGCCGGGATTTATCCTTCTTTGGTACCATCACCAGGTTTGCTAGCCAGTCCGGGTGTTTTATTTCTCTAATGAATCAGGCCTCCAATAACTTGGCTAGTTCCTCTCCCATAGCTTGTCTCTTAGGCTCAGAGAAACGCCGAAGAGCCTGCTTGACCGGCTTGAATCCTTTTAGGATATTGAGGCTGTGCTCGGCCAGCCTGCGTGGGATTCCTGGCATATCTAAGGGATGCCAGGCGAATATGTCCCAATTCTCGCGCAGGAAATCTCGTAGTGCGGCGTCCACAGCAGGGCTTAACCGTGCCCCAATAGTGGCTGTTTTTGTAGGGTCCGTTGGATGGACTTGGATTTTGACTGTTTCATCCACTGGTTTAAAGAAGGTAGACTTGGATCTCTTATCAAGTATCACGTCGTCCCTATCCACCGTGGAGCGCAGCGCAGTCAGTTCCTTGGCCGCGAGGGCTTCAGATAATGCCTCGAGGGCCAATGCGGCTGTCTTGTTTTCGGCGCGGAGTGCTGTGTCCGGATCGCTAGCGAGAGTGATGATTCCGTTGGGCCCAGGCATTTTGAGCTTCATGTACCCGTAATGGGGTATGGCTTGGAAGAGTGTGAATGCCTCCCGCCCTAGAAGGGCGTGGTATCCGCTATTGAACGGGGCCACTTGGAACGTAATCTCTTCGGACCTGTAATTCTCCGGCGTGCCGAACACCACATCTAGTGTGATTTTGCCTGTACAACGCGCTTCTCGACTGGGGATTATTCCTCTAAAGGTTGTGCTGCTTCGCTCGATGCGGTTCCAGTCTATTTCAATTTTTTGAAGGGTTTCCTCATAGACGAGGTTTAATCCGCTGCCGCCGTCCATGAGCACCTTGGTGAGTCGAAAGCCGTCCACAATTGGACTGAGGACCAATGCAGCTGGTGCTCGGGCTGTTCGGAACTGAGGTTCATCACTGGCATGGAAGGTAATAGCCGTGTCACTCCATGGATTTATTGTTGCCACATAGTAGATTTCGGCAAGGCTGCGGAGCGTTCTCTTTCGCCTATTATTTGATGCAAAGGTCTCAAAGACTGATAATACCGTATTGTTATCCCTGGGATGGTGCTCTGTGGCCTCTGGGATGAGAAGATCCTCGCCACTTTTGGCTACCTGTCGGAGTATCCAACATGCTCTAAGGCTATGTGTTGGTGTGGCGCCTTCTGTACTATGAATTTTGCAGGGTCTGTTGAGCCATCCCTCCAGTACGGTTCCATGCCCTGTAGAGGGTTTTTGCTTCTTGGTAGTTGACCCGGGTGTATTGTGATAATGCACCCTTTTATTTCGGACTGGGTTTGTATTCAGGGCCGGATTTATCCCAAAAGTTTGTTTCGCTTTTCCAGGCACTTTCCATCGCACAGTACTTTCGTACTATGGACGCCAAGTCAGTGAAGCGTGTTATCTCACGGTGATTTATGGCGTTAAGGATTCCCTTGTCCGTGCAATTATTGCAGAAAAATAGGATTGCGTCTTCCTCGTGACAGTCCTTAACCTTGTTCATCGCAAGGAGGAATCTGGCCCAATAGTGATGTACTGTTTCCTGGGGCTCTTGCCTGATGTGGGAAAGATCGCTTATGTTTGGGTGGGTGGGTGGAATTGAATCCGAACCCTTACCCGATCTAGGATCCAGGGGCCGAGGAGTTACCAATTTTGGAAGTTCCGATTCTGGGGTGTTACCCGATAATCCTGGCCTGCTGCCTGACTCTAAGTTCAGGGATTGGACGTTGTCCTCCCGCGAACGGGCATCCGGCTCGGAGAGCTCGGGAATCCGGACATAGTTGATCCTCAAGGTAGAGGAAAGGTCCCCGCATTGTTCCTCCACCACTGCAATATGATGGGTGACTGGTGGAGAGTTAATCTCCCTTTGATCGGGTTTAAGCCCAATCCGATCATAGTCCGTAGCGACTACCAAGGCGGCGATGCGATCCAAGAGCTCGTTTAAGGAAGCGAGCTCCATTGGATCCATCTGTTCGGCGAGTGCCGATTTGACGTGGAGGCTGTTTTTGATGACCCGAGAAGTCATCGTCGGCGCGGCGGCCGAATAGGCGGTCATGATGAAACCGCCTAGCCGGAGAGTTTGGCCGACAGCCAAAGCTCCCCCAACAGTAGTACCATCTTTAAAGACGAGACAAGACATCCTTCCTTCTGGCGACGACACAGTGGAACTCTCAATGAAAGCACCAATGTCGGTGTCAAAACCGGCGGATCTCGGGTAGGGGGTCCCGAACTATGCGTCTAGGCGGATGGTAACAGGAGACAAGGGACACGATGTTTTTACCCAGGTTCGGGCCCTCTCGATGGAGGTAAAACCCTACTCCTGCTTGATTAATATTGATGATATGGGTAGTACAAGAGTAGATCTACCACAAGATCAGAGAGGCTAAACCCTAGAAGCTAGCCTATGGTATGATTGTTGTTATTGTGTCCTACGGACTAAACCCTCCAGTTTATATAGACACCGGAGGGGGCTAGGGTTACACAGAGTCGGTTACAAGGAAGGAGATCTACATATCCGTATTGCCAAGCTTGCCTTCCACGCCAAGGAGAGTCCCATCCGGACACGGGACGAAGTCTTCAATCTTGTATCTTCATAGTCCAATAGTCCGGCCAAAGGTTATAGTCCGGCTGTCCGAATACCCCCTAATCTAGGACTCCCTCACAGTCGCTGGATGAAAATTCGATGGTGCGGGAGTACGGATCGGAGCACAGCAGCAGAGCAGGCAAACTGCGTCCAATTGGGTGTGTTTGTGGTAGAAAGTTGATGGTCGCCGCAGTTTAGCTTTCCCGCATGTCATGCACACAAAGGCAGAGGAGCGGTGGGGCCGAGAGGGATGAGGAGAACGTCGGGGGGATGAGGATCCCCTGACATGAACAATCCGACCATTCTGTCACTGACATGTGGGACCCATAAGCATGGGTCCCACCTGTCAGTGAAGGAAAGGCAGGGCAGGGCAGTGATATGATTAGATGGCTAGTCTAACTGAAGTAGTAGATGATTATTTAAAGAGGTTTGGAGAATTAGGATTAGATGGCTAGTCTAACTGAAGTAGTAGATGATTATTTAAAGAGGTTTGGAGAATTAGGATTAGATGGCTAGTCTAACTGAAGTAGTAGATGATTATTTAAAGAGCTTAAAACAATGTGAACGCAGTGGGGTTTGGATGCAAATGAAGACGAAGGGGAGGTGAAGAAGCCGAGGAGAATCGGTTCCCGATGGAGAAGTAAATGGGAGAAGTGGCGTGGAGGCAGTTGATTAGACGGCTAGGTAGACTAAACGAAAAGGCCATGCGGGTAGACTGATGAGTCGTACCTGTCTGTGTACGTGCCCATCCTTCCTGATAGGTGGGACCTATGCAAATAGATAAAAAATGTGTCATAGTTTTTTTTGAGCGCGTGAGTGGGAGACACAACATTCTCTGGTTAAGGAATACTCCCTCCGTTTAGGTGAGTATAAGTCACTTTATGAAAATCAGGTTTTCCCAAAACCTTTAGGCATGGAGCATTAACTTCCTACTCGATCCCCTCCCAACCTCGTTAGCCAGCATTCTCTTCCTCTGCTGCCGCATTCTACCTTTCCATTTTTCCTCTTCTCAAGTGTGGAACGATCTGCATGCCGTCCTTGATGCACCAGAATGACCACTGCATGCATCGCGGCAGGGTGTTGATTGGGCATGCACGAGAATTTGGTTCTGCTCGTAATATGGATGATACCTGAACGATGAAGTGAACAAGCATGCTAGCACGGGAGACCTATTTCCTCTATACAATACTAGAGTACTTATGTTCCTACTACTACTACTACTACTACTACTAGTAGTAGTAGTAGTAGTAGTAGTAGTAGTAGTACAACTGTGGTACACTTGATGGTCAAAATACTATTCATCCGGTCCTCACAGTGAAGTGACAACACCCTCGCCTGTCACTAGTCCAGGCGGCATGTTCGGGTTACCAAAGTCAGCCCCACCCTGTGCACTGTGCAGTCTGTTACCGCCGCTATACAGCACATTGGCGCCTCGCCTCGTCTCCCTCTCTGCTCCCATAGCACCACTCCATCTCCATCTCCTTCTCCGTCTCCGTTTCCGTCTCCATCTCACTGTGCCCCCGTGTACCGTCGCCTCACTCGCCTCCCCTAGTACCACTATTCCCTCGCTAGCCGCTCTAGCACTGACATCCTTCTCCCCTGTAAATCAAGCCCCCTTCCAAACTCCACCATGGCCGAACGCGAACCGCACATCATCCATATGAGCCGCGATTGGAGCAATCTCCCCAGTGACATCCTCGACCTCTGTTGTTCGTGTATGGATATGTTGAGTGCCCTGCGGCTGGCTGCATGCTCGAGGGACATGCACACGACCATCATCGAAGCGAGGCCTAAGCTTTTCAAGACACCATGCTTGCTGCTATCTGGTCTTGTGAGATTGGCTCACCATGATACGGAGGCGTGCATGATGCCCCTCGACTTCAATCCGATCTCCATTAGCCGAAACTTCTTTGCAGGTATGTAGTGGGTCGCCGTACATCATTTCCCTCGACATCGATCCATCACCATCGCCGAAACTTCTTGGCGGGTATGTACTAGGTTGGCATGAACTCCCACTGGATGGCTGCCTTCAGAGAAGACGGTAAAAAGTTGGTGCTCGTGAACTTCCAGACCTCCCATGAGATTATCCTTCCTCCGTTGGATTATATAGAGTATTACCATCGCGGTCCAAGTCATCTAGATTACTACATCAGTTGGACGAACCTTGTTTTGCAGAAGATTGTAGAAACATGCACCACACTGTTGGTTTCATCTAACCATACATTAGGGAAGTAAATGCGCATATGGAGAACTCTATATTTGGAAATAGTGAAATCCTGCAATGCTTACCATGTGTACATACCTATATTCGCCCTTTAGCAATCAATGGCTAGAATAATATCCTCACAAAATTTTTGCCCACAGAACACGAGTATATAACAATGCATGGTCTGTTAGTTACCTTGAAGAATTTGTTTGTGAGGACAGAACATGATTACATAACATGCATGACATGGTAGTTTCCTGTGAAGAATCGATTGCGAGATAACATGAGTAGAACCATGCATGGCACTTCTATATTTTCGAACCCAGTATACATTTCCCTGTATTTTCCTCCCAGTTCCAACAGGGACATATCAATGTTGTTTCTTGCATTATCCTACTCATACTCTGAACAATGCTGATCTTACATTAACAATGCCTGTCCTTTTTGATATGATGCAGTGTCCCTACAGTTACTGCCCTTTGTAATCACACCACCTTTGCCAAAAACAGGGAAGCAAAACTGGTTCCTCGCTCGATCAGATGACGGCAAAAGACTAATGATCATTCGAACACATGAGCCAGAAAAGTTATATTGCAAAAAACCCCACTGTATACAAGCACCGTGTAATACGTGAGTATCCGGACAGTGGTTGTTATGTCTTTGAGCAGGATACCAGCTTGTTGGGGCCTTTAGGATTTTTTAGTTGGAGGCAGGTAAACAGCCTTGGTTCACACTCTCTGTTTCTCGGACTCAATTATCCGATTAACCTGGAGATCACCGTTGGCAAGGACCTTGATGGTAGAGAGGCTCTGTTTTCTATGGAAAACTGTGTCTACACGGCGAGCCCTAGGAGTTCGGGAGCAAACTCCCCTGATTGTCAACGATACAGCCTGCAACCAAAAGAAGGTGAGAATGACAAAGGCATCCGAATTAACTTTGATCCTTGGATGTCTCAATTACGATAGGCAGTGATGTGGTTCAAGCCTTCATGTTGATAGGTAATTGGGCTGTTGCATTGAAAGGGTGGAGTACTGGTGTCTCCGGATCACTGGTCACTGAAGCAGGGCTACAAATTATGATGGTGTTGGATCATCTCTTTGAATGACTTTGTTGTCTTTGCTGCTGGTTCTGGATGGGTAGTTCTTTCTTTCATTATGCATATTCCTTGTCATTTGGTCATCCTTGTATAGGTCACTCTTACTATGTAATAGTTGCTTCTGTTTAGAATGTCATTATCGTCTGGATCACGAGAGTCTGAGCGCTGCAGATGGGTGCGTTTTGCTGGTGTAGCAAGACTTCTTATGAACTATCATGTCTTGTTGTTTATGTCAGTAGTAGTCACTAGTCAGTGTTTGAATGTTGTATATATCATTGTTTCGAACTGTTTATTATCTCGAATTACTGGTGGGCTAAATGAGGGCATCACCATTCTCCAGTGTTCAGAGTATATATCCTTTTTTCAAGTTATATAATTTGAGCTCAGTGTATTTTCGATGAAGTACACTTGTTTGGGCCAGTGAGGTGTCATTGAATATGGGTCGAGTAGTAACGCAATGCCTAACATGTCAATTATGACTCTCAGGTCGGGCTCTCAAAAGATCCTGAAAAAAGGCTGGGCTCTCCAAAAAAGAAAGAATAAGGACTCTTAGGCCGACATGTGGGCGCCACCGGTGTTTTCGTGCGCTTGCGCGCCGAGAGCATATTGGCGCGTGCTCGAAATTCATGCTACCTTTTCATCCCCAGTCTCCTGCCCCTCCCCCACCTCTGGAATCTCGATTCCTACTCTAGTTCCCCCAAATCCCCCTCCTGTACTCCTTGTACTCAAGCGCACTATCATGTCGCCGGTCAACGCGGATCTCCGAGCCGGAGATCCTGAGGTCCGTCCTGCCTTCGGTCGCTGCGTGCTGTCGCTCAACAGTGGCATGGCGACGCTTGACGACCAGTTTGCCAGCAAAGTGTTGATGGTAACCATCAATGGTGACCGGCCTCCCGTCTCGCCGGACGACCTTGTCAAAGCTCTTGGCATTGTGCACGGCATCCAAATAAGTGACTTGCTCGTCGAAGTCTGTCCGCCACCGGCTGATTTCTTCGTCAGGTTTCGGACAACTTTCGACTGTAGTCGTGTGTTCGAATCTTCCCGGCGTTTGTTCTGCGATGGCGTGCTGGTGAGCTTTGATCGGTGGCACCCAGGATGGGGCTCAGTGCCCTCTGAGCTTGAGTTTTTAATAAAGCTTACCTTCCACGGCATGCCTCGACGTCCTTGGAACAACGAGTCCATGAACGAGCTTATCAACGACCTTGGAGGTGAGCTCGTAAGTATGTTTGTTCCTCCAGACAGCTGGGCTCTGACGGTTATGGCATGGATGAAGAAGCCGTCCACCATACCGAAGGTGATTGGTGTTGAGATACCGGTGCAGGAACCGGGGTTGTACTATTTGTCGCCACTAAGGCCGCCGCGGACCACGTTAGAGATGTACCTATATCGAGTGTTCATGCATGTCGAAGAAGTGGTCAATCCATCAATCGAAGTCCTGCCGCCGCCGCTGGTGCCAGGGTCCGTCGACGATGTCCATTATAGGAGTCAACGTCAGACTTTCCCCGTGTTGCTCGGAATGATGGATGGAACATGGCCTACTCCATCGCGCGGCAGAGGCCACTGCTTCTTTGGGAGAAGAGGCAGGGCTGGCTTCCTGGATGTGCTCTAATTTGAGGTAACAACTGAATCTTGTCAGATACTAGTTAAATCCGAGCTATGGGTGTGAAGCACTGATATGCCAGTACATTTGATTGTGACATGTTCTAATTTTGTACCTGGACTTTTTTTAGAAAGGACTCTACGTCAACTTAATGTGCTAGCAGAACTTATTGTGTTGTCTGTCTGTTTTCTTTGCACAACATTCAAGATATTTCCCCGTCATTGATAAAGACGACGAACCGTTATGTACAACTTCATTGGTTTCAACATAGCCCTTCCCGTAGCGATCCACTGCTTCCATCCTGATTGTGCCGCCTGCATGAAATTTTTGTATGCAAGTTCAGTGTGCTATGATGTTCTATATGATTGTGTCAACTATATAAGTTTTTACTGAGCATCAGCAATGCATATGGCTGAAAGGTGTATTTACGAGCATCGACCGATAGGTCTCTCTCTCTCACACACACACACACATGCACACACGCACAAGTGGGACCCATTGAATTATTTATTTGCTTGTGACAGCTTTTAATTAGGTTCCACTGTAATCTAACTTTTTTCTTAAATTATTAATTGAGCTCAGTGACTTCAAAAAGTTGTAAAGAAGCCTTGTTTGGGCCTTTCCGGCGTCGCTAAATGTGGGCTGAGTAACCATGTTTGGTTGTACTGTACTACATAGGCCTTTTTTTCAACATCAGCAATGCAACTGGGACGATAGTTGTACACAATATCCGGGTCAACTTGTTATTCTCCGCCCCGCTGGGATGCAAACTTTCCTAGGAGGTATGCATTAGGCTTAACAAGAAAATGGAATTTAAGAAATAATAAATGGGATGTAACTATAATAACTGGACAGTTACTATGCACCAAACACGTAATTAGTTTGAAAAATATATTATTTTTGGAATTTGAAAATTTTAATTTCATTACTTGTTGCGCGCGCAATATTTTGTTGGATTTTAACATAATACAACTTTATTTTGAAATTATATTTAACCTGACTAGAAATTTCGGATAAAAATATTTCGGATCCCATCAAAATGTGGGATTTTTTTGAATTCTGTTTTGAGCGGTTGTTTGAAATTATTAATCGTTGTCCTAGCTAGAAGTTGGGCTGTACTTTTAACAAACTGTAAATGGGCCGTAGTAAATTCCATTAGAATTAAAAAATGGGTTGTACATTCTTACAAATCGCAAATGGGCTATATGTTCTCTGCCAAATTCGAGCCGTGGGCCTACTAAGTTGACGCGTACCAAGGGCTTTGTCAACTTAGTCAATATAAACGATTCTAGCTGCAGTGATCGTACGATGTCCATCCAACGGCTGCAGTGCTTCTTCAATCTCTGGTCTTCTTGCTCCAGCCGCCCAAAGCAGTGTCGGTCGTGTCGCGTGCTCCTGCCTCCCGTGGCCGGCTATGATGCCACGGAGGCCTCACCGCCCCGTACTACTCCCACCGTTGGCCAGGCCATCCCTCTACTCACCCACACCCCCTGTTATTCTGCGGCGATGGCAGCCTCACACTGCAGCCGAACCAGTGAACCCTCGTACTCCTCTTTGCGCGGGCTTCCAGTGCTGCGTCTTCCCCGGCTCCGCATCGTCCCCTTCCTAGGCCTCGCCGTCGTCCAGACCACCGCCCTGGTGCTCTCGGCATGGCCTGGTCAATGTGGTCAACGACCGACTTCCATCGAAAGAGTACTGCACGTGGAGAGGCTGACAGATGGGTCCAGGCGGCCGCAAGGAAGTGCCTCCTTATGACACGCAAAATAATTATTCCTCCACCTGACAGCAGGGACCCATCGGACGGGCCACCTTATTTCGCGAAAAAAACTTTTCCCCCTGACTGCTGGGACCCACCGGACGGGCCAGCGTATTTCGCAAAAAATGTTCCCCCCGCTGTCAGCTCGGACCCACCGGAAGTGCCTCCTTATTACGCACAGAAAAATGAATACTCCCCCTGCTAGCTGGGACCCACCATGGTGGGAGGCTAACTTGTGGGCCTACTAAGTGATTGGGACGGGGGCCTTTGTGAACTTTAGTCAATATGAACGATTCTAGCTCCAGTGACCGTACGATGTCCATCCAACGACCGTAGTGCTTCTTCAACCTCTGGTCTTCTTGCTCCAGCCGCCCAAAGCAGTGCCGGTCGTGCCACATGCTCCTGCCTCCCGTGGTCGGCTGTGCTGCCGCGGAGGCCTCACCGCCCCTACTATTCCCACCGCTGGCCAGGCCCTGCGGCAACGGCAGCCTCACACCGCAACCGAACCAGTGAACCCTCGTACTCCTCTCCGCGCGGGCTTCCACTGCTGCGTCTTTCCCGGCTCCCCGTCGTCCCCTTCCTAGGCCTCTCCGTCGTCCACCGCCCTGGTGCTCTCGGCTCAGCATGGTCAATGTGGTCAAGGAACGACTTCCATCGGACGTGGACTGTACGTGGAGAGGCTGACAGCTGGGTCCACGGCCGCAGCAAGGAAGTGCCTCCTTATTACACGGAAAATAATGATTCCTCCACCTGACAGCTGGGACTCACCGGACGGGCCACTATATTTCGCGAAAAAACGTTTCCCCCTGACTGCTGGGACCCACCAGCTACATATTCACACGCAAGGAAGTGCGTCCGGGCAAAAAGAATGATTCGCCCCCTGACTGTTGGGACCCACCAGCTACATCTTCGCAGGCAAGGAAGTGCCTGACAGTCGGGACCCACCTGGTCGAAGCATACGTAGCATTGTCATTCTGGTCGCGAACGTGTACGTACATATATACTGGTGGTTGTAGAGGTTCGCACATGTCGTAGTAGAGGCGCGTACGTGTCGTAGTAGAGGCGCGCACGTAGCATGTACACGTACGTACAACAGCCAGGGTGCAAGAAAGAAAATACGGCCATGTATGTGTACATACAGGCGGGGTCTCGAACGCCTACTCGCGCATACCTACGGCCAGGGCTCGTGTACATGGCTGGGTCAGAACGGAGAAATTACATTGTCGTCGTGTTCATGGGGAGGCAACGGAATGCGCCATGTTCATCGGGAGGCAACGGAACGCGTGGGAGCCAACCGGCTGGGTCGGAACGGAATGTGTGGCCGTGTTCATCGGGAGGGCTTGGACGGAACAGGCGATGGAAACGTGTCGGAGTAAATAACCATGGGTAGCCTAGCCGGCAGCCCCTGGCCCTTCTGAAAAAATTACGAGCCGATTCAGCCCTCAAGAATCCCAGACGCAGGGCCGCCTTCCCCTTGCCGGCTGTCTCTAGGCCGGCTATCGAAAGGCGGCCCGACTTCAGCCCTCATGAAGAGAAGCCGCGGGAGGGCCGACTCCGAGAAGCCGGCCGTGAGAAGGCCGACTCCAAGAAGCCGACTTCCATAAAGCGGTCAAGATCGTACCCTCGAAGTCTGCATCCACATAACGGCGATGTGACGGGGCGTGGCTACAGTGAAGCCTGCCACCCCCGAATCCGGAGCACGCCTGGCACAGTGCGCTGTACGGGTGGCCATGACCCGTCCGGCGCAGCATTGTTGCCACGTTGACCCTGATGTCATCCACGACGGGCTACCCGTATGGCCCACGGGCGGTGGGCCCCTTCGGGCAGAGAGACACCCGAAGGCGGCCAGACCTCTCCCAGTCGGCCCAATATAGAGCCGGCTCCCCACAGTCGGCTTGCCACCTCCCTCGAAGAAGACGCCCCATTAAGGAGACAAGACGCGGTGGGGCTACAGTGATCGCCCACCGGGCAGCGGCACTGTAGCCACGCCCACTTCGGCGAAGCCCTCGCCACCAAGATTGAGCAACAGTAACCAGCCGCCGACAAGGCCCTGACAGTGGGGCCTGCCTATCGACCAGGGAGCCGGCAGCCGGCGGGACCCACTAGCCGGCGGGCCCCAGCAGCCGGCGCAGAAGCCAGAGAGCGTAGACACAGACGGCTGGGCCCCGCGCCCAGCCGGATTACCATTGTACCCCCGGGGGGTAGGCCTATATAAACCCCCCGGGGCATCCATGCAAAGGGAGATCAATCCCTGCTAGTCTCAGACACCACATAGGGAGGAGAAGAGAGCAAGCCGTGCCCTTCTTCCTCCTCTCGCCAACAACTCAAGGAGCACCATGTAGCTACTTGTTCATGTAGTGACCGTGCGGAGACCCCGCAGAGCAGCAGTAGGGGTGTTATCTCCACGGAGAGCCCCGAAGCTGGGTAAGATTCGCCGGCGTGCATGTCTTCGCCTCATCCCGTTTCCAGGCACCGGCGATGTCTTACTGGCTCCCACAATGATAAGCCACTCATTGGCATATGTCGCACCTACCACCCGACATTTGGCGCCCACCGTGGGGCCAGGTGCACCGTCGTCCGGAGACCTGTTCTGGACGGGAACCCTCTTCCTCCCCCGCGAGCGTAGCCAGCCCGGCACGCCCGATGGCGCTTGCCATGATGTGCTACAAGGCGTCACCAACATCTGTGCGGCGAGCAGCCTCGCCAATCTCCTTGACAAGACTCTCATCTCTGACGAGCTCGCCCCCGACGCGGGCACCGACCACCTCGTCAACCTCCTCGGCCAGCTCCACGTCTCCGGCGAGCCTGCCGTGGACTTGGAGTCGGTTGGCTCCACCAATCCGATGCATGTCGACTCCGACACGGCCTCGCTCGACACGTTCCCCACCAACGTCGCGATCTACAACGACTCACTTCCCCGGGCCGATGGCTGCGACGTTGTCACCACCGAGGTGATGGTCATCGGCCACGGCGGCGCTTCTGACGAGAGCGCCCACGACGCCCCGCACGCGGCGGTCCACGACTTGTCCCTCCCCCTCCCGGCCGATGCCGATGCTGAAGCACTGGAAGCTCGCCGCCTTGCCCTCCTCGCGGAGGGCCGGAAGTTGGTTTCCATGAGACGCCTCGCTGAGGCCCACCGACGCGAAGCCGACCGCGCCGCCTTTGGCACGCCGCCCCCAGGTGGGCCTAGTAGGGCCGACGTTGCCAGACAGCGTGGCGCTGTCGTCGCCGATATGCTAGGAGTCGGCCGCCCAGTCTACGCTACTCCACTCGAGAACCTACGCGCCGCCCAGGCGGCCGTAGATGAGCTAGATGGACTGGGGGCCGAAGAGCTCACCCACATGACCCGACGCATCCAGCAGCTGATCGATGCAGCCGCGCAGGGGCACGAAGCCGACGCCCGCGCGGAAAGCCCTCCCCCGCGCCGAGATCACGTCGTGACGTCCCGGACGCCGACTACAGGTAAAGCCCGCGCGCGGCGCGAGAAAGAACCGGCTGCCAGCCAAAGCCGAACCCGAATCTCCATTGAGCGAGACGCAGAAGGCCACCCCCGGGCCGTGGAGTGGCGGGGCAACCTGCCTCCGCCCTGGCCCCGTGGAGAGAGATATCCCACCCCGCCGCCTGTTGCGCATCCGACTCTCAGCGGACGGCTAGATTGCCACGAAGGAGTCGGCGAGAACGACGCCCGCCATCGGATCGACCGCCTGGCGCGATCCCTGGCGCTAGAAGAAGAAGATGATGTCGGCCCGCCTTGCTTCGGCCCCCGCATCCGCGACGAGCCTTTCCCCAAAGGGTTCTCACTCCCAAGAGACACGCCCAAGTACAACAGCTCCGTGAAGCCGGAAGATTGGTTGATCGACTACTCCATGGCGGTTAGCATAGCCAATGGAAACAGGCGCGTTGCCATGAAGTACATGCCCCTCATGCTGCAGGGCACGGCGCGGACCTGGATCAACAGCCTCAAGCCATACAGCATCAACAGCTGGCTAGACTTCACAGAAGCCTTCGTCCGCAACTTCACCAGCACCTACAAGCGGGCTCCCAAGCCCAGACAGCTCTCCTTGTGCGTACAAGGCCCTGCCGAGTCCACTCGCGACTACCTCACGCGTTGGGCCGAGCTCCGCAACTCTTGCGAAGGGGTGCACGAGGTGCAAGCCATAGAATACTTCACTGCCGGGTGCCGAGAAGGCACCCTCCTCAAGCACAAGCTCCTCTGCGACGAGCCGACTACCCTCGACGAGCTTCTGATCATAGCGGACAAGTACGCCACCGCCGACTCCTCGATGAAGACCGAACTCCGGGTAGACGCGTCCGGAAAGGTACTCAACCCAGCGCCCAAGACGCCGGCTGGGGACTCCAGCCGACGCCCACACCAGAACGACCACAAGCGCAAGGGCCCGGTGCCGCCCTCCACCAGTCGGCAGGTGGCGACAGTCGAAGACGAGCAGCCCGAAGCGCGGCCCGCACCCAAGAAGCAGAGGGGCGGCAAGCCGGCTTGGCAGCCGGCCTTCTCCTACGAGCAGACTCTCGACGCCCCGTGCAAGTTCCACAGCGGCGCGAAGCCGTCCAACCACACGACCCGGAAGTGCCACTGGCTCACCCGAATCTATAAAGGCGAAGGGCTCACGCCGCCTCCGCCTGCCGGTCCGCCGCCTCCGGCTCCGCAGCCGCCGACCGCTCGGCCCGCAGTCGGAGCCGTGCATGATGAGTTCCCCGACGAGCATGCCGCCTATATCATCTTTACAAGTCAGCCTAAAGACTGGCGCAACAAACGCCGAGAGCACCAAGAAGTCAGCATGGTTGCTGCCAACCCCGCCGAGCACATGCACTGGTCAGAAAAACCTATCAGCTGGAGCCGGACCGACCACCCAGAGGTGATGCCGTCTCCCGGCTCTTATGCGTTGGTTTTGGATGCCACCCTTGCAACGGATAGACGCGCTGCCCGATTCTCCCGCGTGCTGATAGACGGTGGGAGCAGCATCAACATCCTGTATCGTGACACCATGGAGAAGCTGAATGTCAAGACGAAGCAACTCATGCCTACTCGGACTGTGTTCCATGGCATCATACCCGGCCTGTCCTGCGCCCCCATTGGCAACATCAAGATTGATGTACTTTTTGGGGACAAGGAGCATTTCCGCCGGGAAGCGATCTGGTTTGAAGTGGTGGACCTGGAGAGCCCTTACCATGTATTGCTTGGCCGACCTGCCTTGGACAAGTTCATGGCAGTTCCCCACTACGCATACCTCAAGATGAAGATACCGAGCACCAAAGGCGTCATCACCACAGCCGGCGATTACAAGAAGTCCTCTGAGTGCGCAGCAGCCAGCAGTCGCTTGGCCGAGTCCCTTGTGATTGCCGAAGAAAAGAAGATGTTGGACCGAGTCGTGGCCATGGCCGGCAAACAGTCGGCCTTGTCCCCCGATCCCAAGGAGCATGATGCTCAAGGATCTTTCCAGCCGGCGAAGGAGACGAAGAAGATACCTCTTGACCCTGAGCACCCAGAGAGGTTTTCCGTCATCGGGGCAAACCTAAACAGCAAATAGGAAGGCGAGCTCGCCGATTTCCTCCATGAGAATCGGGACATCTTTGCATGGTCCCCCAAGGACATGCCGGGCGTCCCAAAGGAATTCGCCGAGCACAAACTACACGTCCGAGAAGACGCAAAGCCGGTCAAACAACCCCTCCGCCGACTGTCGGAGGAGAAACGCAGGATTGTGGGAGAGGAGATAGCCCGGCTTCTGGCAGCCGGCTTCATTATGGAAGTTTTCTTTCCAGAGTGGCTCGCCAACCCGGTCCTCGTGCTGAAGAAAAACAACAAGTGGCGCATGTGTATAGACTACACGAGCCTCAACAAGGCCTGCCCCAAAGATCCCTTTGCCCTGCCAAGGATTGACCAAGTGATAGACTCCACGGCCGGATGCGAGCTGTTGAGTTTCTTGGATGCTTACTCAGGGTATCACCAGATAAAGTTAAATCCGGCAGACCGCCTGAAGACCGCCTTCATCATGCCATTCGGAGCCTTCTGCTACCTGACTATGACATTCGGCTTGAGAAATGCCGGCGCCACTTTTCAGCGTTGCATGCAGAAGTGCCTCCTCAAGCAACTCGGCAGAAATGCCCACGTCTACGTAGACGACATTGTAGTGAAGACGGAGAAGCGCGGCACCTTGCTGGAAGACCTCAAGGAAACATTTGAGAACCTACGCCGGTTCCAAATCAAGCTTAACCCCGAGAAATGCGTGTTCAGAGTGCCAGCCGGCCAGCTCCTAGGCTTCCTGGTCTCCGAACGCGGCATCGAATGCAACCCAGTAAAGATCAAGGCCATTGAGAGAATGGTGATTCCCACCAAACTTCGAGACGTCCAGAAGTTTACCGGATGCTTGGCCTCCCTGAACCGCTTCATCAGCCGGCTCGGAGAGAAAGCTCTTCCCCTCTACCGCCTCATGAAGAAGACCAACCACTTCGAGTGGAATGACCAAGCCGATCAAGCTTTTCATGAGCTGAAGAAGATGCTGGCCACGCCGCCTGTCCTGGCGGCGCCGACTGAGAAAGAGCCCATGCTCCTCTACATTGCCGCAACCAGCCGGGTGGTCAGCACCGTCATCGTAGTCCAACGCCCAGAAGAAGGCCGAGCCCACCCGGTCCAGAGGCCGGTGTACTATTTGAGCGAGGTGTTGTCTACCTCGAAGCAGAACTACCCGCACTACCAGAAGATGTGCTACGGCGTGTACTTCGCCGCCAAGAAGTTGAAGCCCTACTTCCAAGAGCATCCCATCACGGTTGTATGCACCGCCACGCTGGCCGAGATCATTGGCAGCCGGGATGCATCCGGCCGGGTGGCGAAATGGGCCATCGAGCTGGCCCCCTATATGATCTTCTACCAGCCTCACACCGCCATCAAGTCCCAAGCTTTGGCCGACTTCCTCGTCGACTGGGCCGAGACCCAGTGACTACCGCCGGCTCCCGACTCCACTCATTGGCGCATGCACTTCGATGGGTCCAAGATGCGCACCAGCTTGGGAGCCGACGTCATCCTTACCTCTCCCAAAGGCGACAAGCTCAGATACACGCTGCAAATTCACTTTGCCGCCTCCAACAACGTGGCCGAGTATGAGGCGCTCATACACGGGCTCCGGCTTGCCAAAGAACTCGGCATTCGCCGGATCCTATGTTATGGCGACTCGGACTTGGTGGTCCAGCAATCATCCGGCGACTGGGATGCCAAGGACGCAAATATGGCAAGCTACCGCTTCCTCGTTCAGCAGATCAGTGGGTATTTTGAAGGATGCGAGTTCCTCCATGTAGCACGAGCTGACAACGAGCCAGCTGATGCCCTGGCTCGAATAGGCTCCACTCGGTAAGCAATACCAACCGGTGTCTCTCTACAACGCCTCCTCAAGCCGTCTATCAAGCCGTCTCCAGAGTCCGATTCCATCTTCGTGCCACCTGACCCCGACGCAGCCGGCTCGAAGAACCAAGCAGGTGACCTGGGGACTTCGATAGTCGGCCAGGGGGTATCAGCAGGCGGCTCGGGGACTTCCGTAGTTACGCCCGACCCGGGGACTGCCTCACCCGGCTCGGGGACTGCGGTAGTCGGTCTGGAGACTACACCAACACAACAGGCGGCGGCCGACTCCAGCATTTCACCGCCCAGCCCGCCCGCCCTGGTCGCAGTAGCCGTTCTGGCAATAGAAGAAGTCGCAGCTCCGTCATGGGCTCAATCCATCCTCAACTTCCTAATAAACCAAGATCTGCCGGTTGACGAAGTAGAGGCAAGACAAGTCCAACGCCGAGCCGGAGCATACACAATCATCAACAGAGAACTCGTCAAGCGCAGTGTCACTGGAGTCCTCCAGCGATGCGTTGAGCAAGAGAAGGGCATTGCAATCCTCAGGACATCCACCAAGGAGAATGCGATCACCATGCGACCTCAAGATCACTCGTCGCCAAAGCCTTCCGCCATGGCTTCTTTTGGCCGACTGCTTTGGATGACGCCAAGAAGTTAGTTAAACATTGCAAAGGGTGCCAAATCTTCAGCTCCAAGCAACACATGCCGGCTTCAGCACTCAAGACCATTCCCCTCACTTGGCCCTTCGCCGTTTGGGGACTGGACATGGTGGGCCCATTCAAGACGGCGCGCGGCGGCATGACACATCTGCTTGTCGCCGTGGACAAGTTCACCAAATGGATTGAGGCAAAGCCGATCAAGAAGCTGAATGGGCCGACTGTCGTGACATTTATCACAGATATAACAACTCGGTACGGCGTACCACACAGCATCATCACCGACAATGGCACGAATGCCAAGGGAGCCTTGGCACGTTTCTGCGCGACGCAAGGCATCCGATTGGACCTAGCGTCCGTCGCCCACCCGTAGTCAAACGGCCAGGTCAAGCGAGCCAACGGCCTCATCCTTTCCGGCATCAAGCCCCGACTGATCGTACCACTGGAGCGTTCAGCCGACTGTTGGCTCGATGAGCTGTCGGCTGTCCTCTAGAGTCTGTGCACTACACCAAACAAGTCAACCGGCTTCACTCCTTTCTTCCTCGTATATGGTGCCGAGGCGGTCATCCCAACCGACACCGAGTTCGACTCGCCTCGGGTAACCATGTACACGGAAGCCGAGGCCAAGGAAGCACGAGAAGACGGCTCGACCTGCTGGAAGAAGGCCGGTTGTTAGCCCTCAGCCGGTCCGCCATCTATCAGCAGGGCCTGCGCCGCTACCACAGCCGGAAGGTCAAGCCAAGATCCTTCCAAGAGGGCGATCTTGTGCTCCGGCTGATCCAGCGAACAGCCGGCCAGCACAAGCTCTCGACCCCTTGGGAGGGCCCCTTCGTCATCAGCAGAGCCTTAGGCAACGGCTCCTACTACCTGATCGACGCGCAGAAGCCGAAGGCACGAAAGAGAGACGACTCCGGCAAGGAGTCGGAACAACCATGGAACGCCAACCTCCTCCGAAGGTTTTATAGTTGAAATGCAGTATGTATCACGCTAACTTTTGTACTAAGTTCGAGACAATAGGCCCCCCGAGGAGAGCTCGGGGACTGCCATCTTTTGTCTATGAAATGAAAAGTATCATGCTTATGGCCTTGTCATTGCATTCACTTTTTTCCGTCCGGCACCGGGTTCGACTAGTCGGCCCGGGGACTGGCCGCCTGGAGTTATATTAGAAGTCCTACCCGCAGTCAGACAAGTAGTGTGTCGGCTCCCAAGCTCTCTCTTGCCAAAAGTCGCAGTTCGAAGAACCGACTGTCCGGCTGGCAAGAGTTAAGGGCAGGAACGGGTGCCCACACGAAAAACGGCTAGGGACTAACGGACTAATATAACAAAAGCCGGTTTTTCTCCCACCACCGACCGGCTACCAGAGTAGCCGGCCAGCCGGCTTCCATTCACCTCTCTCCAATCTAAGAAAGCTCGAGTACTTGCCTTCCCAGAAGGGGAAGACGGCAAAGGAAACAGCCTAAGGATAAAAAGCATACATGAATGGAAACCAAGCACGCAATAATATTTACATAAAAGACCTTCAAAAGGCCAGCATTCGACATAGTTTGAATACACCCCCAGTGGGTGGAACTGCACAAGTTTGATAAAATCGTTCAAAAGACAACAAGCAGGAAAAAAGAAAGACGGCAGACTAAGCCAAGGGAGCGACTGGCGAGTCGGGCAGGTCGGTGGAGACAGCAGTGCTGGCTGGAGGAGTGGCCGGCTGGCGAACCTCGGCATGATCACCGGGCGAACCTCGGCATGATCACCGCCTCCCGTAGAGGGCGCGCTAGCACGCGCCTCATTGCTGGAGGCACGACAGGCTGAGGCTGGCTGGCCGCTTAACCGGCCGGCTCATCGTCTTCGCCCTCCTCTCCTTCGCCGTCTTCGCCTTCATCGCTGGAGGCGATCTCCTCTGCCGAGTCTTCACCCGCTGCCGGGTCCAGCCCGAACCACTCCTCCGGCTGGGCAGCGCCGTCATCATTAATTTCAGGAGCGAAGACGCTGATGTCAGTACACTCGGCGATCGTCGAAGCGTGTTGAGCGATAGCCGGCCGCACCTCCTCCAGCTCTTCGTCGGCCTCCAGCCGCCAGGTGCGCAGCTGGTCCAGGTTCAGCCCCGGATACCAAGCTCGGACGAACTCCAACGCCCGCCCAGCTCCAAGCCGGGCCGCTGATGCTTTCTAAGCCTCGAAGCGGCCAACCGCAACCTCCAGCCAGTCGGCAGTCCGACTCGGGGTGCGGGGAATCATCTCGCTTGGCCAGAGGGCGGCCAACACCTGCGCCCCGGAGCGCTGGAGGCGGCGGAGCATATGATGAGCCGGCTGCAGCCGCGCTTGGACCGCCAAGAGTTGCTCCTCAAGCGTCCGACTCGCGTCCGGTGCAATGTCGGCCCCCGCCTAACGGCGCGCTTCGCGATGGGCCTCGATGGTTTGGGTAGCAAAGACGGAGTAGCCTGGAAAGTAGTCTGCACAGAGAATAAAAAGTAGCACAAGTTAGAACACAAATCAGGCGGTAAGGGGCATGCAAGGAGCGAGGAAGGCGGCTTACCGTCGATCAAATCCTCAATACGGCCGAAGCCTTCATTCAGCGCTTGCCTGGTCTCAGCCCAGCCCGCCGCTTCGGTCTCGAACTCGGCCTTCAGGGCGGCTTCATTATCCTGCGCCTTCTTCAGGGCCGCCTTATGGCTCTCCTCCTGGTCAGCCAGCTTCTTGGCCAGGCAGTCGCGCTCCAGGACCAAGGCGTCGTACTCAGTCTCCTTGGCACGAAGGGCGGCCTGCGCCTCGCTGAGCTGCCCCCTCAAGTCGGCATTGGCTCCTGCAAGCATGAAGACAAAGGAAAAATTAATAAGGGGAAGTCGTCGAGGAAGATCCGACCCGGCTGCTCAGCAGTCGGCCCAAATCTCGGGGACTACACCCAGTGGGTGCGCTGACGCGCCCCCACAGGAGATGAACAAGACAAACACGCACTTCGGCTGCTGGTCAGGTCCTCAGTTCTCCGGCCCAGCTCCCGAGCCTGGGAGTTGAAGGCGGTTGCGCGAAGGTTATGATACTCCTGCAAGGTTATACAGGAGGCAAGGATAAGTTAAGTTGTCAGGACCTAGTAAGTTCCAAACCGCCTGCGCAGCAGCCGGCTTGGAACTCGGGGACTACACCCAGTGGGTGCGCTGACGCGCCCCCACGGAAGAAACCGAAAGAGCAAAATAACCAAGGACAGAAGACTCACCCGGATGACGGCCCGCGTCGAGAGAAACTCTCGAGTGTATCGCTGCAGCGAGGCGGCCTGAGCTTGAAGCCGGTTCCGGACCTCCTGGGCCGCCGCTTCAGCTCGCCCGTCCCCCCGCTGGGAGTCCACTCGGACGTGCTGACGCTGGCCGTCTCCAGGGCCTCCGCCGTCTGGCTGGCGCCCGCTGCTAGGTGCGGTTCCGGCGCGGAGGCGCCACCCCCTGCGCGCTGGCGCAATGCCGGCTGCACCTCGAGGCCGGCCCCTGCCGCCGGCTCGCCCCTGGACGACTGCTCTGGCGCCTCAGCTGATTGGCCGCTTTGGCCCGCTCCAGTCGGCGCCGTCTGCGATGCCCCCTCCACGAAGATCACGGGATCCTCCCGCCTCTCCATCACCGGCGGGCCTTGGTCGACCTCCTCCGATGGGGGCACGGGAACATCGAGGGCCACGGCGCGGAGGGGAACAATGAGCAGCGGAGGCCGGTTGTGCGAAGCCTCCGCCTCCGTCTCTTCGCGGCTGCCGCCTTCGCCCGGGCCTTGGCCGTCGCATCGGCCTGCTCCTTCGTCGCCTGGGCGGTCCTTCACTCCGCCGCCTCCCGCTCCTCCCGCGCCTCCCGTGCGTTCTGCTCCGTGACCTCCTTAAGGTCGGCGCGGGGATCCACGCGGCGGGAGCTTGAGGACCCTCCAGTCGGCCCGACTACGGAGCCGCCAGGACCTCGCTCGAGAGAAAGCGGCGCCCTGTCCGGCAAGAAAAGAAAGGTTTAGAAGAGTTTCGGACGAAGAAGACAAAAAATATATACGCAAGACATTCGACGACTTACGCAGATATCGCCTGCGGCTGCTTCACCGCCTTGCGGAAGCAGGACGCCTTCACGGCCGCCTCATCCCGCTTGGTCGCCGCCGTGGAGGCCTTGGATTTTTTCGGCCGGCTGCCGAAGAAGGTCGACGCGGCCCGGCGCTTCTGCGCACCGCCACGGGCAGCCGGCACGACAGACGAGCACGCGCCTTGATGATCGGGCGCTGGCTGGCGGTGCGGGGCGACTTCGACCTCGTCGTCATCCGGCTAGTCCTCGAAGCTGGCCCCGAGTCCCGCGCCTCCGGCCTCGTCGCCTTCCCCCACGATGGCGTCTTCCATGGCGGCCGCTCCCAGGTCCGGATCGTCGGCGTCGTCCACCTGCGGTCGGGGAGGAGCCGGCGCTCTACCCTCGTGACCCCGGCTGTTGGCGGGAGAAGAGGGTTCTGCAGAAGGCAAACGAGCTGATCAAGAGTCGGCTATCATGAGGCCGGCTACAAAAAGGAAGAAAAGAAGAAAGAACTTACGGCAGGCGGAGGGTTGGCGCGGGAATACGGCTCCTTGCCGTATCGCCCAATCCTCGATGAGCTTGCAGTTAGAGATATAATTCACCATGTAAGACACCTCTGCGTGAGGCATCTCCCTGGTGCTCAGCCGGCATGGGTCGAAGCGGCCGCTCATTTGGCAGATCATGTGAGGCCGGCCTTGGAGCGGAAGAACCCGGCGCTCCACGAAGGCGGCCACCAAGTCGGTTCCGGTCAGGCCCTCCGACTGGATCATCACCCGAAGCTAGGAGACAGCTGCGTTCCCGGCCTGAGACAGCGACCTGGCCTGGTAGCTCCACGAAGGCTGCCTCCCAGCCGGCGGGCCGGCTACGTAATCCGGCAGGTTGACGTAGTTGCCTTGCTGGGCAACGTTCTTCACGTAGAAATAAGACCTCTGCCAAAACTTCACCGACTGGATCAGCGGAATGGACGGGAACGGATTGTTCTCGCTCGCCCGCCTCATGGCAATGAAGGCTCCGCAGGGGGCGGGCACGCCCGCGACGACGGTGCCGAGCTTGCTTTGGAAGAACTCCCCCCAGAGCTCGAGCGTGGGGAGAACTCCAAGAAAGCCCTCGCACAGGGTGACGAAGGCCGACAACAGCATCACCGCGTTGGGCGTGAGGTGATGCGACTGGAGGTCGTAGAACTCGAGGAAGGCTCGAAGGAATCCGCTCGCCGGGAGGCCGAAGCGGCGCAGGCAGTGCGAGCGGAAGATCACCCGCTCGCCCTCCTCCGCTGCCGGCGAAATCTCCCTCGCCGACACTTGACGAACCCGCACAAGGTTCTCGTCGGGCAGACGCCGCGTCCGGCGGAGGAACTCAACGTGGTCCTCGTGGACGTTGGAGCCATCCCATGAGCTCGACAGCGCCATGGGAGCGATGCGGCGGGGAGCAAGACGAAGCAACGGTGGAACGGCGCGACAAAGAGTTGCTGCGGCGAAGAGAAGAAGAAGGAGGGCGAGAAGGGACGGAGTGAGGGAGAGCGCGTGAGCCTCTGCCGCTCCCCCTCCTCCTACTTATAGACCGCGTGGCGGAGCCGAGGAGGCGCGGCGTGGGGGAACGTGAGGATCAACTGCGCCCACTCCCCCATGTCCCGCGATTATTGTGCCTTGATGGCAGAAAAAACCCGCCGCGGGAAGGCGAGCGGTCCATGTGGGCCGCAGAAGATCCGCGCTCGGACCGAGGCCTGCGAGTGGCAGGCCCGGGCCTGCGGCGGCGTCCCGTCGCGCGCGTACGTTGGCAGGATTTCCTCGCCACGTGGCTCGCGTTCCCGCCTACGAGAAACGAAGCTTTTCCGAAGACGGCGCGCACGAGCAAAGCCGGCCCCTCGGGATAGGAAGCTGACCTAGCTTCTCGTCCCTTTGTCAGCCTCGAAGCTCGATCAGCTTCGGGGACTACTGTCGGAGTAAATAACCATGGGTAGCCTAGCCGGCAGCCCCTGGCCCTTCTGAAAAAATTACGAGCCGATTCGGCCCTCAAGAATCCCAGACGCAGGGCCGCCTTCCCCTTGCCGGCTGTCTCCAGGTCGGCTATCGAAAGGCGGCCCGACTTCAGCCCTCATGAACAGAAGCCGCGGGAGGGCCGGCTCCGAGAAGCCGGCCGCGAGAAGGCCGACTCCAAGAAGCCGGCTTCCATAAAGCGGTCAAGATCGTACCCTCGAAGTCTGCATCCACATAACGGCGATGTGACGGGGCGTGGCTACAGTGAAGCCTGCCACCCCCGAATCCCGGAGCACGCCTGGCACAGTGCGCTGTACGGGTGGCCATGACCCGTCCGGCGCAACACTGTTGCCATGTTGACCCTAATGTCATCCACAACGGGCTACCCGTACGGCCCACGGGCGGTGGGCCCCTTCAGGCAAAGAGACACCCGAAGGCGGCCAGACCTCTCCCAGTCGGCCCAAGATAGAGCCGGCTCCCCACAGCCGGCGTGCCACCTCCCTCGAAGAAGACGCCCCATTAAGGAGACAAGACGCGGTGGGGCTACAGTGATCGCCCACCGGGCAGCGGCACTGTAGCCACGCCCACTTCGGCGAAGCCCTCGCCACCAAGATTGAGCAACAGTAACCAGCCGCCGACAAGGCCCTGACAGTGGGGCCTGCCTGTCGACCAGGGAGCCGGCAGCCGGCGGGACCCACTAGCCGGCGGGCCCCAGCAGCTGGCGCAGAAGCCGGAGAGCATAGACACAGACGGCTGGGCCCCACGCCCAGCCGTATTACCATTGTACCCCCGGGGGGTAGGCCTATATAAACCCCCCGGGGCATCCATGCAAAGGGAGATCAATCCCTGCTAGTCTCAGACACCACATAGGGAGGAGAAGAGAGCAAGTCGTGCCCTTCTTCCTCCTCTCGCCAACAGCTCAAGGAACACCGTGTAGCTAGTTGTTCATCTAGTGACCATGCGGAGACCCCGCAGAGCAGCAGTAGGGGTGTTATCTCCACGGAGAGCCCCGAAGCTGGGTAAGATTTGCCGGCGTGCATGTCTTCGCCTCATCCCGTTTCCAGGCACCGGCGACGTCTTACTGGCTCCCACAATGATAAGCCACTCGTTGGCATATGTCGCATCTACCACCCGACAAAACGAGGCATGGCGTACCGCACAACGGAGGAAACGGACCTCCTACGTTCGGAACGGGGTCCTGTTGATCGAGAGGGGTCTGGCGTACCGCAAAATGGAGGAAACGGACCTCCTATGGTCGAAACGGGGGTCCTGTTGATCGGGAGGGGTGTGGCGTACCGCAAAACGGAGGAAACAGACCTCCTACGGTCGAAACGGGGGTCCTGTTGATCGGGAGGGGTGTGGCTACCGTAAAACGGACGAAATGGACTTGTGTTGGAGCGCTACGGTCGAAACAGGGGTCCTGTTCATTGGGAGGGGTGTGGCGTACCGCAAAACGGGACTCCATGGGAGACTGTTCGTCTCCACCGTCGACCTCCTCCAGCCTCCACGGGCTACCGTCGACCTCCTCCAGCCTCCACGGGCTCCTCTTCATCCAGCCTCCATCGCGCGCTACTCCACCGGCTACTGTTCAACCACCCCTCCACGGGCACCCTCCACTCTCTACTGTTCATCCAGCCCTCCACACCATGGGGTCCTATTCAACCACCCCTCCACGGGCACCCCTCCACCACACCACGGGGTCCTGTTCATCCAGAGGCAACGCCACCGCTCACTGTTCATCCAACCCCCCCACAACGCTCACTGTTCATCCTAGAGGCAGTATCGATCGGCTTCAGTTAGCAGTAGTAGCGAAGGAATCGCTCGATCGGGTTCAGTTAACAGTCATCGATCAATCGCTTGGGTTCAGTAACGCGTAGCCTGCAGTGCAATCGCTCGGGTTCAGTTAGAGCCCAACGCCTCACTCGGGTTCAGTTAGAGCCAACGCATCGCACACACGCGCGTACATGTACGAGAGAAACGTGCATCGCTCGGCCCCCGACCTCCCACCGTAACCGGGAACTCCCCGAAATTTTCCTCCCCCTCGCTTCTACCACGGTTTTTTCTGTCATGGACGGCCCAAAGAATGTCATGCAGCTGCGTCTCCGGCACGCCCAGGATGAAAAGCCCATTTTCTGTCATGATTTTTTGTCATAGAAGTAGGAGCCCACCACATTTATGATGATACCGGGTTTTGTCACAATTATCGTCATAGAAGTGTCATATGTATGACAGAAAAAATTTCGTTCGGCCCAAAATGTCACGGATGTGTCTTTTTTTGTAGAGATGGCACGTATCCATTGTTGGTCTAACGCTCACGGTTCGAATAAATAATCCGTTTGGGATATTGGTTCCTAATTATTAATAATCTCCCGTCTGTAATTAGATAAAGATTACACCAAAACTGGTCTCAAATTTGACCAAAAAAAGTACAATGCCACTTTGTATTGGTGTCCATATGACAACATGATAAGTTTCATGAACTTCAAATAAGTTTTGGATGTACTAGAATTTAAAAATCAAGATTCTCAATGATTGAAATTTGTTGCACGGTGAGTAAACATGCACCCAGTGAGACACATGTGTTTTTGCAATCCATTTAGGTGCATTATCACGTGTGTATGTAGCTCAAATTTGATTTTTGCACATTATACCCGTAGAAAATCAATCAATCAATGTACTAAAACGTCTTAATGATCTTTGTGATTTTTTTGAAATTAAAACGTCCCACATTTGGTAACATGTATGTTCACCGCGGGATAATTTGTGACGCCCCCGATTCAATCGTACACTAATCATACACGCAAACGTGTACGATCAAGATCAGGGACTCACGGGAGGATATCACAACACAACTCTACAAATAAAATAAGTCATACAAGCATCATATTACAAGCCAGGGGCCTCGAAGGCTCGAATACAAGAGCTCGATCATAGACGAGTCAGCGGAAGCAACAATATCTGAGTACAGATATAAGATAAACAAGATTGGCTTAAGAAGGCTAGCACAAACTGGGATACGGATCAAAAGAGGCGCGGGCCTCCTGCCTGGGATCCTCCTAAACTACTCCTGGTCGTCGTCAGCGGGCTGCACGTAGTAGTAGGCACCTCCCGAGTAGTAGTAGTCGTCATCAACGGTGGCGTCTGGCTCCTGGGCTCCATCGTCTGGTCGCAGCAATCGAGTATAGAAAGGGGGAAAAGGGGGAGCAAAGCAACCGTGAGTACTCATCCAAAGTACTCGCAAGCAAGGAGCTACACTACATATGTATGCACTGGTATCAAATGGAATAAGGGTATCATATGTGGACTGAACTGTAGAATGCCGGAATAAGAGGGGGATAGCTAGTCCTTTCGAAGACTACGCTTCTGGTAACCTCCATCTTGCAGCATGTAGAAGAGAGTAGACTGAAGTCCTCCAAGTAGCATCGCATAGCATAATCCTACCCGGCGATCCTCTCCTCGTCGCCCTGTTAGAGAGTGATCACCGATTGTATCTGGCACTTGGAAGGGTGTGTTTTATTAAGTATCTGGTTCTAGTTGTCATAAGGTCAAGGTACAACTCCAAGTCGTCCTGTTACCGAAGATCACGGCTATTCGAATAGATTAACTTCCCTGCAGGGGTGCACCACATAACCCAACACGCTCGATCCCATTTGGCCGGACACACTTTTCTGGGTCATGCCCAGCCTCGGAAGATCAACACGTCGCAGCCCTACCTAGGCACAACAGAGAGGTCAGCACGCCAGTCTAAATCCTATGGCACAGGGGTCTGGGCCCATCACCCTTTGCACACCTGCATGTTGCGAACGCGGCCGGAAGCAGACCTAGCCTAGCAGGCGTTCCAGTCCAATCCGGCGTGCGCCACTCAGTCGCTGACGTCACGAAGGCTTCGGCTGATACCACGACGTCGAGTGCCCATAACTGTCCCCGCGTAGATGGTAGTGCGTATAGGCCAGTAGCCAGACTCAGATCAAATACCAAGATCTCGTTAAACATGTTATTTTGAAATAACCGCGAACGCCGACCAGGGCCAGGCCCACCTCTCTCCTAGGTGGTCTCAACCTGCCCTGTCGCTTCGCCACAAAGATCCACCCAGAGGGCCGTCGGGACAAAGATCCTTTCAGGCCCCAATCCGTAAATCACTCGCGGGTACTCCTCGAGCCAACCCAACTTTAGTCATCACATGTATCATGTATCATGTATAAAGTATAAAGTATATCAGTAGTATAGCATGGCAGACGGACAAGAGTGTAGGGCCACAAATGATAAACTAGCATCCTATACTAAGCATTAGGATTGCAGGTAAAGGTAACAACAGTAGTAGCAAGGACAGGCTATGCATCAGGATAGGATTGACGGAAAGCAGTAACATGCTACACTACTCTAATGCAAGCAGTAGAGAGAAGAATAGGCGATATCTGGTGATCAAAGGGGGGGCTTGCCTAGTTGCTCTGGCAAGAGAGAGGGGTCATCGTCGATGTAGCCGATCATAGGGGTATCGGCAACGGTCTCGAAGCCTACCGGAAAGAAGCAACGGAGGGGGAACACAATAAATAATAGAGCAATCAAATGTAACACAAAGCAAGACGCGGCAATACGTTGTGCTAGAGGTGACGTAACGCAGGGATATGTGATACCATTGAAGGGGGGAAACATCCAGGAAAGTATCCCCGGTGTTTCGCGTTTTCGGGCAGATGAACCGGAGGGGGAAAGTTGCGTGTTCGCTATGCTAGGGATGTGTGGCGGACGAACGGACTGTGTATTTGGATTCGTCTCGTCATTCTAAGCAACTTTCATGTACAAAGTTTTTTCATCCGAGCTATGGATTATTTTATATGAATTTACAAAGTTTAAAAGAATATTTGGAGTTTATTATTAATTCGAAATAAAAAGGGGATTTTTCTATGTGTACCCACTATTGTACCCAGCCACATAGGCTGAGAGGCTGACAGTGGGACACCTGGGAGCTGACTCAACAGTCAATAGTCAAAGTGTTGACTGGAGTCAAACGTGAACAGTGTTGTGGATCCCACATGTCATTGACTATAGTTAATTAAAAGGTTATTTAGATGGGGGCCCACTGTCATTGGGCCATTAGGCTAATTAACACCTAACAAACCTAATTACTACTAGCAAACTAGAATGGGGCCGGCCTTAGTGGACAGAACCAAGCCGGCCTCATGGTGGCTGTGCATACACGCACAAGCACACAGCGGCTACGGCCAGTAGCTCGAGCGGCCGGGGTTTCAGGGAGGCGACGGGCAGCGGCGCAGCCGGGCGCAGTGAGGCTGCGGCCGGCACACGTGCAGTAGGGCGCCAGGCAAGCGGCGGCAGCAGCGGCAGTGTAGCGCAACAGCAGCAACACAACAACGCATGGAGTAGCAGGCTACAAGAGCAGGGAGCAACAGCCAAGAACAACACGTACGCGTACGCGGAAGCGGAGCTCCGGCCATGGCGGTGTTTGACACGTAGGGGCACAGATCGAGGGGGAAAAGTAGGGGAATCGACAGAGAAGCTCACGAGAAGGCTCGTGGACATGGTCAAGGAAGCCGGGGTGGTCCGTTGGGGTGGCAAACGATGGCGCGATGCGGCGACCGTGGGCGAAGATGAGGACGATGTCGAGGCTACGGGCCATCCTAGCTCGAGCCCTTCGGCGTGGTGATGGAGCCGACCACGACGGAGCTCCCAGTCATCTTCGCGCGACGAGCGGAGGCCGGTGGCTGCCGGATCGACGCGGCGCGGCCATGGATGCAGACGGTCGAGATCGGGATCGAGCGTGGGGGACGATGTAGAAGAGGGGAAGTGGCTAGGGTTCGGCAGGGGGTCGTGGGTGTCCTCCTTATCCTCTCTAGGGCACTCGAGAGGAGCAGGTGTTGGTCATCCGGCCGTGGCGCCGTGGGATGGCCGCCACGCCATGGCCTCAGCCTTCTCCTCTGTACAGGAGAAAGAGGAAAGGCCTGTGGTGGGCTGGGCCGTGCACTATAGCACTGGGCCTGTAGTGTACAGTGTGCACTTAGCCCCTGTTCCTTCTTCTAATTTTCTGTTTTGTATTTTCTCCACCGTTTTGTATTTTAATTTAATCCAAATAAGTTTTGTTGAACATAAAACTTGTCACATAAATAATAGGCAATGTTTTGAGCTAGCACACACGATTTCAAGTGGTTTCTAAATACATAAACATTCATTTATTTTGAAATGGCTAATTTATTTGCTACTGGACCACTTATTAATTTCCTAAGAATTTATTTGTGACCCAGATGAAGTTGGTTTCAACATTTCAATGATCAGAGGAATTTATAGAATAATGCGAACATTTTTGTTTTGACATTTGGAAAATATTTATTGTTTGGCTTTACTTTAAATTTGAATTTTGGTTTGAAATATTTCTGAATTGTTTTTCTTAGGGCATAGTAGTGATGACTTGGCATCATTAGTGGAGGGTTACTGTAGCTAAATTATCCGGGCATCACAATTCTCCTCCGCTACAAGAAATCTCGTCCCGAGATTTAAGAGGTAGAGAAGGGGGGATGGTCTAGTTACGAAATGCTAACAGCTCTTCTCGGTCTTGGTTGCTCTTCTCGAAGTGGTCGATCCATAGTGCTGATGTCTTCACTCCTATGCATCAAGGCATCATGATGAGGTTGTCGTCCTTTCTTCAGGAACTCCACCGTACTTATGATAATGCTAAGGGGTAACTTCGAAAGAACAGGCCTCTATAAGGTTGCTTAGCCCGTAGATAACACCAGGGAAGGTGGCGGAAAGTAACTCTCCAATTGCAACTTAAGAAAACATCGAGAGCAAGTAAGACGGTGCAATAAGAAGTTTCGAGCGGATAGGCAATCGTTTATTGCCTGAATCAGAGTGTGAAACGGGTTCAAAGCAACAAGAATAAGTATTGTGTCCGATACCAAAATTGATCACTAGGAGGGTGGCTCGCGAATTACATACGAAACGAAGTACAAGGGATAACTTCGAAACAGGGATGTACAGGAGAGTCAGGTTTCGATCTTGTGGAACTATGGGTTATGGGCCCACCATGTGGTTAAAAGTAGGAAGGACGTTGACATCTTGCACGGTCATGATAGCAAGACATGTCAGAGGGTAGCCTATCAGTTATGTTGGCAACAAAGTCGATACCAAGGGCGAGGGACGAAGAGAACCATTTTCCTACTCGTTGAATGAGGCGGACCATTAGGTAAAGTTCTCGTCCATCGGTGGTTACCGGAATGCTATCAACAAAAGCAACAGGGTCTTACTGACACGATTGTACACCAAGGTGTTTACATAAGCAGAAGAAAATTACCGCTTAGATCATATAGGTCATCAGAAAGGGTAAACAAAACAATGGAAAGGAAAAGGTGATCTTCATATTAAACAGAACAATGGAAAGGAAAATGTGCTTAAACACAAATTTCAGGGGGTATATCCTTCCCAAGGACAAACAGAGCATGATAGCCATGACAGGATATAACATAGAGAACTCTTTAGGTAAGGTGAGAGAAATTTCATGACATTACCCATACAATGGTGTTTGGATAATTGAGCAAGAAACATTTAGCATTGGGCTTCAAATGTTCTTTGTTGAAAATTGGAGCACCACAAACATGCTTCGAGATAACATTGACATGCTCAACAGGTGAAGATCAGACTCTGGAGACACAAAGGATCCATCAGGACTAACTTGAAGAATAGGTCTTACAATTCCCTCATGGAAGAAGGGATAAGCTTGCTGAAAAGGAATCTATAACAACAAGTCCTCCGGCCAGGTGTGCTAGGCATGACATAACCTTACCGGGTCATATATAAAGACCAACATTGTAACTCTTGGAAATATGTTCCAACCATCATATCTGACCGAGATTCAGATCTGATTGGTGTCACGATACCTCAGACTTAGGATGCCTGAGAAGAAAAGGTGCGGCACAATTTGACGAGATGACATTGTAAGATTCTCGGGAAATGAACTATGGAAGCAAGTTCCAAAACAAGAGTTCATCAGTAAACCAACGAGAGGATGAGGAGGTGGCTGATGGAATCAGCGACAATTCATCGAGATTAACAAAAGATGGATTTCCACAACTATGTGAACAAGGGGATAAAATTTGTCAGATCAAATGGTATAATGATGTATGCTCGAGGAAAACATACACAATTAACCATTGGTTGAAAGGTGCACCCGAAATATGGGCTGGGTTGCATGACCAGCGTCGGAATGGTGATTCAATAATCAATGGTCTAAGAATGAACGGTCGACCATTAACTTCAAAGTAATAGGGTTGCTAGAAGGGCAGAATCCAAACAGCACCGCTCACTTGTTGGTACCCTGGTTGGAACCAACACGAGGACCCAAGAAAGAATGGTGATGGTGAAAGGTATCACCATACCAAGAGTTCTTAAGAGGTGGTGAAATTCCCACGACATTCTTGACATAAAAGGTGGTAATATTTCAAGGTAAAGAAGAACAATGCTGGCTAGCAAGGAACTCAAGGTACAACACAAAATACGAACAAGTTTGTGTTGGAGGGAAGGCAATAAAGTGGCCGATGATAACACAACTCTTCGAGGGCAAGGATGGTATTTCTCTTCATGAATCCGATTGATATCCAGGACGAGCCCATAAGGTTGACGATGACCACGACACATTTGTCGAGAGATTTCAAGAAGATGTAAGCAATTAGCGACGACATCGAGTCAAAGGAATGATGAAGCGAAAGGTTATTGGAACCATGGGTACGACACAAACTCGAAATCAAGCTTGCTGTTCAAGGCGAAATGATATGATGAGGAAGATCGACGTAAGCTTAGCTCATCATAAAAAATGGTGCTCCGGGAAGAAGGACCAGGTAGCACAATTAAAATTTAGCACGATAAGGAATAGACAATCAGGCTAGGAATGACTTGAAGGATTACTAAACTCATAAGCAACGAAAATTACTTAGAGTTAATGAATCAGGTTATAGACTCGATTCACTATCGGTGTCCCTGAGTGTCTAACAACTCAGAACCCGGGGAAAAATTGGAATTGATGAGAAATAATACTTGAAGAAGAACTCATAAGAAGTAATATGGTTCTGTGATATTATCAAGATACCAGGAGGGTAATACTCGACGATAGATCAAAGTAGAGGTTGGAGTGGGGTATTGATCCGCAAAAGACAAATGCTTAAACTTGCCCGAGAAATGTGATCAAAGAAGAACAATATGGTCGGAACCATAGCTGCAAGGGATCCAATTTAATGACACCGGAAGAATTACCCAAATGATTAAGTATTTTGCAAGAAGCTTCCATGATAAGTTCCACATCGGGTCCATGGGCATGAACGCAAAGTTCAAGGTTGACTCCCACTTCTTTAATGCATAACCTTCCATTCACTTCTCGTCTTCGAAGAAGTTGCAGTGTTGAAATTTTATCTGGCGAAGCACCAGAAGAGTATGACTCGTGAAAACTTTTGGGTTCACACGGTTTTAGAGAAGGTATAGGTTCAACCCATCGGGGCATCTTAGAAACATATACTACAAGCTTCAAGAGTAAATATCACCAGCTCGAAAGCAGAGCAAGGTTGAGAAAGTAGAAGATACAATTTACCAAAGGCATTATGTATCCAAGGAAAGGCTCACAAGGTTATTGAATAAGGAGGACACAGTCGAATAATAATCCAATAAAGGATCTGACGGTCCATAGCGGAGCTGATGTGAGCATCGGCACACAACCAGTTGAAGAAAAGATGCAAGGGCATCAGATTATAAAACATCTGAATGATTCGATGCTTAGATATCAAAGGAATTATGATTTCCAAATCGAAGGATCAGAAGCAGACGCTCTGATCAAGGGTGGATAAGTTCAATAGACCTAAGGGTACAATTGACGGCAAATAGATTGGTCGAGAACAAGCTCATGTTCAAAATGACGTCTGAGCCAGAAAGATAATTTAAAAGGATGAACTAATGATTGCGTGCATTCGCACTCATGTTGAATCAATAGGATCAAAATGACGTTGTCTAAGGATACTATCGAGTATTGCCAGACATATGGAAAGCATCCATAATTGCAAGCAGACAATTATTGCAGAGCAATAAGCTACTGAGGAAGTTTGGAGGATTGAATAGTATTTCTAAGACCATTGTGAAACACATGAACAACTGGGGATGAGTGGATACTCGATAAAGGCAAGAAATTATCCGTAGGGATATTCAAGTGGCAAGGAACTGCAAGGCAGTAGGCACAAAATATCCTCAGAACGAATAGAGGGGATTCCAGGGTATCTTGTTATAACAAGATCAACTAGGAACAAAAGTAAGAACGGCAAATGTAGGTATTTATCCATAGGTATATTTCGGTGGTAGGGAATTGCAAAAGCAACGGGCACAAAGTCTCAAAAGAGTATCGGAGAGTAACTTCGAAATCTTCTGGTGCAGCCAGCGATCATCTGGACCGAAGGGGCTCTCTAGGAGAAAGTATTTATGAGAACCTAAAGTTAGTCCTTTTTTTAGCAAAATCATTTAACCCGAATAGGGGAGATATTAGAGTCCCAAAGTATAGGTCGAGGAGTAAAAGATCCTAATACCACCCAAATGGCGACGTGGGCCCGTAAGACACACAACCATGTTAGTAAAAGTTTTGTAATGTCTAAACTCGACTTCAGCCAAGGAGTTTGGAAGGGGGATTCCTACAGGCAGTTGGCTCTGATACCAACTTGTGACGCCCCCGATTCAATCGTACACTAATCATACACGTAAACATGTACGATCAAGATCAGGGACTCACGGGAAGATATCACAACACAACTCTACAAATAAAATAAGTCATACAAGCATCACATTACAAGCCAGGGGCCTCGAAGGCTCGAATACAAGAGCTCGATCATAGACGAGTCAGCGGAAGCAACAATATCTGAGTACAGACATAAGATAAACAAGTTTGCCTTAAGAAGGCTAGCACAAACTGGGATACGGATCAAAAGAGGCGCGGGCCTCCTGCCTGGGATTCTCCTAAACTACTCCTGGTCGTCGTCAGCGGGCTGCACGTAGTAGTAGGCACCTCCCGAGTAGTAGTAGTCGTCATCAACAGTGGCGTCTGGCTCCTGGGCTCCATCGTCTGGTCGCAGCAATCGAGTATAGAAAGGGGGAAAAGGGGGAGCAAAGCAACCGTGAGTACTTATCCAAAATACTCGCAAGCAAGGAGCTACACTACATATGTATGCACTGGTATCAAATGGAATAAGGGTATCATATGTGGACTGAACTGTAGAATGCCGGAATAAGAGGGGGATAGCTAGTCCTTTCGAAGACTACGCTTCTGGTAACCTCCATCTTGCAGCATGTAGAAGAGAGTAGACTGAAGTCCTCCAAGTAGCATCGCATAGCATAATCCTACCCGGCGATCCTCTCCTCGTCGCCCTGTTAGAGAGTGATCACCGATTGTATCTGGCACTTGGAAGGGTCTGTTTTATTAAGTATCTGGTTCTAGTTGTCATAAGGTCAAGGTACAACTGCAAGTCATCATGTTACCGAAGATCACGGCTATTCGAATAGATTAACTTCTCTGCAGAGGTGCACCACATAATCCAACACGCTCGATCCCATTTGGCCGGACACACTTTTCTGGGTCATGCCCGGCCTCGGAAGATCAACACGTCGCAGCCCTACCTAGGCACAACAGAGAGGTCAGCACGCCGGTCTAAATCCTATGGCGCAGGAGGTCTGGGTCCATCACCCTTTGCACACATGCACGTTGCGAACGTGACCGGAAGCAGACCTAGCCTAGCAGGCGTTCCAGTCCAATCCGGCGCGCTCCACTCAGTCGTTGACGTCACGAAGGCTTCGACTGATACCAGGACGTCGAGTGCCCATAATTGTCCCCGCATAGATGGTTAGTGCGTATAGGCCAGTAGCCAGACTCAGATCAAATACCAAGATCTCGTTAAACGTGTTATTTTGAAATAACCACGAACGCCGACTAGGGCCAGGCCCACCTCTCTCCTAGGTGGTCTCAACCTTCCCTGTCGCTTCGCCACAAAGATCTACCCAGAGGGCCGTCGGGACAAAGATCCTTTCAGCCCCCAATTCGTAAATCACTCGCGGGTACTCCTCGAGCCAACCCGACTTTAGTCATCACATGTATCATGTATAAAGTATATAGTATATACCTGTGATCACCTCCCTAGTGATCACGGCCCAGTAGTATAGCATGGCAGACGGACAAGAGTGTAGGGCCACTGATGATAAACTAGCATCCTATACTAAGCATTAGGATTGCAGGTAAAGGTAACAACAGTAGTAGCAAGGACAGGCTATGCATCAGGATAGGATTAACGAAAAGCAGTAACTTGCTACACTACTCTAATGCAAGCAGTAGAGAGAAGAATAGGCGATATCTGATGATCAAAGGGGGGCTTGCCTGGTTGCTCCTGCAAAAGAGAGGGGTCGTCATCGATGTAGCCGATCACAGGGGTATCAGCAACGGTCTCGAAGCCTACCGGAAAGAAGTAACAGAGGGGGAACACTATAAATAACAGAGCAATCAAATATAACACAAAGCAAGATGCGGCAATACGTTGTGCTAGAGGTGACGTAACGCAGGGATATATGATACCATTGAAGGGGGGAAACATCCGGGAAAGTATCCCTGGTGTTTCACGTTTTCGGGCAGATGAACCGGAGGGGGAAAGTTGCGTGTTCGCTATGCTAGGGATGTGTGGCGGATGGACGGACTGCGTATTTGGATTCGTCTCGTCGTTCTAAGCAACTTTCATGTACAAAGTTTTTTCATCCGAGCTACGGATTATTTTATATGAATTTACAAAGTTTAAAAGAATATTTGGAATTTATTATTAATTCGAAATAAAAAAAGGGAATTTTTCTATGTGTACCCACTATTGTACCCAGCCACATAGGCTGAGAGGCTGACAGTGGGACACCTGGGAGCTGACTCAGCAGTCAATAGTCAAAGTGTTGACTGGAGTCAAACGTGAACAGTGTTGTGGATCCCACATGTCATTGACTATAGTTAAAATAAAAGGTTATTTAGATGGGGGCCCACTGTCATTGGGCCATTAGGCTAATTAACACCTAACAAACCTAATTACTACTAGCAAATTAGAACGGGGCCGGCCTTAGTGGACAGAACCCAGCCGGCCTCATGGTGGCTGTGCATACACGCACAAGCACACAGCGGCTACGGCCAGTAGCTCGAGCGGCCGGGGTTTCAGGGAGGCGACGGGCAACGGCGCAGGCGGGCGCGGTGAGGCTGCGGCCGGCACACGCGCAGTAGGGCGCCAGGCAAGCGGCGGCAGCAGCGGCAGTGTAGCGCAACAGCAGCAGCACAACAACGCATGGAGCAGCAGGCTACAGGAGCAGGGAGCAACAGCCAAGAACAGCACGTACGCGTACGTGGAAGCGGAGCTCCGGCCATGGCGGTGTTTGACACGTAGGGGCACGGATCGAGGGGGAAAAGTAGGGGAATCGATAGAGAAGCTCACGGGGAGGCTCGTGGACATGGTCAAGGAAGCCGGGGTGGTCCGTTGGGGTGGCAAACGATGGCGCGATGCGGCGACCGTGGGCGAAGATGAGGACGATGTCGAGGCTACGGGCCAGCCTAGCTCGAGCCCTTCGGCGTGGTGATGGAGCCGACCACGACGGAGCTCCCAGTCATCTTCGCGCGACGAGGGGAGGCCGGTGGCTGTCGGATCGACGCGGCGCGGCCATGGATGCAGACGGTCGAGATCGGGATCGAGCGTGGGGGACGATGTAGAAGAGGGGAAGTGGCTAGGGTTCGGCAGGGGGTCGTGGGTGTCCTCCTTATCCTCTCTAGGGCACTCGAGAGGAGCAGGTGTCGGTCATCCGGCCGTGGCGCCATGGGATGGCCGCCACGCCATAGCCTCAGCCTTCTCCTCTGTACAGGAGAAAGAGGAAAGGCCTGTGGTGGGCTGGGCCGTGCACTATAGCACTGGGCCTGTAGTGTACAGTGTTCACTTAGCCCCTGTTCCTTCTTCTAGTTTTCTGTTTTGTATTTTCTCCACCGTTTTATATTTTAATTTAATCCAAATAAGTTTTGTTGAACACAAAACTTGTCACATAAATAATAGGCAATGTTTTGAGCTAGCACACACGATTTCAAGTGGTTTCTAAATACATAAACATCATTTATTTTGAAATGGCTAATTTATTTGCTGCTGGACCACTTATTAATTTCCTAAGAATTAATTTGTGACCCAGATGAAGTTGGTTTCAACATTTCAATGATCAGAGGAATATATAGAATAACGTGAACATTTTTGTTTTGACATTTGGAAAATATTTATTGTTTGGCTTTAATTTAAATTTGAATTTTGGTTTGAAATATTTCTGAATTGTTTTTCTTAGGGCATAGTAGTGATGACTTGGCATCATTAGTGGAGGGTACCTGTAGCTAAATTATCCGGGCGTCACATAATTAATTTAACATGCGTCGTAGTTGCGGTAGATTCGCTGTGTGTGTGTGTGTGCGTCTGGGGGTGGCGGGTGGCTCGCAGTACACTACGAGTTGTGAGCCACCGTGTGGGTTGGCTATTTTGTTAGGCAGGCCGGTGCCACATCAGAGTCGTGAACTTGTTATTTAAAACAATACACAACCCTGTCATACATAAATGTTTTGGCCACATGCAGTCGATGGTAGTCCTACACGACACTTGATACTCGCGTCTGACGCTTTCTGTCGGCCCGCAAGGTCATCGTCCATCACTTTGACGAACAACCGACAGTGAGGTTAATTTGACCAGCAAGGTGGAATCTTTTTTGTTTGCGTTATGGTGGTATATAGTACGCGTCGAAGAGGTGGGAGGGGACTAGCATATATACTATACGTACGCGTCCGTGAACAAGCACACCTCACTGAGTGTCGGGACTTTTTGGTTTCCGAGGCACGTGCCACATCAAAATTGTGAAATTGGTTATTCAAACATCACACAGCACCTTTTTGGGCCACATGCATATCCTAGCTAGGACACTCACGTGTGACGCTGATACGTCTCCAACGTATCTATAATTTTTTATTGCTCCATGCTATATTATCTACTTTTGGACATTATTGGGCTTTATTATCCACTTTTATATTATTTTTGGGACTAATCTATTAACCGGAGGCCCAGCCCAGAATTGATGTTTTTGCCTGTTTTAGGGTTTCGAAGAAAAGGAATATCAAATGGAGTCCAAACGGAATGAAACCTTCGGGAACGTGATTTTCTCAACGAACAAGACCCGGGAGACTTGGACCCTACGTCAAAAGAGGAGGCCACGAGGTAGGGGGCGCACCTACCCCCCAGGCACGCCCTCCACCCTCGTGGGCCCCCTGTTGCTCCACCGACGTACTCGTTCCTCCTATATATACCTACGTACCCCCAAACGATCAGATATGGAGCCAAAAACCTAATTCCACCACCACAACTTTCTATATCCACGAGATCCCATCTTGGGGCCTGTTCCGGAGCTCCGCCGGAGGGGGCATCGATCATGGAGGGCTTCTACATCAACACCATAGCCCCTCCGATGAAGTGTGAGTAGTTTACTTCAGAACTACGGGTCCATAGTTAGTAGCTAGATGGCTTCTTCTCTATTTTTGGATCTCAATACAATGTTCCCCCCTCTCTTGTGGAGCACTATTCGATGTAATCTTCTTTTTGCGGTGTGTTTGTTGAGACCGATGAATTGTGGGTTTATGATCAAGTCTATCTATGAATAATATTTGGATCTTCTCCGAATTCTTTTATGTATGATTAGTTACCTTTGCAAGTCTCCTCGAATTATCAGTTTGGTTTGGCCTACTAGATTGATCTTTCTTGCAATGGGAGAAGTGCTTAGCTTTGGGTTCAATCTTGCGTTGTCCTTTCCCAGTGACAGTAGGGGCAGCAAGGCACGTATTGTATTGTTGCCATCGAGGATAACAAGATGGGGTTTTCTTCATATTGCATGAGTTTATCCCTCTACATCATGTCATCTTGCTTAAGGCGTTACTCTGTTTTTAACTTAATACTCTAGATGCATGCTGGATAGCGGTCGATGAGTGGAGTAATAGTAGTAGATGTAGGCAGGAGTCGGTCTACTTGTCTCGGACGTGATGCCTATATACATGATCATACATAGATATTCTCATAACTATGCTCAATTCTGTCAATTGCTCAACAGTAATTTGTTCACCCACCGTAGAATACTTATGCTCTCGAGAGAAGCCACTAGTGAAACCTATGGCCCCCGGGTCTATCTTCATCATATTAATCTCCTACTACTTAGTTATTTCCTTTGTTATTTACTTTGCCTTTATTTTACTTTGCATCTTTATCATAAAAATACCAAAAATATTATCTTATCATATCTATCAGGTCCCACTCTCGTAAGTGGCCTTATAGGGATTGACAACCCCTATTTGCGTTGGTTGCGAGGATTTATTTGGTTTGTGCAGGTACGAGGGACTCGCGCGTAGCCTCCTACTGGATTGATACCTTGGTTCTCAAAAACTGAGGGAAATACTTACGCTACTTTGTTGCATCATCCCTTCCTCTTCGGGGAAAACCAACATAGTGCTCAAGAGGTAGCAAGAAGGATTTCTGGCGCCTTTGCCGGGGAGGTCTACGTAAAAGTCAACATACCAAGTACCCATCACATACCCTTATCTCCCGCATTACATTATTTGCCATTTGCCTCTCGTTTTCCTCTCCCCCACTTCACCCTTGCAGTTTTATTCGCCGTCTCTCTCTCTCTATCCTCCCTCTCTTTCTTTATTTGCCTCTTTTTGCCCGCTTGCTTTTTGTTTGCTTGTGTGTTAGTTTGTTTGCTTGTCGTTATGGCTAGTCCTTTACCTTCTACCTCTATGTCTGAAATTGGGGAAACTATTGTTGATAATAATTCTGATGCTCCTACTAAAGAACCCACTATCTCACATGCAAAAAGATTCTGTGTTGGTAGTGGTAATATTATTGGAAAAGGAGTTATTCAAGACTTCTTTACTTGTGCCGGTGCTTTACCCTCTATGGGTAGTTCTATCCTTCATAGAACTAGTAGTCTTGCGGACGCTATTGCCATGCTTGTAGTTGAACTTGAAAGACAATTCATGCACATGCATCCTTCCATACAAAGGATTTTTCTAGAATTCTCTAATATTGAGCATTCTTCTGTTAAGCGTGCCGCTACTATCTTTTTGGCTCATGAGTTTAGATTCATAATAAAAGAGGCCAAAGAAATCTTTGCACATTATAGGGTGGACGCTTGCCGTCCTCCCATAGAGGCTATCCTCTTTGATCAAGAAGAAATAATGCGTTTTCAATCTCTAGACTATGTTGCTTTCAATGAAAATCTTAGAAAAAGGGTTCCTACCAATGTTTTAGTTGATAGAATTTCTGAACTTAATGATGATTTGGCTATTCGAAATAACAAACTAGGATATTCTCTTGAATATAGGATCACAAAGTTCTATCAAAAGAATGCTTATAATGATGAATTGGTTGTGCAATATGAAGGACCAAAGGAGGGACCTATACCTCCCAAGGTTGATCTTGGAGACTTTTGTCCCATTAAATTTAGCCCTTTTGATTACTTTTGCTTGCCTCAAAGAAAAATTGCTGCTGAACGTAGAGAATATGAAATGAGTTTTAATAATTTATCTTAATATTATGGCAATACCTAGATCTATTCTTGCTTGTTATGCCTAGCTAGGGGCGTTAAACGATAGCGCTTGTTGGGAGGCAACCCAATTTTATTTTTATTCCTTGATTTTTGCTCATGTTTAGTAATAAATAATTTATCTAGCCTCTGTTTTGGTTGTGTTTTTTGTGTTTAATTAGTGTTTGTGCCAAGTAGAACCGTTGGGAAGACTTGGGGAAAGTCTTGTTGAACTTGCTGTAAAAAACAGAAACTTCAGCGCTCACGAGAACTGCAGTCATTTTTATTTGGAAAGTGCTATTTAGTTAATTCTTTTTTAAGATGATTAATAGATAAATTATTCACGTCCAGAAATTTATTTTAGAATTTTTCGGGTTCCAGATCTTGCGCTAGCTACATATTACTACAGACTGTTTTTTTTGACAGATTCTGTTTTTCGTGTGTTGTTTGCTTATTTTGATGAATCTATGACTAGTAAAATAGTTTATAAACCATAGAGAAATAGGAATACAGTAGGTATAACACCAATATAAATAAAGAATGAGTTCATTACAGTATCTTGAAGTGGTCTTTTATTTTCTTCCGCTAACGGAGCTCACGAGATTTTCTACTTTAAGTTTTGTGTTGTGAAGTTTTCAAGTTTTGGGTAAAGATTTGATGGATTATGGAACAAGGAGTGGCAAGAGTCTAAGCTTGGGGATGCCCATGGCACCCCCAAGATAATCTAAGGACACCTAAAAGCCAAATCTTTGGGATGCCCCGGAAGGCATCCCCTCTTTCGTCTACTTCTATCGGTAACTTTACTTGGAGCTATATTTTTATTTGCCACATGATATGTGTTTTGCTTGGAGCGTCTTGTGTTATTTGAGTCTTTGCTTGTTAGTTTACCATAATCATCCTTGTTGTACACACCTTTTGAGAGAGCCATACATGATTTGGAATTTGTTAGAATACTCTATGTGCTTCGCTTATATCTTTTGAGTTATATAATTTTACTCTAGTACTTCACTTATATCTTTTAGAGCACGGTGGTGGATTTTTTTTGTAGAAACTATTGATCTCTCATGCTTCATTTATATTATTTTGAGAGTCTTAATATCATGGTAGTTTTCTTAAAATCCTAATATGCTAGGTATTCAATAATAATAATAATAAATTCTCTTATGAGTGTGTTGAATACTATGATAAGTTTGATACTTGATAATTGTTTTGAGATACGGAGATGGTGATATTAAAGTCATGCTAGTTGAGTAGTTGTGAATTTGAGAAATACTTGTGTTGAAGCTTGTGATTCCCGTAGCATGCACGTATGGTGACCCGTTATGTGATGAAGTCGGAGCGTGATTTATTTTTTGCTTGCCTTCCTTATGAGTGGCGGTCGGGGACGAGCGATGGTCTTTTCCTACCAATCTATCCCCCTAGGAGCATGCGCGTAATACTTTGCTTTGATAACTTGTAGATTTTTGCAATAAGTATATGAGTTCTTTATGACTAATGTTGAGTCCATGGATTATACGCACTCCCACCCTTCCACCTTTGCTAGCATCTCTAATACCGCGCACCTTTCGCCGGTATCATACACCCACCATATACCTTCCTCAAAACAGCCACCATACCTACCTATTATGGCATTTCCATAGCCATTCCGAGTTATATTGCCATGCAACTTTCCACCGTTCCATTTATTATGACACACTCCATCATTGTTCATATTGCTTAGCTTGATCATGTAGTTGACATCGTATTTGTGGCAAAGCCACCATTCATAATTCTTTCATACATGTCACTCTTGATTCATTGCATATCCTGGTACACCGTCAGAGGCATTCATATAGAGTCATATTTTGTTCTAAGTATCAAGTTGTAATTGTTGAGTTGTAAGAAAAATAAAAGTGTGATGATTATCATTATTAGAGCATTGTCCTAGTGAGGAAAGGATGATGGAGACTATGATTCCCCCACAAGTCGGAATGAGACTCCGGACAAAAATAATAAAAAAGAGAAAGAAAAGAGGCCATAAAAAAGAAGAAGAGAAAAGGCCCAAATAAAAAAATGAGAGAAAAAGAGAGAAGGGACAATGTTACTATCCTTTTACCACACTTGTGCTTCAAAGTAGCACCATGATCTTCATAGTAGAGAGTCTCTCTCGTTATCACTTTCATATACTAGTGGGATCTTTCATTATAGAACTTGGCTTGTATATTCCAATGATGGGCTTCCTCAAAATGCCCTAGGTCTTCATGAGCAAGCAATTTGGATGCACACCCACTTAGTTTCTTTTTGAGCTTTCATATACCTATAGCTCTAGTGCATCCGTTGCATGGCAATCCCTACTCACTCACATTGATATATATTGATGGGCATCTCCATAGCCCGTTGATACGCCTAGTTGATGTGAGACCATCTTATCCCTTTTTGTCTTCTCCACAACCACCACTCTATTCCACCTATAGTGTTATATCCATCGCTCATGCTCATGTATTGTGTGAAGATTGAAAAAGTTTTGAGAATGTCAAAAGTATGAAACAATTGTTTGGCTTGTCATCGGGGTTGTGCATGATTTAAATACTTTGTGTGGTGAAGATAGAGCATACCCAGACTATATGATTTTGTAGGGATAACTTTCTTTAGCCATGTTATTTTGAGAAGACATAATTGCTTTGTTAGTATGCTTGAAGTATTATTATTTTTATGTAAATATTAAACTTTTGTCTTGAATCTTTCGGATCTGAATATTCATACCACAATTAAGAAGAATTACATTAAAATTATGCCAAGTAGCACTCCACATCAAAAATTCTGTTTTTATCATTTACCTACTTGAGGATGAGCAGGAATTAAGCTTGGGGATGCTTGATACGTCTCCAACGTATCTATAATTTTTGATTGCTCCATGCTATATTATCTACTGTTTTGGACATTATTCGGCTTTATTTTCCACTTTTATATTTTTTTTGGGACTAACCTATTAACCGGAGGCCCAGCCCAGAATTGCTGTTTTTTGCCTGTTTTAGGGTTTCGAAGAAAAGGAATATCAAACGGAGTCCAAACGGAATGAAACCTTCGGGAACGTGATTTTCTCAACGAACAAGACCCGGGAGACTTGGACCCTACGTCAAGAAAGAAAAGAGGAGGCCACGAGGTAGGGGGGCGCGCCTACCCCCCCAGGCGCGCCCTCCACCCTTGTGGCCCCCCTGTTGCTCCACCGACATACTTCTTCCTCCTATATATACCTACGTACCGCCAAACGACCAGATATGGAGCCAAAAACCTAATTCCACCACCGCAACTTTCTGTATCCACGAGATCCTATCTTGGGGCTTGTTCCGAGCTCCACCGGAGGGGGCATCGATCACGGAGGGCTTCTACATCAACACCATAGCCCCTCCTATGAAGTGTGAGTAGTTTACTTCAGACCTACGGGTCCATAGTTAGTAGCTAGATGGTTTCTTCTCTCTTTTTGGATCTCAATACAATGTTCTCCCCCTCTCTTGTGGAGAACTATTCGATGTAATCTTCTTTCTGCGGTGTGTTTGTTTAGACCGATGAATTGTGGGTTTATGATCAAGTCTATCTATGAATAATATTTGAATCTTCTCTGAATTCTTTTATGTATGATTAGTTATCTTTGCAAGTCTCCTCGAATTACCAGTTTGGTTTGGCCTACTAGATTGATCTTTCTTGCAATGGGAGAAGTGCTTAGCTTTGGGTTCAATCTTGCGGTGTCCTTTCCCAGTGACAGTAGGGGCAGCAAGGCACGTATTGTATTGTTGCCATCGAGGATAACAAGATGGGGTTTTCTTCATATTGCATGAGTTTATCCCTCTACATCATTTCATCTTGCTTAAGGCGTTACTCTGTTTTTAACTTAATACTCTAGATGCATGCTGGATAGCGGTCGATGAGTGGAGTAATAGTAGTAGATGTAGGCAGGAGTCGCTCTACTTGTCCCGGACGTGATGCCTATATACATGATCATACCTAGATATTCTCATAACTATGCTCAATTCTGTCAATTGCTCAACAGTAATTTGTTCACCCACGTAGAATACTTATGCTCTCGAGAGAAGCCACTAGTGAAACCTATGGCCCCCGGGTCTATCTTCATCATATTAATCTCTTACTACTTAGTTATTTCCTTTGCTATTTACTTTGCCTTTATTTTACTTTGCATCTTTATCATAAAAATACCAAAAATATTATCTTATCATATCTATCAGGTCTCACTCTCGTAAGTGGCCTTATAGGGATTGACAACCCCTATTTGCGTTGGTTGCGAGGATTTTTTTGTTTTGTGCAGGTATGAGGGACTCGCGCATAGCCTCCTACTGGATTGATACCTTGGTTCTCAAAAACTGAGGGAAATACTTACGCTACTTTGCAACATCATCCCTTCCTCTTCGAGGAAAACCAACGCAGTGCTCAAGAGGTAGCAGACGCTTCCATCTGTGGGCCCACGAGGCCATCGTCGATGCATGCATGCATCACTTTGACCTACATCAGGAGAGTTTAATTAATTTCACCATCAATGATGATTCTTTTGGGTTACATATATTATGGCAGGAGCATATAGTATGCGGTGAAGAGGGGGGAAGGGGACCATCATATGTAGTACGCTTGATATGAACCTCGCTCTGTGTGGGTGCATGGTTTACAGTTTTTGAGGCATGTGGCACATCAAAGTTGTGCATTTTGGGTATTCAACATATATATGTTTGGCACACATGCAAAGCGGTGGTGGTTGTCCTCTCGCACCCACTTAAGTGGTTATCATCGATATTGATGCTTTCCATTTATAGGCCTGCTTGGTCCATCACTACTTTTTGCCTGACAACAAGAGAGGTTAATTTAACTATGGAGGGGATTATTATTTTTGCTCTGGGATGACATGCATGATACAACTTGAGCACACACACATGCATGTGTACGCATGAATCCCCCCATCGAGTCGAAGAGGCTAGTACAACAACACATCATGAACCGACCTCGCTCTGTGTGGGGAGATAGTGTATGATTTTTGACACATGTGCCACATCAATGTTGTGTATTCAAACATGCATGAACGCGTCACCTCCATACATATTCATGTAGTGGTTGCCTTCGAACGGTGCACTCCCTCGCATGGTTATCGGCAACAAGCCTATATATTCGTGGGCCCGCGTGGGCATCCAAGATCACCTGACCAACAACAAGATAGGTTACCATGGCCGATTCTTCATTTGGTTCGTGTTATCGTAGTATAGGTCATGGTGAGATTCAGACCTAATTAAGTTTGAGCGCATATACTATGCACGCATGCATGCATTAATCCCCGTTGTTGGCTTGAAGTGTGGTGCAGCATACATATGCATCGTCAACCTAACCCTCACTCAGTCTGGGGGTTTCTAGTTCGAAATCACGGTGCCACATCAAAGTTGTTCCATTGTTACTCAAAAACACCTCTCCATACATATGTTTGGGCCACATGCATGTAGTGGTTGTCTTCGGGGACTAGCTACTTGCGTGATTATTGTCGAGCTAGCCCATCTCTGGGGTCGCATGGACAGCCATCACTTTGACCAACAACAAGAGAGAGGTTGTACGACCAAGGTGGATTATTCTTGGTCCGTTTTACGATCCATCTTGGTGAGATATATGCCTCTCTGGCCCGCCGACTGAAAGTGTGTGTGTGTGGGGTGCTACTTCCCACTTTGCTAGGTGAACGTCGGTTGGGGAGCATGCATTCATAGCTTAAGATTCCCTTCGTGCCGACACGAGGGAGGGGGGCTGCTAGCTACTTCGCAGTTTGCTAGGGTGAACCTCGGTTGGGGGGCATGCATTCATAGCTTAGGATTCCTTTCGTGCCGACATGAGGGAGGGGCG
>NC_041382.1:504648957-504654412 GCF_002162155.2 Triticum dicoccoides | reverse complement strand
GTGCCGACACGAGGGAGGAGGGGGCTGCTAGCTACTTCGCACTTTGCTAGGGTGAACCTCGGTTGGGGGGGGGGAGGGGGCATGCATTCATAGCTTAGGATTCCCTTCGTGCCGACACGAGGGAGGGGGTGGGGGCAAGCAATACAGTGCTCTTTCTGAGAGAGATGCCACATCGAAGTTGCATTTGGTATTTGAAAATCAAACCACCCTTTTGATACATAAATTTGGTCCACATGCAAGTGTGTTCGTGTTCTGACCCTCTCCAGTGTCATTTTTCGCCAAATTTATGAACATTAGATAAGTCGGATGACGCAACAGACATGGTTCACTCAAACTAACTGTGTGCCATGTCGGTGCACCTGTCACGCACACATCCGCACAATACATTGGGTTCCACGAGGCTCCCCCTCTCAAAAATATCTGCCCGCCTCGAGGGTTTTTCTGTTTCATAACACACGGTTGTTGTCTCCGGACCGTGTGCGATGTTTCTTGTTCCCAATCCCGCCTGCATCCCTAGAAAATATCTGCCTACCTCGAGGTTTTTTCTGTTTCATAACAACCGTTGTTATCTCCGGACCGTGTGCGATGCACTATCATCAAAATTTTCAATAGCCCGGCATTTCAATCCCGCGTTTGACTCCCGCATAGTAAAAATTTTGGTACCCGCGTCATTTTCTCAAACACCCCGCGCCCCCTCCACACACACACACACACCAAAACCTCCTCGGGCGTGCGCATGTGCACGCACACACACACACCCCCTCCCTCGCTCGAAACCCTAGCAAGGTCCCCGCCGCCACTGCCTCGGCCGTAAGGCCTCCATTGTCAACATATGCCGGTTTGCCTGTGCAGCTTACCCACCGATCTCCATACTCAGGCCGCCCTGAGTTTCTTAGATGACGCCTGCTAAACACCCCCTTTCCCACAGATCCCCATCCCCATCCCCCACTCCAGAGCGTCGCAACCTAAGCCCGACTACGCTTCCTGTGGAGCTCGAGGAGCGACTGGCCCAAAAGAGGTGTATAGCGGTCTCTTCGCCCAAAGTCGCCGAGGAAGCTGATGACCATTACTAGCGGCAGGCACTCAAGCAGCGGGCTAGAGTATGCGGGCATGTCTCGTCCACCGGCTACGACATCGAGATCATCGACAGCGACGGCCTGAGGCGGGCTATGTCACAGGTTAAGTGGCCCACACCCAACCCCTCGGGTTCAACCGCCGTCAATCTCATCCATGGCCCCGTCGCTGATCTCCTTCTCTCTCGCTGTCAACAATTTGCCATTCTACATCGCCATTGAGCCCCTTTTGTCATTTCTGAAGGACATGTTCTGCGACGCTGGCTTGGGATCCATAGCTTCCAAGTCAGACCTCATCGACGGCGACCATGAGGAGGGCACCCTCTCTGGCTCTTCCAAGGGGAAAGAGCCCATCTACTCTTACAAGGGGAAAGAGCCCGTCTGCAACATCAGGGAGGGCACCCTACAACCGTGCTCTTCCAAGGGGAAGGAGCCCATCTACGACAACATGGAGCGCATCCAGGATCCGTGCTCTTCCCACGGGAACGAGCCCATCCGTGACAAGTGAGGAAACCCATGATTTGTTTTGTTGTGCCTCTTCACAGGGGGAAACTCATGATTTCTTTTGTCGAGTCCCTTTTGTAGTGTAGTGAGAATATGTCCAGTTTTAATTGCTATATCTGGTTGTTTACAGTATGTCTTGTTTATTTTAGTTGTTCACAATGTGATGCTCTATATGTGCAAGTATTTACTGTGCAGTACATTTCATCAATCCAGTTTTAAACATACCGATAGGAATGCATATATTTGCTTGCTGTTAAGCATGTTATAGCTAGCATATGCCTCTTTTAAAGTTTTTTGATTGTTCGGTTGTTTGTAGTTAGCATATGAGGGAGTCCTGGATTAGGGGGTGTCCGGATGGCCGGACTATACCTTCAGCCGGACTCCTGGACTATAAAGATACAAGATTGAAGACTTCGTCCCTTGTCCAGAAGGGACTTTCTTTGGCGTGGAAGGCAAGCTTGGCAATATGGATATTCAGATCTCCTACCATTGTAACCGACTTTGTGTAACCCTAACCCTCTCCGGTGTCTATATAAACCGGATGGTTTTAGTCCGTAGGACAACATACATAAACAACAATCATACCATAGGCTAGCTTCTAGGGTTTAGCCTCTCCGATCTCGTGGTAGATCTACTCTTGTACTACCCATATCATCAATATTAATCAAGCAGGACGTAGGGTTTTACCTCCATCGAGAGGGCCCGAACCTGGGTAAAACTTTGTGTCCCTTGCCTCCTGTTATCATCTGGCCTAGACGCACAGTTCGGGACCCCCTACCCGAGATCCGCCGGTTTTGACACCGACATTGGTGCTTTCATTGAGAGTTCATCTGTGTCATCGCCGTCAGGCTCGATGGCTCCTACGATCATCAATAGCGATGCAGTCCAGGGTGAGACCTTCCTCCCCGGACAGATCTTCGTCTTTGGCGGCTTCGCACTGCGGGCCAATTCACTTGGCCATCTGGAGCAGATCGAAAGCTACGCCCCTGGCCGTCAGGTCAGATTCGGAAGTTTAAACTACGCGGCTGACATCCGCGGGGACTTGATCTCCGACGGATTCGAGCCACTGCCGAGCGCGCCGCACTGTCCCGACGAGCATGATCTAGCTCTGCCGCCGAACAGTGCCCTGGAGGCCGCACCCGCATCAGCTTCGACCCTTAATTCGGAGCCAACTGCGCCAATCGAGGATGGGCGGTTGGACGCCACCTCGGGGGCTGCGATCCCAACGTCGATTGAGCCAAACACCAGCCCCGCACTCCGCGAGACTCGTGACTCCAAGGAGCCGGACTCCTCTCCGGACTCCGAACCCTCCGCGCCCCTGCCGATCGAATCCGATTGGGCGCCGATCATGGAGTTCACTGCCGCGGACATCTTTCAGCACTCGCCTTTCGGCAATATTCTTAAGACACTGGAGTCTCTCTCTTTATCAGGAGAGCCCTGGCCGGACTATGGTTAGCAAGGTTGGGGTACGGATGATGAAGAAATTCAAAACCCACCCACCACCCACTTTGTAGCCACTGTCGACGATTTAACCGACATGCTCGACCTCGACTCCGACGACATCGACGGTATGGACGCCGATGAAGGAGACGATGAAGAACCAGCGCCTACTGAGCCCTGGAACGCCACCTCGTCATACGACATATACATGATGGACGCACCAAAGGATGATGACGAGGAGCGGAAGGACGCACCGAAGGCTTGTTCCCTCGAAAAACAGTCAAAACGGCGACGCAAGCGCTGCCCCAAATCCCGCCTCGACAGAAACAGCGATCACATAGACCCAGCGCTGGAGCAGGGCGAACCGCTGCTGGACAACGGCAATCCGGATAATCAAACCGAACAAACAAATCCTATCAAGGATAATGGTCCGGACGACATAACGCCGGACAGGCACCCGGAGCAGCAGAACGCCCGTAAAAGGCTTGTTGCCACCGCGAGGAGCCTTAAAAAGCAGAAGCGGAGGCTTAAGGCCGCGCAAGACACACTCCAATTCAGATGGAGCAAAATACTCAACACTACAGCAAGGTACGGCGACAATCGCCCCTCCAAGAGCTACCCAAAGTGGAAGCTGCTACCCGAATTCGATGAGGAGGCCTCAGACCCCCCACAACCAATCAAAGCAGCCACCTGGTCGGATAGACGACCCCTCTACCAACACAAAGCGGCATACAACGCTGCTCACAATACAACACGCGACCCAGGCGAGGGTTCGCACCCAAAGGACGACGCAACAAGATCCATCTATGGACCACGCAAGCGCGCCCCAGCATACAATGCAACACAACAAACATCCGAACAACGCGGTACACCCAGCTACAAGGGTGCCGCACAGCCCCTATGTTTCACCGATGAGGTGCTGGACCATGAATTTCCAGAGGGATTCAAGCCCGTAAACATAGAGGCATACGATGGAACAACAGACCCTGGGGTTTGGATTGAGGACTATATCCTTCACATCCATATGGATCGATGAGATGATCTCCACGCCATCAAATACTTACCCCTCAAGCTCAAAGGGCCAGCTCGTCACTGGCTCAAAGGCCTCCCCGAAAGCTCCATTGGAAGTTGGGAAGAGCTCGAAGACGCCTTTCGGGCAAATTTTCAAGGGACTTATGTTCGACCTCCAGATACGGACGATTTGAGTCATATAACTCAACAGCCCAGAGAGTCAGCCCGAAAGCTTTGGAACATGTTTCTTACTAAAAAGAACTAGATTGTCGACTGTCCGGACGCCGAAGCCTTAGAGGCTTTCAAGCATAGCGTTCGTGACGAATGGCTCGCCAGACACCTCGGCCAAAATAAGCCGAGAATGATGGCCTCATTAACAAATCTCATGACCCGCTTTTGCGCGGGTGAGGACAGCTGGCTCGCCAGACGCAGCACCAGCGACCCCAGTACATCTGAAGTTAGAGATGGAAATGGGAAATCACGGCGCAACAGCAATAACAAACGTCAGAATAAAGAAGATAGCACGAAGGGCACGGCAGTAAATGCCGGATTCAAAAGCTCTCGGCCAGGTCAAAAGCCACCCCCTAAAGGCACCAAGGATGAACTGTCCAGCCTCAACAAAATTCTGGACCAAGTATGTCAGATCCATAGTACCCCTGGTAAACCTGCTAATCATACCCACAGAGAATGTTGGGTCTTCAAGCAGTCCGGCAAGCTCAACGCCGTACACAAGGGGGAGGATACGCCAAGTGAAGACGAGGATGAGCCTCCCAAGCAAGACACGGGGGAACAAAAGAAATTTCCACCAAAAGTCAAAACAGTAAATGTGCTACACGTAATCAAGGGAAAAAATAACGTGACACTCCCAGGAAAATATACCCAAGTGCCTATCACCGCGAAGTCCTGCCACTAGTCGTCTCAACCTATCACTTTCGACCATCGCGATTACTCTGCAAGTATCCGACATGCAGGGTGGGCTGCCCTGGTATTAGACCCAGTAATTGGCGGATATCACTTCACACGAGTCTTTCGTGTGTGGGGATTAAACATTTCCGGATTGGACCGAGACTTGCCAAGCGGCCTTGGTTTACTACCGGTAGACCGCCTGTCAAGTTTCGTACCATTTGGACTTCGTTTGATACTCCAACGGTTAACCAAAGGACCGAAAAGGCCTTGTGTGTGTTGCAGCCCAACACCCCTCCAATTTGGCGCAAAACCCACCTAACCCTGCTCCATCATCTAGAGCGTTCGATCACGATCACGTGGCCGAAAACCGCACCTCATTTGGACTCTCCTAGCTCCCTCTATGCCTATAAATAGGCCCCCCTCGAAATATCCCGGATCCCCTCTCCCCAAAACCCTAAATCCCAGATCCGCGCCGGCCGGACACGTCCGCCCCGGCCGGACGCGTCCGCTCCGCCGCCCGC
>NC_041382.1:504639124-504648528 GCF_002162155.2 Triticum dicoccoides | reverse complement strand
GCCCCGCGACGCCGGCCGGCCCTAGCTCCGGCCACCGCGGGCCCCTGCGCCGCCGGCCCCGGCCACCGGCGACCTTGCCCTCGCCGGCCGCCGTCCTCGTCCCCGCCGTGAACAGTGCTCTCGCCGGCCGCCTCAGTTTGCGTGCAGATCTGGAAACCCTAGGTCGTTTTTTTTCTCTAACTCCCGAAATTGCAGATCCAAGTGCCTCTGTTCATGGCCCCGTAACTTTGCAACCGTAGCTCCGATTCATGCACATAGCATATCAAAATGTTCATGTCAGAGAGTACATCATTTCATTCCATTGCATCATTTTCATTTGAGTTCATCTTGATGCCCGAAATGCTGTTAGAAGATGGCTACTTGAGTTAATTGTCAGATCTGCTACTCCATTTAGGTTTTTGTCATTTTTGCCATGATTAATGTGTGCATGATATGCCCTGATGCTCTACATATATTTTGTTAAGGGTTTTGTCATCTTTCCAGCCCATGTATTTTTGTAATGTGTGTGGTGACTTGTGCAAGCTTGCAAAGTGGTGCACTTGCTCACTCTGTTTTCAGGGAGTTAGCAATTTCACTAAGTCCTAAAGCTGTTTATCTCATGATGCCATATGTTGTTGTTGTTTCCTAGTGATCCGTGCCTCTTTTGAGGATGATCAGTAAGGATGTTTTGTTAATATTGTAGTGCTCTATCCATCCATTTCTTTGTTTGCATGTATGGAGCATCCTAGCTTGAGTCAATCGAGCTCTACGTTTGTTACTTTGTGAATCTGGGCAGATTGTCAACTTGTTTGCAATTTTGCCGATGATGCTGTAGTTGATCCGTGCATGCTATGCTTTTGTTCTTGCCATGTCTAGCTTGAATTTTGTGCCTTCTTGGTGGGTGTATACTTTTCTTGCCATGACTTGCACCGTAGTGAGTGCATCGAGCTCGTAAACATGCCTGCTTGAGTTATGTTTCAGCATGTTCCAGTTTTCACTGAGTATGAAAACTGATTATGTTTTTGCTCTGTTCGCATGCTTGCAATTGTATTTTCTGATCCCTTTTGGCTCAAGGTCACTAAGGGACTTTTCTTAAGCTCTTTGAGTAGCTCCATGCCATGCTTTACTTTGCCATGTTCAGGTCCTGTAGCATGTAGTTTTGTGGCTCCGAAGAGGGCTACCTGATCTGAAATTCCAGGCAAGTGTTAATTTCACCAAGTCTGAAATCTGTTTGCCATATGCATTTTTGCCATGCTTGTTTGAACCTGTTAATGGATGATTTGGCCGTAGCTCAGTGCTAGACTTTTGTTAAGCATCTTGTGTGCATCCCTGCCATGTATTTTGTTGTCATGTTTGGGTGCTGTAGCATGTTCATCTCATTGCATTTAGATGCCTACTTGCTGTAAATAGCAGACCGGTGTCATTTTTGAATCGCTTGCCATTTCCAAACCGTAACTCCGATTCCGGTGTTCTTTATATCGTTTTCAAGCGATTTCATCTCATCTTTCTAGTGGCACACTTGATTTTCCAAGTTGAGGCCAGGTTCATGCATTTCCTGTCATATCTTGCATTTTGCATCCCGCATCGCATTCCGCATAGCATATCATCATTGCATCATATTGCTTGGTCTTGCACGTGGTTGATTGTATCCTTGTTGCTTGTTTGTCTTGTTTGGGTAGAGCCGAGAGACGAGTTCGCTAACAAGGAGCCCGTTGAGTTTGCTTTCGAGGATCCAGTCAACTCTGACAACTGTGCAGGCAAGATGATCATACCCTCGAAATCACTACTATCTTTGCTATGCTAGTTTGCTCGCTCTTTTGCTATGCCATTGCTACGATGCCTACCACTTTCTTTCAAGCCTCCCATATTGCCATGTCAAACCTCTAACCCACCTTGTCCTAGCAGACCGTTGATTGGCTATGTTACCGCTTTGCTCAGCCCCTCTTATAGCGTTGCTAGTTGCAGGTGAAGATTGAAGGCCGTTCCTTGTTGGAACATTTAATTACTTGTTGGGATATCATTATATTATCTTGTTATCTTAATGCATCTATATACTTGGTAAAGGGTGGAAGGCTCGGCCTCTCGCCTAGTGTTTTGTTCCACTCTTGCCGCCCTAGTTTCCGTCATATCGGTGTTATGTTCCTGGATTTTGCGTTCCTTACGCGGTTGGGTTATAATGGGAACCCCTTGATATTTCGCCTGGATTAAAGCTTTTCCAATAATGCCCAACCTTGGTTTTACCATTTTCCACCTAGCCTTTTCTTTCCCTTGGGTTCTGCAGACTCATGGGTCATCTTATTTTAACCCCCCCCCCGGGCCAGTGCTCCCTCTGAGTGTTGGTCCGAACCGGGCAACCTGCGGGGCCACCTCGGGGAAACTTGAGGGTTGGTTTTACTCGTAGCTTGACCTATCTGGGTGTGCCCTGAGAACGAGATATGTGCAGCTCCTATCGGGATTTGTCGGCACATTCGGGCGGTGTTGCTGGTCTTGTTTTAACCTGTCGAAGTGTCTTGAAGAACCGAGATACCGAGTCTGATCGGAACGTCTTGGGAGGAGATCTATTCCTTCGTTGACCGTGAGAGCTTGTCATGGGCTAGGTTGGGACTCCCCTGCAGGGTTTGAACTTTCGAAAGCCGTGCCCGCGGTTATGGGCAGATGGGAATTTGTTAATGTCCGGTTGTACATAACTTGAACCTTAATTTAATTAAAATGAATCAACTGAGTGTGTTACCGTGTTGGCCTCTTCTCGGCGGAGTCCGGGAAGTGGACACGGTGTTGGAGTAATGCTTGCGTAGGTCGTTCTCTAATTTCTCGCTCGCGCTTTGCCTCCTCTTCTCGCTCTCTTTTGCGAATAGGTTAGCCACCATATTTGCTAGTCGCTTGCTGCAGCTCCACCTATATTTACCTTGCCATACCTATAAGCTTAAATAGTCTTGATCGCGAGGGTGCGAGATTGCTGAGTCCCTGTGGCTCACAGATTACTATTACACCAGATGCAGGGCCTGATGATTCCGCTCCAGCAGACGCGTATGAGCTCAAGTGGGAGTTCGACGAAGACTCTCAACGTTACTATGTTTCCTTTCCCGATGATCAGTAATGGTGCCCAGTTGGGGGTGAACGGGACCGTGTTGCATGTTGGGTTCTCTTTTATTTTGGCGCCGTAGTCGGGCCATGAGTGTTTGGATGATGTAATGTTATTTATGTACTTGATTGACGTGGCGAGTGTAAGCCAACTATGTTATCCCCCCTTTCATTATAATATTACATGGGATGTTGTGAAGATTGCCTAACTTGCGACATATGCCTTCAATGCGATTATGCCTCTAAGTCGTGCCTCGACACGTGGGAGATGTAGTCGCATCGAGGGTGTGACAAGTTGGTAATCAGAGCCATCCCCGACCTTAGGAGCCCCATTGCTTGATCGTTTTTAGCGGCCGAGTTGTGTCTAGAAAAATGTTTTGAGTCTTTTAGGAATTATATATCGGAGAGTTTAGGAATTCTTTTTACTTCCCAGTCTCCTCATCGCTCTGGTAAGGCATCCTGACGTAGAGTTTTGACTCTTCTCTTCTCAAATTTCACTAAATTTTTCGATCACACGGGTATCTTGGAATCGTTCCGATGGTTTTATGATGAGAACATTGTCTTGGTGCCTCCTGTCAGGGGTTTAGTGGAAGTGTCCCGGGGAGTTGAGCTCTGAGGTGTTGTCATCATAATTTTATCATGCAGTTCTGGAATACCTGAGTCTAGTACGTTGACATCGAAAATCTCTTTTATGCAGTTCGTTGGTGAGATAACCTCGACTCCACCCAGTACTGGGGCGGGAGTTCGGGAGTATCGCCATAACTTGTATAACGGATGCTTTTCGAAGGTTGAGGTAGATGGTTTCTGAAGGTTTCTTGGTTATGTGTTGAAGGATGGATACATCTGGATGTAGGATTTGCTAGTTTGGGTGAGATATTATGCTTCCCCTGTATCCCCAACACCTGATTGCATAACCGGAAAGGTTTGGGAGTTCCATAGGTGGGAATCCTAGTAGCTCTAGTTCTTCTTCCACAGATATTGGTTTGAGATTGGGATTTCTTACCAATTATTCGTTCTTGATCCGTACCTTGTTGATTTATTTCTCTACCTTAATTCTACGTGGCTTCTCAATTTATGGATATGTGACCATTTCAAGAGGAATGCATTCGTTCATTTTGTTCGGATGTGAAGACTATATGTTGCAATTTTCATTCCGTTGGATTCAGCTTCAATATTTGTCTATCAATGTGCTAATGGTGGTCAACCTCTTCAGGATGGCTCCTCCAACGCGCACGACTCCGAATCCTGATCCGCCACCACCTCCACCTCCTCCAGAGGCATGGCAAGCTGTGATGGCCGCAACCAATGCAAACACACAGTTGATCATGCAAATTCTTCAAGAGCGCAATCAAGGCAGTCAAGGGAATCAAGGCAACAATCAGAGTCACTTTGCTACACTCAACCAGTTCCTTGCTAACGGGCCAAAGACTTTCAGCAATTGTGTTGAGGCAACTGATGCTGACGATTGGCTTATGGATCTGTGTAAGTATTTCGAGTGCAGTAACGTCAGGCCTAAGGACTTTGTCAAGTTCACTTCCTTCCAACTCAAAGATCAAGCTGCAGAATGGTTCCAACAGTACAAGGATTCCCGAGGTGGACGTGTTATCACTTGGGATGATTTCCGTCGAGATTTCCGAGCTCATCATATTCCGTAGAGCGTGGTTGAAAGCAAGCGTGAGGAATTCCGCAACCTGAAGCAAGGCTCTCTGTCTGTCTATGACTACAACAAGTTGTTTCATAAGCTCGCCCGCTTTGCCAAGCAGGACGTCCCTGATGAGAAGAGCATGATATACCAGTTCAGGGGTGGTCTCAGAGAAGAAATCCAGCTCGCTCTTGTCCTCTTTGAGCCCTTGAGATACGATGAGTTCTACAACATGGCATTGAAGCAAGAGGCTGCTCAGTTGAAGTGTGATGCTTCCAAGAAGCGAGTTAGAGATGTTACTCCTTCTTCCTCTACTCAAGTGGCCAAGCAGCAGAAGTATTGGCTTCCTCCTCCTCCGTTTCGTCAGCCGTATCAGCAGAAGAGCAAAGGTGGCAGTGGTTCTTCCCACCCACCCAACCCTGGCTTTCAGAACAAGACTTCGTCTCAAGCTCCAAGATCGAGTGCTCCGTATCACCATCCGCTTTCAGAGGTCATGTGCAACAAGTGCCAACAGAAGGGTCACTATGCCAACAAGTGTTTCAACCAGAGGCGTCTTCCTCCTCCTCCTCCTGTCAGATCGACAAGTACAGCTGTGGTCAAGCATAACCCCAAGCACGCCAAGGTCAATTTGATGAATGCAGCTCAGGCAGAGGATTCTTCAGATGTCATCAGGGGTAACCTTCCTGTCAATGATATTCCTGCAAGAGTTCTTTTTGACACGGGTGCATCGCATTGTTTCATGTCAAAGCCATTTTTTACCAAGCATGAGTTCGTTTCTTCTCATTTGGGTAAACAAATGGATATCATTTCTCCTGGCAAACGTTTGAGTGCAAGTCTGGAGGTGCCGGATGTTACTATCACATTGGGCGACTACAAGTTCCTTTCTTCCCCAATGGTTCTTGGTAACTCGGATATTGATCTTATTCTCGGAATGGATTGGCTTTCTAAGCACAAGGCTCAGCTTGATTGTGCAGCCAGGCAGATTCAATTGACTCATTCGTCTGAGGATGTAATTGTCTTTGCCGCTCATGATGATACCATTCGTCTGTTTTCTCTCAATGAGAAGGGTGAATTGGATGCCATCTCGCAAATTCCAGTCGTTTGCGAATATCAAGACGTCTTTCCAGAAGAGCTTCCAGGAATGCCTCCGCACCGGCTAGTTGAATTCGTTATTGATCTTGAGCCTGGCACGGAACCTGTGTGCAAACGTCCTTACAAGCTCGGACCTGAAGAGTTGAAGGAGCTGAAGAAGCAACTCGATATTCAAGAGAAAATGGGTCTCATCCGGCCTAGTTCTTCTCCGTGGGGTTGTGGTGTTCTTTTTGTGAAGAAGAAGGATGGAATGGACCAACTTTGTGTTGATTACCGTCTAGTGAACAAGAAGACCATGAAGAACAAATACCCACTTCCCAACATCAATGAGCTGTTCGAACAACTAAAAGGTGCTCGAGTATTCTCCAAGCTTGATCTCCGTATGGGTTATCATCAGATTCGAATCCGTGAGCAAGATATTCCCAAGACGGCTTTCAGGACAAGTTTTGGTTCATATGAATACACTGTCATGTCTTTTGGTCTCGTCAATGCTCCTCCGACTTTCTCTCGCATGATGAACTTCATCTTCAACGCCTACACCAATGACTTCGTTTTGATCTATCTCGACGACATTCTGGTTTTCTCCAAGAACAAGGAAGATCATGCCAAGCATTTGCATTTGGTTCTTGATAAGCTCAGAGAACATCAGTTCTACGCCAAGTTCTCCAAGTGTGAATTTTGGCTTGATGAGGTTCTTTATCTTGGTCATATCATCTTTGCCAAGGGCATTGCCGTGAATCCTGAGAAGGTGTCTGCAATTGTGAATTGGGAACCTCCTCAGAACATGAAGCAACTCCGCAGTTTTCTCGGTCTCGCAAGCTATTGCCGAAGATTCGTTGAAAACTTTTCTAAGATCGCGAAGCCTCTCTCAAATCTTCTCCAGAAGCACGTCAAGTACGTTTGGTCTCCGGAGTGTGACATTGCTTTCAACACTTTGAAAGAGAAATTGATCACTGCTCCAGTTCTGACTCCGCCTGATGAATCCAAGCCGTACGAGGTCTTTTGTGATGCCTCTCTCCAAGGTCTTGGCGCAGTATTGATGCAAGAGAAGAAAGTTGTTTCTTATACCTCTCGCCAATTGAAGCCTATTGAGAAGAACTACCCCACTCATGATCTCGAGTTGGCGGCAGTTGTGCATGCTCTTTTGACTTGGAGACATCTTCTATTGGGAAGAAAAGTGGACATTTTCACTAATCACAAGAGTCTCAAGTACATCTTCACTCAGCCTAATCTCAACCTCAGGCAAACTAGATGGGTCGAAATGATTCAAGAGTATAATCCGAGTATCGAGTATACTCCAGGCAAGGCCAATGTGATTGCTGACGCTTTGAGCAGGAAAGCTTACTGCAACAGTCTGATTCTCAAGCCTTATCAACCCGAGCTTTGTGAAGCTTTCCGCAAACTTAATCTGCAAGTTGTTCCTCAAGGATTCCTCGCCAACCTTCAAGTCTCTCCTACCTTGGAAGACCAGATCCGCCAAGCCCAGCTTCTTGATGCTATGGTGAAAAAGGTGAAGATTGGGATTGCCAAGAGTCAGTCCAAGTACAAGTGCTACCGCCTTGATGACAAGGACACTCTCTTCTTCGAGGATCGTATTGTTGTACCCAAAGGTGACCTCCGTAAAGTGATCATGAATGAGGCTCACAATTCTCTCCTCTCCATCCACCCTGGGAGCACGAAGATGTATCAGTACCTTAAGCAGGCTTATTGGTGGACTCGAATGAAGCGCGAGATTGCTCAATTCGTGAATGAATGTGATGTCTGCAGAAGAGTGAAGGCAGAACACCAAAGGCCAGCTGGTCTCCTCCAACCTCTTGCCATTCCAGAATGGAAGTTTGACCACATTGAAATGGACTTCGTGACTGGGTTTCCTAAGTCCAAGCGTGGCAATGATGCTATATTCGTTGTCATCGACAAACTCACCAAAGTGGCTCATTTTCTGCCTATCAAAGAGTCGATCACTGCAGCTCAATTGGTGGAACTCTATACCTCTCGTATTGTCTCTCTGCACGGTATTCCTCAAGTGATCTCTTCAGACCGTGGCAGCATCTTTACCTCTAAGTTTTGGGATTCTTTTCAGAAGGCCATGGGCACGAACATCCGCTTCAGCACAGCTTTCCATCCTCAAACTAGCGGTCAAGTCGAGCGTGTCAACCAGATTCTTGAAGATATGCTCAGGGCTTGTGTGATCTCCTTCGGCATGAAGTGGGAGGATTGTCTTCCCTATGCTGAATTCTCCTACAACAACAGTTTTTAAGCAAATTCGGGCAAGGCCCCTTTTGAAATTCTGTATGGCAGGAAGTGTTGTACCCCTCTCAACTGGTCTGAAACGGGTGAACGTCAGCTTTTGGGTAATGACTTAATCACAGAGGCGGAAGAAATGTGCAAAGTCATTCGTGATAACCTCAAAGCAGCCCAATCTCGTCAGAAGAGCTACTATGATAGTAAGGACCGTGATTTGGTTTTCGAGATTGGAGATCATGTTTACCTCCGCGTCTCTCCTATAAAAGGTACTCGTCGCTTCGGTATCAAAGGGAAGCTTGCCCCCAGATACACGGGACCTTTCAAGATTGTCAGCAAGAGAGGCGACCTCGCCTATCAACTCGAGCTTCCTTCAAACTTTGCAAATGTTCATGACGTGTTCCATGTCTCTCAGCTTCGAAAGTGCTTCAAGACTCCTGACCGCATAGTAAACTTCGAGGACATTGAGCTCCAAGAAGATCTCTCTTATCGTGAGCACCCAGTTGCTATTCTTGAAGAGACTGAACACAAGACTCGCAACAAGTCAATCAAATTTCTCAAAGTCAAGTGGTCACATCATTCTGACCGTGAAGCTACCTGGGAACGCGAGGATCACCTCTGTTCTGAGTACCCGGCGTTCTTTCAGTCCTAGATCTCGGGACGAGATCCTTTCGTAGTGGTGGAGTGTTGTAACACCCCGGATGTTACTTTCCCAATTTGTACTCCAACTCTTGCCGTTTCCGTCGTTAAGTTATATTTATTTCCTCGGGTTCGGGTCTTTGTCTCCTTGTGTTGTTATTGTTGTCATGCATCTCATATCATGTCATCATGTGCATTGCATTTGCATATGTGTTCGTCTCTTGCATTCGAGTATTTTCCCCGTTGTCCGTTTTGCATTCCGGCGCTTCGCTCTCCTCTGGTGGTCATTTCTAGCTTTCTTTCGTGTGTGGGGATTAAACATTTCCGGATTGGACCGAGACTTGCCAAGCGGCCTTGGTTTACTACCGGTAGACCGCCTGTCAAGTTTCGTACCATTTGGACTTCGTTTGATACTCCAACGGTTAATCGAGGGACCGAAAAGGCCTTGTGTGTGTTGCAGCCCAACACCCCTCCAATTTGGCCCAAAACCCACCTAACTCTGCTCCATCATCTAGAGCGTTCGATCATGATCGCGTGGCCAAAAATCGCACCTCATTTGGACTCTCCTAGCTCCCTCTATGCCTATAAATAGGTCCCCCTCGAAATATCCCGGATCCCCTCTCCCCGAAACCCTAAATCCCAGATCCGCGCTGGCCGGACACGTCCGCCCCGACCGGACGCGTCCGCTCCGCCGCCCGCGCCAACCACCGCCCGCCACGTGGCATCGCGC
>NC_041382.1:504636213-504638502 GCF_002162155.2 Triticum dicoccoides | reverse complement strand
ACGCCGGCTGGCCCCAGCTTCGGCCACCGCGGGCCCCTGCACCGCCGGCCCCGGCCACCGGCGACCTCGCCCTCGCCGGCCGCCGTCCTCGTCCCCGCCATGAACAGTGCTCTCGCCGGCCGCCTTGGTTTGCGTGCAGATCTGGAAACCCTAGGACATTTTTTTCTCTAACTCCCAAAATTGCAGATCCAAATGCCTCTGTTCGTGGCCTCATAACTTTGCAACCGTAGCTCCGATTCATGCATATAGTATATCAAAATGTTCATCTCAGAGAGTACATCATTTCATTCCATTGCATCATTTTCATTTGAGTTCATCTTGATGCCCGAAATGCTGTTAGAAGAGGGCTACTTGAGTTAATTGTCAGATCTGCTACTCCATTTAGGTTTTTGTCATTTTTGCCATGATTAATGTGTGCATGATATGCCCTGATGCTCTACATATGTTTTGTTAAGGGTTTTGTCATCTTTCCAGAGGTGCAACCCATGTATTTTTGTGATGTGTGTGGTGACTTGTGCAAGCTTGCAAAGTGGTGCACTTGCTAAGTCTGTTTTCAGGGACTTAGCAATTTCACTAAGTCCTGGAGCTGTTTATCTCATGATGCCATATGTTGTTGTTGTTTCCTAGTGATCCGTGCCTCTTTTGAGGATGATCAGTAAGGATGTTTTGTTAATATTGTAGTGCTCTATCCATCCATGTATTTGTTTGCAATTATGGAGCAACCTAGCTTGAGTCAATCGAGCTCTACTTTTGTTACTTTATGAATCTGGGCAGATTGTCAACTTGTTTGCAATTTTGCCGATGATGTTGTACTTGATCCGTGCATGCTATGCTTTTGTTCTTGCCATGTCTAGCTTGCATTTTGTGCCTTCTTGGTGGGTGTATGCTTGTCTTGCCATGACTTGCACCGTAGTGAGTGCATCGAGCTCGTAAACATGCCTACTTGAGTTACGTTTCAGCATGTTCCAGTTTTCACTGAGTATGAAAACTGATTATGTTTTTGCTATGTTCGCATGCTTGCAATTGTATTTTCTGATCCCTTTTGGCTCAAGGTCACTAAGGGACTTTTGTTAAGCTCTTTGAGTAGCTCCATGCCATGCTTTACTTTGCCATGGTCAGGTCCTGTAGAATGTAGTTTTGTGGCTCCGAAGAGGGCTACCTGATCTGAAATTCCAGACAAGTGTTAATTTCACTAAGTCTGAAATTTGTTTGCCATATGCATTTTTGCCATGCTTGTTTGAACCTGTTAATGGATGATTTGGCCGTAGCTCACTGCTAGACTTTTGTTAAGTATCTTGTGTGCATCCCTGCCATGTATTTTGTTGTCATGTTTGGGTGTTGTAGCATGTTCATCTCATTGCATTTAGATGCCTACTTGCTGTAAATCGCAGACCGGTGTCATTTTTGAATCGCTTACCATTTCCAAACTGTAACTCCAATTCCGGTGTTCTTTATATCTTTTCAAGCGATTTCATCTCATCTTTCTAGTGGCACACTTGGTTTTCCAAGTTGAGGCCAGGTTCATGCATTTCCTGTCATATCTTGCATTTTGCATCCCGCATCGCATTCCGCATAGCATATCATCATTGCATCATATTGCTTGGTCTTGCACGTGGTTGATTGTATCCTTGTTGCTTGTTTGTCTTGTTTGGGTAGAGCCGGGAGACGAGTTCGCTAACGAGGAGCCTGTTGAGTTTGCTTTCGAGGATCCAGTCAACTCTGACAACTGTGCAGGCAAGATGATCATACCCTCGAAATCACTACTATCTTTGCTATGCTAGTTTGCTCGCTCTTTTGCTATGCCATTGCTACGATGCCTACCACTTGCTTTCAAGCCTCCCATATTGCCATGTCAAACCTCTAACCCACCTTGTCCTAGCAGACCGTTGATTGGCTATGTTACCGCTTTGCTCAGCCCCTCTTATAGCGTTGCTAGTTGCAGGTGAAGATTGAAGGCCGTTCCTTGTTGGAACATTTAATTACTTGTTGGGATATCATTATATTATCTTGTTATCTTAATGCATCTATATACTTGGTAAAGGGTGGAAGGCTCGGCCTCTCGCCTAGTGTTTTGTTCCACTCTTGCCGCCCAAGTTTCCGTCATATCGGTGTTATGTTCCCGGATTTTGCGTTCCTTACGCGGTTGGGTTATAATGGGAACCCCTTGATAGTTCGCCTTGATTAAAGCTTTGTCAGCAATGCCCAACCTTGGTTTTACCATTCGCCACCTAGCCTCTTTTTCCCTTGGGTTTCCGGAGCCCGAGGGTCATCTTATTTTAACCCCCCCCC
>NC_041382.1:504582919-504635936 GCF_002162155.2 Triticum dicoccoides | reverse complement strand
CTACGGGGCCACCTCGGGGAAACTTGAGGGTTGGTTTTACTCGTAGCTTGACCTATCTGAGTGTGCCCTGAGAATGAGATATGTGCAACTCCTATCGAGATTTGTCGGCACATTCGGGCGGTGGTGCTGGTCTTGTTTTAACCTGTCGAAGTGTCTTGAAGAACCGAGATACCGAGTCTGATCGGAACGTCTTGGGAGGAGGTCTATTCCTTTGTTGACCGTGAGAGCTTGTCATGGGCTAAGTTGGGACTCCCCTGCAAGGTTTGAACTTTTGAAAGCCGTGCTCGCGGTTATGGGCAGATGGGAATTTGTTAATGTCCGGTTGTAGATAACTTGAACCTTAATTTAATTAAAATGAATCAACTGAGTGTGTTACCGTGATGGCCTCTTCTCGGCGGAGTCCGGGAAGTGGACACGATGTTGGAGTAATGCTTGCGCAGGTCGTTCTCTAGTTTCTCGCTCGCTCTTTGCCTCCTCTTCTCGCTCTCTTTTGCGAATAGGTTAGCCACCATATTTGCTAGTCGCTTGCTGCAGCTCCACCTATATTTACCTTGCCATACCTATAAGCTTAAATAGTCTTGATCGCGAGGGTGCGAGATTGCTGAGTCCTTGTGGCTCACAGATTACTATTACACCAGATGCAGGGCCTGATGATTCCGCTCCAGCAGACACGTATGAGCTCACGTGGGAGTTCGACGAAGACTCTCAACGTTACTATGTTTCCTTTCCCGATGATCAGTAGTGGTGCCCAGTTGGGGGTGAACGGGACCATGTCGCATGTTGGGTTCTCTTTTATTTTGGCGCCGAAGTCGGGCCATGAGTGTTTGGATGATGTAATGTTATTTATGTACTTGATTGACGTGGCGAGTGTAAGCCAACTATGTTATCCCCCCTTTCATTATAATATTACATGGGATGTTGTGAAGATTGCCTAACTTGCGACATATGCCTTTAATGCGATTATGCCTCTAAGTCGTGCCTCGACACGTGGGAGATATATTCGCATCGAGGGTGTCACACCCTCATAGCAGAGCGGAGGTCTTTTCTTATCACTGCAGCCTTCTCAAGGTCCGATGCCTTCGCCTGGTTTTCCTTTTCGAGAACCCAGCAATGGTCGGCAGCGGCTTTTAATTCTATAGCCATTTTGGCCATCTTTTCTCGGCTCTCGCCATGCGCGGCCTTCTCGGCTCGCAACTCTTCGGCCGCCTTCAAAGCTGCCGCATTACCCAACCTTGCTTGTTCCTTGGCTCGGGCAAGTTCTGCCCGCAAGGCTTCAACAGTGGCAGCTCCATCTGCAGTCACAACATGTTAAAGATACTGGCATCATGTTGCTCTTCCTATGTGGCTTTTACCAGATAATAACGCTTACCCTGTGCCTCGTCAAGCCTTTTGTTAACAAGCTCGATGTCAGCGTCTGCCGCATCCAACTGCCGTTTTAAATGGGCAAACTCGCCAGTCCGGCCAGCCACCGGAGTTTCCATCACCTGCACATAAAGGCAGTACGATCATTACCTAAGAATACGATCCTCTGTTCGTCATCGTTTCCGACGACAACCAGAGTCTCAGGGGCTAATATCTACACATGGCACACCTAGCATGTGCAGGACTATCATACATTATTTTTATGTACCTCAAAGCCTGTCAGTAGACTCATAAAGGCTTCATGCAATCCGCTTTCGGCAGACGCGATTCTCTCCACCACCGTATCCATCAGCATACGGTGTTCATCTGAGATGGCCGCTCGCCCCACCAACTCCCTCAGAACATTCGATCGCACACTAGACGGTGCCGGACTCTTTTGTCTACTCTCTTCGGGAGCCGAACACTGGGAGCTTCGGGGGTCGATGGGATTATCTTCTGGCCTCGCCGTACTCGGAGAGGCCCTCCGCAACGACACTTCGGGGTCGCCCGCTTCCGGAGCGGAGGAGCCCAGAGGAGGCGTTTCGCTCTCCATCATCTCTGGAAGAAGATCCCCCGAAGACGAACTCATTTGAGAGGGGCTAAGGCCCGAACTGCAAAGATATATGCGGTGGTTATTTTCTCAGAAGGGAAAGATGCCATATCTGTACTGATAAAGTACTTCGGGTCACTTACGACTCGGGGGAGAATTGATCCCCCCGCGAACTTTGTGCGGAAACAGCACCCCCCAAGGTAGGACCCTCGGTGGGAGACTTCTTCTCTCGTTTGGAAGCTTCGGCTTTCGAATCCCCGGGCGCGGTACTTTTCCTCTTCCGGTCGTCTTCCTTCATGGAGACACCCGCTCCCTCGGTTAGAATGGGCAACGTTGGGGGCCCGCGTCCGCCCTTATTGTCCTCCGCAGTATCTTCCTTCAAGAGCTCCGGGCAAGGTGCGATCTGGAGCATCTTCTCCAGTACCGGATTTTCCAAACCTCAGGGAGGGGGGCCGAACACCGAATCAACTTCGCCTTTGCTAGCCAGTCCTGATAAAAAAGCAAACTCTCAGAAATAACTTCGTGACAAATGAGAGACAGTATGTTCAGCCGGAAGATTTCTTACCTGTTCGGCGGTGCGGTTACTGCTCAGGCCCACGTCCTCGGTGATTTCCGGACACTCTACCTGAGGTCCGAAGAATGACTTGTACATCTCCTCGTGCGTCAGGCCGAGAAAATTTTGAATGGCATGCGGTCCCTCGGGATTGAACTCCCACAATCGAAGGGGCCGGCGTTTGCAAGGATGGACTTGACGAACCAGCATAACTTGTGTTGTCGCAACCAAACTGAAATCTCCATTGAAGAGATCTTGAATGCGGCTTTGCAGTATAGGTACGTCCTTGGCTGGACCCCAGCTCAATCCTCTGCTAATCCATGACATCAGTTGTGGTGGAGGGCCCGGGCGGAAAACAGGGGCAGCCGCCCACTTGGCACTTCTAGGGGCCGTGATGTAGAACCACTCCTGTTGACACAATTCAGACACCTCTGGAATGGAACCTTTGGGCCATGAAGCTCCCGTCATCTTGCGTATTGAGGCACCTCCACACGCCGCATGTCACCCCTCGATCATCTTCGGCTTTACTTCAAAGGTCTTGAGCCATAGGCCAAAGTGAGGGGTAACCTGGAGGAAGGCCTCTCACACGACAATAAATGTCGTGATATGAAGAAAGGAGTCCGGAGCCAGATCATGAAAATCTAGCCCGTAGTAAAACATCAAGCCCCTGACGAAAGGATCCAAAGCAAGGCCTAGACCTCAGAGGAAGTGGCAGACGAACACGACGCTCTCGTTGGGTTCGGGGGAGGGGATGGCCTGCCCCTGGGGAGGCAGCCGATGCGAAATCTCGGCGGTCAGATATATGGCCTCCCTCAACTTATTGATGTCTTCTTCCATGACAGAGGAAGGCACCCATCGGCCTTGAAGGCTAGATCCGGACATGACTGAAGGTTCGGAGCACCTGACCTGAGCTTTGGGCGTTTGAGCTTCAGGCTGGGGAAGGATTCGATTGAGCACGGGAGGGAAAAATAAAAGCCTTGTCCCTTTATAAAGAGGGTAAATATCAAGCGTCCTCTCCGTGTCCGTTTGGACTTGCCTATGATTTAGGAGTCCTAGAAGTGGTTGGGTTACCCACGCCCGTATTGATGAGAATCCCGAAATAAGGGGACACGATCTCTGCTTTGACAAGACGTGCCAAGGAAAACGCCTCGCATAACACGCTGAGGTGGGATAATGAAACGACTCGGATAAAGGCTTGGCCGTGGTGTATCACGCTATGGCATACGTCAGCAGATTAGATTTGTGTAAATATTATTCTCTCTATGGCAATATGTGGAAACTTATTTTGCAGAGCCGGACACTATCTTTGTGTTCAAAATCTTCTATGAAGTACTTGGAGGAGGAACCCGCCTTGCAATGCCAAAGACAATCTGCGCGCCGGACTCGTCGTCATTGAAGCCTGGTTCAGGGGCTACTGAGGGAGTCCTGGATTAGGGGGTGTCTGAATGGCCGGACTATACCTTCAGCCGGACTCCTGGACTATAAAGATACAAGATTAAAGACTTCATCCCGTGTCCGGAAGGGACTTTCCTTGGCGTGCAAGGCAAGCTTGGCGATACGGATATTCATATCTCCTACCATTGTAACCGACTTTGTGTAACCCTAACCCTCTCCGTGTCTATATAAATCGGAGGGTTTTAGTCCGTAGGATAACATACATAAACAACAATCATACCATAGGCTAGCTTCTAGGGTTTAGCCTCTCCGATCTCATGGTAAATCTACTCTTGTACTACCCATATCATCAATATTAATCAAGCATGATGTAGGGTTTTACCTCCATCGAGAGGGCCCGAACCTGGGTAAAACTTCGTGTCCCTTGCCTCCTGTTACCATCTGGCCTAGACGCACAGTTCAGGACCCCCTACCCGAGATCCGCCGGTTTTGATACCGACAGCATACGTCCAGTTTCAAATGCTATCTTTGGTTGTTCGTAGTATGCCTTGTTTATTCCAGTTATTCACAACGTGATGTTCTATATGTGCAAGTATGAACTGTTGTGCTTAACATGCTTCTCAATGTACCTACACAGGACAATTTTGGGAACGACTGCTGTTTTCTATCGAGGTTAGTTTCATCCCATGGCTTATATCTACTCACTATTCAGGATATCGGTAGCTGGTACCATATAGGCCGGCGGCTGATAAGGGACTAATCGATGAATCAGACTTTTAACTGAATATATCTGCAACCCACTTATCGTTAGGTTAACTAGGGCCATATGTAATATATCTGAGGCTACATAGCAGCATGCACTGTACTTAATGTCAAAATATGCAATACTAGGCTACATAGCAACAAGGAAGAGTGTTACATTAATGTTCTAATGATGTCTAGATATACGTAGAAGAGCAGCAGCAGCAGTAACAACAATAACAACACAACCTTATTTCGATACTCAACTTAGCTAGAGGTTAGAGTTAGTTTCTAGCTCATTACTAACCCTGAACTAACTCCGTCCAAAGAGTTGTTTGGATGGCAGGGTTAGATTGACAATAAATGCACTAGGAGAACTAGCTCCAATTAGCACCTCTTGGGTTGGATAGTTTTTTTGGGTGGGTTATAGATGCAACTAGCTCAAACTAGCCCTCATGTTTAGATATACTTTAGGGCTATTTGAGCCCGAACTAGCTCAAACTAACAGTAACCCCTGGATACAGCAGCAGTTAATCAGCCGATAATTTGTAAGAATGCACTAAACTCCTTCCGGCCCATAATATAAGATGTTAATTCATCTAATATGCGAGTATATTAGATGTTATAAGATACTCCCTCCATTCCTAAATATTTATCTTTTTAGAGATTTCAAATGGAGTACCACATACAGATGTATATAGACATATTATAAAAGAGTGTTGTGCTACATCGTTGTGCAATTGTTATTTAGCTTCTAATATTTACTTGGTGCTTTTAGGTACATATGTCATTGGTAAAGTTCCACGCTTCGACCCTTTCTGCGTATTGGGGAATGAGATATCGATGAACCAACATCAAGTGAGGAAGCTGATAAAGATTGTTAGTAAAATGGGTCCAAAGATGGCAATTGAACTATTTGTTTACACTTTATCCAAGACAACAACGAACTGCAGGATGGTAAGTAAGAACTCTGCAACCTTCTTTTTACTGCCCATGATGAGTTGTGTTAGATGACAATGTCTGAATCTTTTTCCTTTGTAGTGGTTGCCAAAGTAGTTTACTCAAGATTACCTCTCAAACTACATGATTGGTGGGCATGCAAAGGTTAAAGTATTTCTACCAGAACACGATGATTATCTAGATGTTTTCATGAAGACCGTGAAGGATGGGCAGTCGACCATCACAAGGGGTTCGACTAGAGTCGTGCGTGCCTTCTGCATGGAGGAGGGCACAATATGGGCAATCCGCTTCACCTTGTTCAGCAACTAGAATATATTTCGCCTCTTTCTTTACCATCTTTAACAGTACAAGTATACAACTATGGTTCATCATTCTTTATTTGGTTCTTATGTAATTCTTGAACATATGTACCTATGAATCGAATAATACATTGGTTGTTTGAACCTGATGGATATGAATAAAGCTGTAGCATACATTCAAATTAAAATCCAAATCTGGTACAATTTGGAAAAGCAGCAATTAAATTAGGGTGAAATTATGCTCTCCAGGTTGTTACGGAACACACGGTTGGTAAAACACAAACGTTTGCGATATGCACCATAATCCGAGACGGTTCACAGAGAGGAAACGTGTGCCAGCATGCACATAGTTGCCGTTTGAAAACCGTGTGCGATGTCAGACAATATCACAAACGGTGCGGGAAAACTAACATTTTTTTAGTTGCCTTATAGTACACGATTCATAACCATGAACTGTTTCTGATGAAGTATGCATTGTAAACATTGCACCACAGGATAGCGTGTGCGATAGTTGTCGTGTACGACAATGTTACGACGGTCCGACGTGTCGTAATCATGTGTGACACTCGTACGACGATTAGCTAATATTCTTAACGGTGAACCGTTTGTGATGGGCCGCGCATCATACACGTTCTATAATAGTGAACCGTTTGTGATGGGCCACGCATCATAAACATAGCACCATAGAATACCAACTGTGATGGCAATGCAAGAAGAAACGAGTAGGAGTACTGTAGGGGCCCTATCCCCGACGGTTTCTGGGTTGTGTGGGAAGGACCTCCTATCTCCCATACTCACTTGGCAACGGTTCCAAATGTCGCCGTGAAAAGGGGTTAAAAATCGTTTGTTTAGGACCGACGCGCACGAGTGAATGGCTCCTCAATTAACAACAGAAACAAAGGGTTTATGAACTATTAGTGGCATGATATAGGTCAGGAGTAATCAATTGTCCTCTCCAGCTGTCATGGTTAAGAAGAAAGAAGAAGATATTTGGAAAATGGTCATTGACTATAGGCATGCAAAGACCATCAATGGAATATCCCCCCGCCAGTGATAGATGAGATATTAGATGAGTTGTGAGGTGCTTGATGGTTTACCAAATTGGACTTCAAGGTTATGTGCCATCACATCAAGCTCCTTGAGAGGAGTTCAAGACAACATTTCAAACTCACATTGGTTATCATGAGTTTACAGTTATACCATTTGGGCTAACAGGCACCAGGCACATTCCAAGGTGCTATGAATAACGATCTGGTTCCGTCCTAAGGAACTTTGCACTAGTATTTTTAATGACATACTTATCTACAGTAAGATCTCTAAAGATATCTAATGCATGTGAAAGGGGTTTGAAAATGTTACTCTAGAAGCAATGGAAGGTTGAACCGAGCAAGCGTGACTTTGTCAAATAGGAAATTGCATATTTGGGTCGTATCATCAGTCATAATGGGAACCTCTACTGACCTAGTAAGATTAATGTAGCTTTGAATTTGGCTACTCCAAAATGTGAATAGATGAGGGGACTCTTGGTCTCATAGGCTACTATATGAAGTTCATTAAACCTTACGACGTTATCAGCAAACCAATGACTGAGATTACTGAAGAAGGATGCTGTTTTTATAAGGACTCCTGAAGTTAACACTTCATTCCAAAATCTTAAGTAGGCTTCAGTTAATGCTCTAGTATTGGCACTGCCCTATTATTCTCAATAATTTATTTTGGAGACCGATGCTTGTGATTTTAGCATATAAGTTGTCCTGATGTAGAATGGTCACCCATATAGGCCGGCATCTGATAAGGGACTAATCGGTGAATCAGACTTTTAACTGAATATATCTGCAACCCATTTATTGTTAGGTTAACTACGGCCATATGTAATATATCTGAGGCTACATAGCAACATGCATTGTACTTAATGTCTAAATATGCAATCCTAGGCTACATAGCAACAAGGAAGAGTGTTACATTAATGTTCTAATGATGTCTAGATATACATAGAAGAGCAGCAGCAACAACAACAAAAACACAACCCTGTTTGGATACTCAACTTAGCTAGAGGTTAGAGTTAGTTTCTAACTCGTTACTAACCCTGAACTAACTCCATCCAAAGAGTTGTTTGTATGGCAAGGTTAGATTGACAATAAATGCACTAGGAGAACTAGCTCCAATTAGCACCTCTTGGGTTGGATAATTTTTTTGGGTGGGTTATAGATGCAACTAGCTCAAACTAGCCCTTATGTTTAGATATACTTTAGGGCTATTTGAGCCCGAACTAGCTCAAACTAACAGTAACCCCTGGATACAGCAGCAGTTAATCAGCCGATAATTTGTAAGAATGCACTAAGCTCCTTTCGGCCCATAATATAAGATGTTAATTCATATCATATGTGAGTATATTGGATGTTATAAGATACTCCCTCCGTTCCTAAATATTTGTATTTTTAGAGATTTCAAATGGAGTACCACATACAGATGTATATAGACATATTATAAAAGAGTGTTGTGCTACATCATTGTGCGATTGTTGCTTAGCTTCTAATATTAACTTGGTGCTTTTAGGTACATATGTCATTGGTAAAGTTCCGCGCTTCGACCCTTTTTGCGTATGGGGCAATGAGATATCGATGAACCAGCATCAAGTGAGGAAGCTGATAAAGATTGTTAGTAAAATGGGTCCAAAGATGGCAATTAAACTATTTGTTTACACTTTATCCAAGACAACAGCGAACTGCAGGATGGTAAGTAAGAACTCTACAGCCTTCTTTTTACTACCCATAATGAGTTGTGTTAGATGACAATGTCTGAATCTTTTTCCTTTGCAGTGGTTGCCAAAGTAGTTTACTCAAGATTACCTCTCAAACTACATGATTGGTGGGCATGCAAAGGTTAAAGTATTTCTACCAGAACACGATGATTATCTAGATGTTTTCATTAAGACCGTGAAGGATGGGCGGTCGGCCATCACAAGGGGTTCGACTAGAGTCGTGCGTGCCTTCTGCATGGAGGAGGGCACAATATGGGCATTCCGCTTCACCTTGTTCAGCAACTAGAATATATTTCACCTCTTTCTGTACCATCTTTAATAGTACAAGTATACAGCTGTGGTTCATCATTCTTTGTTTGGTTCTTATGTAATTCTTGAACATATGTACCTATGAATCGAATAATGCATTGGTTGTTTGAACCTGATGGGTATGAATAAAGTTGTAGCATACATTCAAATTAAAATACAAATCCGGTACAATTTGGAAAAGCAACAATTAAATTAGGGTGAAATTATGCTCTCCAGGTTGTTATGGCACACACGGTTTGTAAAACACAAACGTTTACGATATGCGCCATAATCTGAGACGGTTCACAGAGACGAAATGTGTGCAAGCATGCACATACTTGCCGTTTGAAAACCGTGTGCGATGTCAGACAATATCACAAACGGTGCGGGCAAACTAAACGTTTGTGTTAGTTTCCTTATCGTACACGATTCGCAACCATGAACTGTTTCTGATGAAGTATGCATCGTAAACATTGCACCACAGGATAGCGTGTGTGATAGTTGTCATGTATGACTTTGTTACGACGGTCCCACGTTTCGTAATCCTGTCTGACACTCGTATGACGATTAGCTAATCTTCTTAACGGTGAACCGTTTGTGATAGGCCACGCATCATACACGTTCTATAATAGTGGACCGTTTGTGATGGGCCGCGCATCATAAACATAGCACCATAAAATACCGACTGTGATGGCAATGCGAGCAGAAACGAGTAGGAGTATTGTAGGGGCCCTATCCCCGACGGTCTGGGTTGTGTGGGAAGGACCCCCCTATCGCCCACACTCACTTGGTGACGGTTCCAAATGCTGTCGCGAAAAGGGGTTAAAACCGTTTGTTTAGGACCAACGCACACCAGTGTATGGCTCGTCAATTAACAACAGAAACAAATGGTTTATGAACTATTAGTGGCATGATATAGGTCAGGAGTAATCAATTGTCCTCTCCAACAGTCATGGTTAAGAAGAAAGAAGAAGATATTTGGAAAATGGCCATTGACTGTAGGCATGCAAAGACCATCAATGGAATATCCCCCCGTCAGTGATAGATGAGATATTAGATGAGTTGTGAGGTGCTTGTTGGTTTACCAAATTGGACTTCAAGGTTATGTGTCATCAGATCAAGCTCCTTGAGAGGACGTCAACACAACATTTCAAACTCACATTGGTTATTATGAGTTTACAGTTATGCCATTTGGGCTAACAGGCACCAGGCACATTCCAAGGTGCTATGAATAACGATCTGGTTCCGTCCTAAGGAACTTTGCACTAGTATTTTTAAGGACATACTCGTCTATAGTAAGATCTTTGAAGATATCTAATGCATGTGAAAAGGGTTTGAAAATATTACTCTAGAAGCAATGGAAGGTTTAACCGAGGAAGCGTGACTTCGTCAAATAGGAAATTGCATATTTGGGTCGTATCATCAGTCATAATGGGAGCCTCTACTGATCCTAGTAAGATTACTGTAGCTTTGAATTCGCCTACTCCAAAATGTGAATAGATGAGGGGACTTCTTGGTCTCATAGGCTACTATATGAAGTTCATTAAACCTTACGAGGTTATTAGCAAACCAATGACTGAGATTACTGAAGAAGGATGCTGTTTTTATAAGGACTCCTGAAGTTAACACTTCATTCCAAAATCTTAAGTAGGCTTCAGTTAATGCTCTAGTATTGGCACTCCCTATTATTCTCAACAATTTGTTTTGGAGACCGATGCTTGTGATTTTGGCATATAAGTTGTCCTGATGTAGAATGGTCACCCTTTATCTTTCGCTAGTAAGGCCCTTGGACCCAAAACTATAAGTCTGTCTATATATGAGAAGGAGTATTTGTTTATATATAAGAAGATACTCCTTCTCGTATACACATTTTCTAGAAACCTTATTCCTGGAAGGGCATTCATGAAACTTCAGCCATATGTGCAAGCCATGACATCTCACCGGGCATATTATAAATTGGCCTTTCGGTACTTTGGGGCCTTTTGTGATCTTGGACAAAATCGGTGAAGTCACTTACAAGAGCTCCATTTGTCAAAAACTAGCAAGACCATCATGTCCTCCATGTTCCACAACTTAAGAAAATTATTCATCCTCGACATCAGATATATGCATCTTTAGCATCTTCCAAAGCTCACTAACATGTGCCTGTCAGAATATGACGTCAACGCATGCGTTGCATGGATAACTGTTCCATCATAAGTACTCGTTGAGTGGAGTGGTGCACTGATGTCTACTATGCAACTTTATTCTTGTGGACTCGTGTTGGTCCTCCAAGCACGGAGTTTTGTAGGACAGTAGCAATTTTCCCTCAAGTTGATGACCTAAGGTTTATCAATCCATGGGAGGTGTAGGATGAAGATGATCTCTCTCAAACAACCCTCCAACCAAATACAAGAAATCTCTTGTGTCCCCAATGACGATGACATGTACCTAGGGTAGGGTCATAGGCCTGTCCTAGACACCCTACCCAAGGACACTGCCCTAAAGCCAAGTACATTCAAGAACCAAAGGAAGGTACCGACTAAAATCACATTGGAGTGCAATCCACTCGACCAAACATACCACTCGGATACCCCAAGTCCGCTCAACCAGTATGAAGTCATTCGACCGCACGAAGAATCACTCAGAGAATGGAAGGTCTAAAGTCACTCAGGATGGCAACGGTCAAGCATTCACTCCATAGTGTTAAAGATCATTGATACGTCTCCATCGCATCTATAATTTTTGATTGTTCCATGCCAATATTCTACAACTTTCATATACTTTTGGCAACTTTTTATACTATTTTTGGGACTAACATATTGATCCAGTGCCCAGTGCCAGTTCATGTTTGTTGCATGTTTTTTGTTTCGCAGAAATCCATATCAAACGGAGTCCAAACGGTATAAAAACTGATGAAGATTTTTTTGGAATATACGTGATTTTTGGGAAGAAGAATCAACGCGAGACGATGCCCGAGGGGGCCACAGGGCAGGGGGGCGCGCCCCAAGGGGTCAAGCGCGCCCTGGGCCCTCGTGGCCACCTCGTAAGGCAGTTGGTGCCCTTCTTTCGCCGCAAGAAAGCCAATGTCCGGATAAAAATCGTGTCCAAATTTCAGCCCAATCGGAGTTACAGATCTCCGGGTATATAAGAAACGGTGAAAGGCCAAAATCAGGAGCGCAGAAACAGAGAGAGACAGAGAGACATATCCAATCTCGGAGGGGCTCTCGCCCCACCCATGCCATGGAGACCAAGGACCAGAGGGGAAACCCTTCTCCCATCTAGGGAGAAGGTCAAGGAAGAAGAATAAGGGGGGCTCTCTCCGCCTCTCTGCTGGTGGCGCCGGAACGCCGCTGGGGCCATCATCGCGACAACGATCTACACCAACAACTTCATCGCCGCCATCACCAACTCTTCCCCCCTCTATGCAGCGGTGTAACCAATCTTTTACCCGCTGTAATCTCTACTTAAACATGGTGCTCAATGCTATATATTATTTCCCAATGATGTATGGCTATCCTATGATGTTTGAGTAGATCTGTTTTGTCGTATGGGTTAATTGATGATCGTGATTGGTTTGAGTTGCATGTTTTATTATTGGTGCTGTCCTATGGTGTTCTCCGTGTCGCGCAAGCATGAGGGATCCCCGCTGTAGGGTATGCAATATGTTCATGATTTGCTTATGGTGGGTGGCGTGAGTGACAGAAGCACAGACCCGAGTAAGTAGGTTGTTTGCATATGGGAGTAAAGGGGACTTGATGCCTTGTAATGCTATGATTGGGTTTCACCTTAATGATCTTTAGTAGCTGCGGATGCTTGCTAGAGTTCCAACCATAAGTGCATATGATCCAAGAAGAGAAAGTGTGTTAGCTTATGCCTCTCCCTCAAATAAAATTGCAATAATGATTACCGGTCTAGTTATCGATTGCCTAGGGACAAATAACTTTCTTGTGTGACAACAAGCTCTCTACTAAAACTAACTTAGTTGTGTCTTCATCTAAATAGCCCCTACTTTTTATTTACGCGCTCTTTATTATCTTGCAAACCTATCCAACAACACCTACAAAGTACTTCTAGTTTCATACTTGTTCTAGGTAAAGCGAACGTTAAGCGTCCGTAGAGTTGTATCGGTGGTCGAGAGAACTTGAGGGAATATTTGTTCTACCTTTAGCTCCTTGTTGGGTTCGACACTCTTACTTATCGAAAGAGGCTACAGTTGATCCCCTATACTTGTGGGTTCTCAATCATTTATAACTCTTTGTAGCTAGCGTTACCAATAACGCCTTGTCTTAATGTACATTGAACCCTGTGTGACTGAGGGCTGGAGGGTTCTGGTGCACTCTATATAAGCCCACCCCCTCTGGCACCTGGCTCTGATACCAACTTCTCACGCCCAAGATGCGATTCTATCACAATCACGTGATGAACTCATGACTGGGGCACAACCACATTTGGAGCGCATAGCAAGGTGGATATCATTACAACATACCATGTACTGAATAGATGAGAATACAAGATAAAGGCTTACACTCGCCACAAGCTACACCATGAATACATCAATACATAGCAATCATCATACAGAAGAGCAGGATCCGACTACGGATGAAATCAAACGAAAAAGAAGAACAACATCCACCCTGCTAGCCCAGGCTCTCCCGACCCGGAACCTATCCCTTGAACGAAGAAGAAGAAGAACTCCAAAAGCAATCAAGTATCGCTCTCACGTCATATCATCACATTACCTGTACCTGTGACTGTTGTTGTAGTAATTTGTGAGCCACGAGTACTCAGCAATCCCATTACCATGGGTATCAAGACTAGCAAAGCTTAATGGGTATGGAAAGGATAAGTGGTAAGGTTGCAGCAGCGACTAAGGAAAGTATGGTGGCTAATTTACGAGTATAAGAATAAGATGAGAAACTACACAACGGTCGCAAACTAGTAATAATCAAGAAGTGATCCTGAACTACTTACGTTCAAACATAACCCCACCGTGTTCTCTTCTCGACTCACTCGAAAGGAGACAGTCACGGTTACACATGCGGTTGGTGTATTTTAGTTGAGTTTACTTCAAGTCCTCTACAACCGGACATTAAGAAATTCCCATATGCCACATAACCGCGGGCATGGCTCTCGAAAGTTTAAACCCTACAGGGGTGTCCCAACTTAGCCCATGACAAGCTCATGATCCGCGGAGACAATCCTCCATCGCGGGACCCTCCGATCAGACTCAGAATCCCGATGCACAAGACATTTCGACAATGGTACAATAAGTCCAGCAAGACCTCCCGGCGTTTCGACACCCTGATAGTAGCCGCGTGTATCTCGTCTCAGGCCACAACCGGATGGGACAAGCTACGAGTGAAACCAGCCTTCGAGTTTCCCCAAGGTGGCCCCGCAGGCTGCCCGTTTGGGACCAACACTATCAGCACTGCCCCCCTGCTATGTAGAAAATCCTCGGGTTCGCGACACCCTATGCCAATTAATTATTAGGTTCAAGTATTATTATGGAAAATGTTAAAACCAATGTTGGGCCTTGCTGGAAGAGTTTTATTTAAAGCGAACTTTCAAGAGGGGCCCATAAACCATCATCGTGTTAGGGACGTAAAATTAAGGAACATAACACCGATATGACGGAAACTAAGGCGGCAAGAGTGGAGCAAAACACCAGGCAAAATGTCGAGTCTTTCACCCTTAACCAAGTATATAGATGCATTAATTAAACTAAGAGATATTATGATATCCCATGATATCCATGTCCCAACATGGAACAACCTACAACTGCACCTGCAACTAGCAACGCTATAAGAGGGGCTGAGCAAAGCGGTAATATAGCCAAACAACGGTTTGCTAGGAAGGGTAAAAAGGTCAGAGGCTATCATGGCAATTTGGGAGGCTTGATAAACAAGTGGTAGGTAGCGCAACATAGTGATAGCATCGAGACAACTAGCACAGCAAAGATAGTAGTGAGATCCAAGGTGATGGTCATCTTGCCTGAAATCTCGCTAGGAAGAAGAATGAGTCCATGAAAAAGACAAGCCAACATAGTCGAATGGGTCCTCACAATCGCCACATAACCGGAACTATCAAGAAGAAGCACAATCGGAAAGAAGGAAACAACATGGTAAACAACCATCACATAAACATGACATGATGCACAATCAAGTATGATGCATGTCCGGTTTAAAGAGGCATGGCATGGCAAAGTGCAACAAACAATACTACAAATTAAGTGGGGCTCAATATGCAACGAATTGCATATTGGCAAAACACCACAATCAAATATTTAGTTAACTCTCGTTTATGTACCCAACAATATTAAATATTATTAAACATGGCAAGGGTGAAGCATAATTAAACTAGCTATTTAGGCAAGTTAAACAAGGCCGGAACAATAAACAACAATTTTGGTAAATCCTCATGTGCATGTAGCAATTTAATGCAAACAACAATTTTAAACATTTTAAATGTTGTTATCTTGATGCGGATGACATATGCAAGTTTTATGGAAATGTTGACATGAGCATGTTATGAAGCATTTGTCACTATGGCAAAACGAAAGGGGTGCCATGACAACGACAACGGAAATGGTGCCACGACAACATTCCGATGATCTGACAACTTATTGAAATACCGGTGCAAAAGAGCAAGTGTGCGAATGTGCGGAACATGCTAGAGATGGTGGGGTGATCCCGACTACCGGGTTCCCACGGGTTAGTGGCATGGAAACGAGTGACAAAACGGACACGGTGCAAATATATGGTTCAACTCATACAACACACAACATTCATCCATGGCGGTCGTCTCGACGGTTATACCTTTGAAGCGTGCATTCGGGACGGTTCGGGTTCGTCGAGGGAAGTAGTGGTTCATGAGTCAAAGAGGAAGTAGTCGTTCACGTTCGTTTCAAATAGGAACTTGATGAATCCGAGTAACTTGGGGTCGACGGTAGTTGTACACGACAAGGGTATTCGAACTTGACGCTTGCGTTACACGGGTCTTCGGCGACGGTAGTGGTACATCTTGTAGTGTAACTTGGACGTAGTGGTACACGTTACATAGGGGAACTTGACAAATCCACGATCAATGGTATTCATTCACGACGCTTATGATCCATGGTTCTTTAGGCAACGGTAGTCGTTCACGTCCGTAGATGTTCGGGGCCGTCAGTAGAGGTACTTGACGCATCACCGTAGTCATACATAAGGGTCTTGACGAATCCGAAGGGGTACTTGTCAGTCCGTGAAGTCGATCTCAGGGTCTTGGCATATACATCATGGGCAAACTTGCGTCCAGCAACAACAGGTGGCGGCATGCAGAGGCAAGGAGGAGGCCATTGATGCTCTCGACAGCAGGGACCAGCAGCAGAGGCACGGACGCGGAGCTAGCAAGAATAGTGGCAACAACAAGCAGAGGTGGCGCATATGGTGATCATGGGGATGGCCGAGGGCGGAGTAGCTGATGGTGGAGGTAGGGCCATGGTGTTGCTAGGACTGTCAGACCTGCAGCTGCTGTTGCCGAAGCCTAGAAGCCCCGCGGAGGCCATGAAGAGCGGGACAAGCAGAGGCGACGGGCGAAGCCGAGGCGAGGTCGAGGACGGTCGTGGGCGCTGCTGGAGCTGGGCTCCGCTTGAGGCAGAGGAGGGGTCAACGCCCGGTAGCGCGTCTCCTCGTTCGATGCAGGGGAAGCAGGGCGACAAAGTGGGTGAGGGGATGAGGAGCATGGTGGCTCCATGGTCGGCTTCATCCCACGACGCGGGGGCCTGGGTCGAGCGGGGCAAGGAGGCACGGGATCCACGAGCAGAGGGGCTAAGGCGGGTGTGGGAGAAGGGAGGCGGGCGCAGATGCGGGGCCTCACTGGTGGCCGGGCGGCGGCAAGGTGCGGCGAGGAGGGAGAAGGCAGGCGGTGTGGGAACGAGAGGAAGAGGGAGATCGATGGGAGGATGAGGAGGGGATCGGGGCTCCTCGTCCCTGTGTGTGGCGGCGCGAGGGAGAGAGTGGAGCGAGGAAGAGATCGAGAGCACAGAGGGGATCGGGGCTAGGGTAAGAGGAGGTTGGATGGGACTTGGGCCATCTCGGTGGAGGGGAGAAAATGGCCAGGAGACCTAACAGGCTGGATTAAAAGAAAAGAAGGAAAAATGATGTTCCTTATCTATTTGCAGAAAAGAGATAGAAGCAAAATATTTATTTGGAGGGCCAAATAAATACAAGTAGAGTTGAAAATTGCATGGAGCTACTTTGACATATTTCAAAGTGCCACAGCTGGAATTGAAGTATTTGGAGAAAGATCAAGGAGTTAGAATAATTGAAAACGAGAGAGATTTAAAATGCAAATTTGTTTGGTTGATTCCATACGAGTGGATATTTATTGTAGCTCCCTAAAATATTGAGAGGATAAGTTATAAAGAGAAATCACCATGTGAATTCCCTCGATTTAAATGAATCAAAGATCCATGCAATTTATTTAGTTGAGTATTAAAAAGGGGTGCAAGATGACATGATGCAATGCACATGATATAAAGATGAATGCAAGGAGCCAAACAAATCACACGACAAAACTCAGAAACCAATGAAAGGCATCTGGAGCGTCGATCTTGGGGCGTGACACCCTGTAACTGTCACGCATAATCCAAACGACCAAGCCTCCAGGCACCGAGACGCAGGGCTGTTACTTGCTCCGATAAGGGTCTGAACTCGTAAACCTTGCGTGCACAACTTCACCATAGCTAGGATCTTGCCTCCTCCTATGTACCCCCTATTTTATTGTCAGACTTACTCCCACGACAGTTGGCGCCCACCGTGGGGCGGGTGTCTTAGCGACTTCCGGTGAGGTTGCAATTTTTTCGATCTCCATCAACATGGTTTCTGGCGGTGGTTTGGCTTTGGGCCAGAAGATCCGTCTCGGCGCGCTTGTTTTCATAGTTGACGACTCCGCCTGGCTCCAAGAGGGCCCCCTCGACTTCGAGGCCCTTCCCATCCACGGGGCGGCGCACTTCCGTGCGAGTGCCTGCGGCATCCTCTTGTGGCAGCCGTCGACCCCGTATCGGTCGGCTCCCGCGTCTGGCGTACGCCATCGCAAAATATCTGGTCGATCGCAGCTTCAGCGTTGGGTGAAGCATGCGGTGGCCCGCCAGTCGGCCACCCCTCAAGTCGCGACAATTGAGCCCGACGAATCTCTCTACGTACTATTCGACCTGTCGACTGGTTCTGCGGAGACTCTTTCCAAGTGTGGGAGCAGCGACCCTGCGGCGGAAGTCCTCATGGTCGACACGCCGCGCAACCCTCCTGGGTTCCGTCGCAGTGGCGGCGGCGATGGCGGCGGCAGCCCGTCACATGGTCATGATGAATATCATCCAGAAGCCCTCACTTCAGAGTAGAGGGACAAGCTGCATCATCGCGACATGGATGTCAGGACCCCGATTCTAAGTCACACCGATCTAGCCTGTAACACATCATATCACTTTGCGGCCTCACGCACGGTATTTCCACGGTGTCACCTTACCATGGCCCGAGACCGTTTGCGCCTTTTGGCTCACGTATATGATAGTGTCGCTAGTATCCATATGACAGAGAATCCGGGCCGACATGACTAGCCGTGAACTCAAAGTGGCACTATCTTACGGGAACAGGCATACATGAGTCAACATCGAGCATGTCGGTCAGCAGCGTGCGAATCCGGGCTATAGCACTAGGCTAACAGGACTCCGGGAACACGGGCTGTAGCAGGCTAGGCAGGACTCCGGATGTCACCGCGTGACATTTCCCCGAATGGACAGACACAGGAACGAAGTGAATCACATGCCGGCCAGTCAAGTGTTCCGGAGCAGTAGTGCTGGGCTAGCAGGACTCCAGTGAACTGGGCTGTAGCGGACTACTATGGCTCATGGAAGCACAAGACTACATTTCCCCATAAGAGAGGCTACCAAGGATAAACAACTAGGTTGTCGGATCCCACACATACCAAGCATTTCAATCATACACACAATATGCTCAATATGTGCAATACAACATGGCATCACAACAAGACTCTACGACTCAAGGTATTTATTCATTAGGCTCCAAGGAGCGAGATATTACAAACATGGGTCTCATGACCCAACATTCAGAGCATACAAGCAACAAGCACATGCGGAAGCTTAACTTGTCTGAGTACAGACAACTACAAATGAAGAAGGCTCAGAAGCCTGACTATCTACAAGACCCTCCCAAGGTACAAGATCATAGCTGAGGTAACAAGCTAAACGTCGAAGTCCACGTGGAACTACTAGCAAGATCGACGACTCTTTGCAAAAACATAAATTAAGCAAACGTGAGTACAAATGTACTCAGCAAGACTTACATCAGAGCTAACTACATATGCATCATTATCAACAAAGGGATGGTGGAGTTTAACTGTAGCAAGCCAGCTCTGACTCGGTGGCTATCCTGAACTACGACTGCAAGTAACTCTTTGAGGTGGCGCACACGAGTCCACATATTCACCATATCAATACACCACTAGGATCAGCTCCCGTCTCCCTACGAGAACGCCATCCATAGCACTCACGCTTACCTTGAGCATTTTAGAGTATCCGCTTTCACTTTGTCTATGAACTATGCAAGGTGTCCAAGTTTCCATATCCGAGGAATCCGGCTATTCGAATAGATAATGATAACCCTGCAGGGGTGTACTTCTTCACACACTCTCTCGCCACTTACCACCATGTACACGTCGTGTATCTCGGCAACCTTCAAGCGGAAGCCTGGCGAGGGAGTCGGCCACGACCTAACTAACCAACAAGTCTCTAGTCCAGGTTTATCGCCTATTCGGGTTCCATCCGCAAGGAGATCCGGCAGGGGTGTCGCTCACGGCCCCAAACGATGTGTACAGGGTTCCCAAGCCCACCATCCGGGTGCCACTTGGTACACCGGGCCACGGTGCCTAGTTTGTCCCAAGCCCACCTGTACCGGGTGCCACTTGGTAGACTACTAACACTACCTACAAACACCAGAAACTAGTTGCAACTCCTGGACAGAGATCAGGTTGATTAATAAGTCGAGAGGGGCACTTAAGCATTCCAATGCGTGGTAGTAGCTGTTCATGGATCACAAACATAGAACTCAGTTCCTAAGGATGGCTGCAATGAGACAACCCACCATGTACTCCTACATGGCCTCTCACAGCTACCTTTACCAAATCGGGTTCACACACTTAGCTCTCAACAGTAGGACATGTTCACCACATTCCAATTCATCCCCGATGAATCAGACCTGACTCAACCCTAAGCAGTAGCAGGCATGACAAACAAACATGAATGAGTAGGCACATCAGGGCTCAAACAACTCCTACTCATGCTAGTGGGTTTCATCTATTTACTGTGGCAATGACAGGTCATGCAGAGGAAAGGGGTTCAGCTACCGCAACATGTAACAGTTGAAACGTTGTCGTCCTAATGCAGTGAAAGAGAGCAGGAGCGAAAGAATGGGATTGTATCGGAATGAACAAGGGGGTTTTGCTTGCCGGGCACTTCTGAAGATATTATAGCTCTTCATCGGTGTCATCGAACTCATCGTCGGAACACGTCTATCGAGAGGGAACAAACACCGGCAAAAGAGAGAAAGCACAATCAATGCAATGCAACAATATGATGCATGATCATGACATGGCAATATGCTGTGATTTGGGCTAATGCAACAGAAAGTCATTTTAATTGAAGTGGAATTCAAAACTATATCAATTCCAACTCAAAACCTATTATGAAATTTGCCCTAGTCATGTTTCATCCTAAACAGTGAGGTTAACTTGCTCAAACATGCATGAAAATGGTACAGATGGATTCCTTGATTTTTTCTGATAATTTTTCATATATAATTTATTTCATTTGGAGCTATAGATTAGTTTCTATGATTTTTCAAAGTTTTGGATATTTCTGAAAATAATAAATCATTTAAGATTTATTTAAATTCCAGAAAGGAATTATTGCGTCAGCATGACCTCATAGTGACATCAGCAGGTCAACGGCTCGGTCCAGCTCAAACCTGACGTGTGGGGCCCACACGTCAGTGACACCGTTAGCTAACAAGGTTAATTAAAATTAAACTAAACCTAATCTAGTTTAGTTAAGGCCTGGGCCCACATGTCAGAGGCTAATTAACTAACTAAATAATTAACACTAACCTGGGTTAATTAGCTGGGCTGGCCCCACGCGTCAGTGACCCAGGGTAGTCAAACCCTGGTTAGACGGGGTCAAACCCCCGGGTCAACTCGCCGGAGTTGACCCGCGGCTCGTCGCCGGCGAAGCCCGAGACGGCGGAGGGGCTCGGAATTTGCCCACGGTTGACCAAATTGGCCGCGGTTTGGTCCTACGCGTAGCTGGGGCTCGCGCACATCTGGTAGGGCATGCGGGAGGAGCTGGGGTGGAGTGAGCTCGCCGGAGTTGAGCTCGTGGCGGCGGCCGGCGTTCGGCGTTAGCGGTTTAGGCACTACGGCGCACCTCAGGACGAGCGGGTGTGTGCGTTCGGCTCCTGGGAGCGTGCTGATCACGAAGACAAGCTCATACGCGAGCTTTGCTAGCTCTGTCCATGGCGGTGATGAGGCCTGACGACGGCGAGCTTCGGACCTCATGGGAATGGCAGCTACAAGATGCTAGGGACGACAGGGCAAGGGGGAATCGAGTCAGCGGCTCACTGCGGAGCTGCAGGGATGGTTAGCGGGCTCGGGGACGTACGGTAGCTCTTGAATCGACAGCGAGAATCCACGGTGGTCGATGATGGAAACGGCGATGCTGGCGACGTTGTGGCGCGTCCGTAGCTCCATGGCTTGGTGGAGAGGATGAGGAAGTCGAGGCGAAGCTCGTGGGCACGTCAGAGAAGCAAGGGAAGGCGGTGGCTGCGGCAGCAGCGAGCGGCGGCGACGAGCTCCGCTCAGTGGGGGAGAGAGGGAGCCAAAGGAGGGGGAGAAGGCGCGGGAGAGAGTGAGAGGGTCGAGAGGGAGTGTGTGGCATCCTCAGGGCGATGGGAAGATAGGCAGGGAGGTAGGAGGTGGCCGGAGCGTGCCGGCGCGCGGCGAGCACACGCCCTCCTGCCTACTGGCAGGAGGTTGAAGACGGTGCGACGGCTGGGCTGGGCCAGCTACAGTGCTGGGCCGAGGAGGCGGCATGTAAGTTGACCGAGGTACTTATGTTCTTTTTTTATTTTTCTGTTATGTTTCCCTTTTCATTTTATTTTGCCACTGTTTTCAAATTCAAAATAATTTCAAACAGTGCCAAAACACTCTGAGATATTTTATGTTACCTCTCTGGACTATTCCAAAAGTACATAAAACATTTCAAAGCATTTGAAAATATATTCATTATATATTATGAATATATCCCCAAATTCAAATAGATTATTGATTTAAATTCAGAGACCAAATAATTCCTTAAAAATGTTCCAGAATTTTGGTTTGATATATAACTCTTACCAAAATTCACAAAACTATTTTTAGGGCATTTTGGATTCACAGAATGCTATTTAAAGGGTGCTTGCCCTTCTTTTAATCAGATTTCTGAGGTTTCAACAATCCTCAATTCAAGTTTCAGAAATTTAAACATGATGCAAGCAAGATGCAAACACTAGGCAACACCAGAAGCTAGGGATGTGACAGCTCACCCCTACTAAACAAGAATCTCGTCCCGAGATTCAAGTCGTGAGGTAAGAAGACAGAGGGACACAAGCTATCACAATCTTCACGACCCGGATGTCTTTCTCGAGGATGTTGATTCATTGCATCACCTTGATCTCGACGTCTTGCTTTGAGAACTACATCCAACATGACAACGAGTGGAAAGGGAGAATTTAAGAAGAATCGACCTTCCTAAGGTTTGAGCAACTTAGGATCATCTTAATGGTCACAAGATCAACTGATGGAATGAGACATAGTAACACCTCTCGAGCTGAGACACGAAGCATACACCTAGAGGGATGGAGTGAAACGGATGGCGAAGGTTCACTAGGTAGGCAACAATTCCATACTCGAATAAGATGGAGCATGAATTTCAAAGTAGCAAGGAGATATTTGCCATGATTTCGTAACGTGATACCTCGGGGAAGGTGACTTGTAGAATTATTCCCTTAAGTGGCAAAAAGAATTACTTTTGATTCAGAGATCATTAAAACTCTTCTCACCAGCATGAGGCAATTACAAACGATCGCGTGAAGGAGCTTGAAGAAATGGCATACTCATACTAGAATGGATGATGTGGACTACCTTGTTGAAGACAACGCAATGGATGATTTTGCTTATCATCAGAAATGGATGGGACCCATGGTAAGTCCACTTTTGAAGATGATCCTGAACAACAACTACTGAGGTGCAAGCTGGGAACAAAATGCAAATATTGGGAATGATTCTGGTAACTGGGGAAGAACTCAACAGTCGAGAGTGAGTCCACTGTTTGAAAAGGTTATAACATAACCAAGGAAACTGGAAGCAAATCCCAGTTAACGCCAACGGTAAAACCTAGTGCTTGCGCGTGCTCTCAAGAACTTGAGCATCTCCATATTCATCAAGGTTTTACCAATATCCGTGTCAAGGATCCTGGCAACACAACATACCACCATGATGAATGGTGATGGATGATGCAGATGCAAACGAAGATAACACTTTCTCAGATTTCACCTTAGCGAGGCCAAGGAAACAAAATCTGGATGATCGACCGAGAGACATTTAGCACTTCGCTTCTAATGTTCTCCTTGATGTGCTAGGATAACCCATTTGTTGATATGGTTTGGTATCTAGGACATCAAGTAAAAGGTCGGACTTCGGGAGCACAAGAATCCGTAAGGATTAACTACGGAGGTAAACCCTATGAAATCCTCATGGGGAGGTGGCCAACTTTCTTAAATTGAGATACTACAATAATAGGTCTTCCGACTGGATGTGTTGGCCACAACATCCACTTTACCGGTTATCGAGGGACCAATATTATAGTTCTTGAGAAATGCTCCAACCATCATATCTGCCTGAGATTCAGATCTGGTTGGTGTCAGGATATTCCAGACTCATCGAGTCTAGAAAGGAAAATGAAAGTTTGCAACACAAATCGACGAGACGACGTTGCGAGATTCTCGGGGAATGAACTGCGATAGCAAGCTTCAAAACATGAGCTGGTTCTGCTACAACTTGTGAACACGTTGTCCCAGACAAGTATGACCACATAGTAGTCTTATAATAAAACACTACCGAGTTCTGGTGGGGAACCATCATTGAGGATATCGAAATCTTGTGCATGACCTAGGATAGCACAACAACTCCTTTTCCTAGAATAGGTCAATCAGTGGCTTAGTGTGCTATGGAATTCATATGGAATGAAGATGATCAGTCTATCAGACCATGGAATACTTCGCACATGCATGACTGACTTGGGATGATTCCAGAGGAAGCAAAACTAACTTTCTCGAACTCACGGCGGCAACTTGCACCAAATGCTCGTGAATTAGAGGAAGTCACTTCTTTCATCCAACATATGCTTCATGAGCTAGCATGAAGAGATGCTTTCAAAAGTTTCCAACACTCGCTTAATGTTCGACAAAATCATGGAGAGGACATGGATGTTGTCGATGGGCTCAACAATAATTCATCCAGGTTTCCACATAAATGGAATTCCATAATTAAGTGAACACGGTGATAGCATTGGTCAGACCCAAAGAATATAATGATGTATGCTCGAGGAATCAACCACGAGTAAGACAACATTACGAATATCATTGGTTCTGATTTGATTTGACGATAGCCCACACTCAAATCAAAGTTTGGGTAAGACAATAGCACCGACAATTAATCACGAGGATCAATTGATGAAGATATCATCTTTCTCCAACACACATGCACACACACGCAAGATATCCCTTTGGAATGAACTGAGTCGGACCAGCTTTTATCTTTCAACTCTCCAAGTTGTTGTTTAGCTTAACCAACTTGCTCAGGGTATCCGACACAGAATCTTGGAGAAAGGACGGTTTGGAGGAAAACTAACATGATCACGAACTCAACATAGCGGGCAGGTGACAACCTGGTAATACTTCCAAGAAGATATTCGGAACATCACGAACCACCGATATGTTACTAAGCTCGAGAACAATCTTGCTTTTCAGGGCAAGACAATGTGATCAAGAGAGTGATGGATTGACACACTCCTAACACATTGGTCGAAGAGTGCACCAGAAACAATGATTAGGTAGCACAATCTACCTTAGAATGACGATTCAATAACCAACATGCTAAGAATGAAGTTATTGTCCTTTAACTACCAAGCAACGGGGTTGCTAGGAGTATTGATTTCACATATCACGATTCACTTGTCGACATTCCGGTTGCAACAACACGGAAACCGAGAAATGAATAATGATGGAGAGAGTATCACTACGTCAAAAATTCATGAGAGATGCTGCAATTCCTATGACAATCTTGACATAAAGGGGGTAATACTCCGAGGTAGAACAGAACAAAAGCTGGATTGGCATTTTGATCTGCGGAATACAACTACTTTGACCAGTCCAAGAAATGGATGAGGTGCTGGAGTTTGTTTCTCCTAGTCATTCCGGAATAGGATGGCTCGATGGACCACAAGAATAATAGGCATCGATAACACGAATGCACGACATAAACTTGGCTATCAACTGATAGACAAGGATCGGAATACAACTACAGATGGACAACTCAAAGGAACATATATCTTTCTGAGTTGTGGATGCATAGGTTAGTATGTCGAACAAGTTCAACATATTTCTTCCGGATAACCCATGCTGAGAGGTAGGACTGGTAGAGTCACAATTATGAATGGAGAACTCCTCGAGAGTACTCTGATTGTGATCTTTTGATCCAACAAACTTCTGCCATAAGTGGTTCATAGTATTTGGAAGAAGGAAATACCACATACCTCGAGGACTAATGCAAAGGTTAATAATAACCTAAAGGAACAAGCAAACACTATCAACATGAAGTAAGTGGAGTGAATCTTGGGTCAGGAACCCAAGAGTAGAATACCTACTACTAAGTAGCATCGCGGGATGCTTTCGAGAATGATGGCCAGAATCATCACACTTGGGACACAAAGCATTGCTAGATTACTGGGTGGTTCTCTAGGACACCTAGGGTCATAATAATAGCTCCAACATATATATCGAGGCAATGGAATACATCAACACACTGGTTAGTGTGATTAATCTGGCCCAAATGGACATCAGTAACATGGAGGAATGATTGCAAGTGTATCAGATTGTTTAGAAACCTAGGATGACTCGGACAGCATAACGGCTGTAAATGCTCAAAAAGATTTGAGACATCCTGCAAAATGGTGGCATAACCACTCAATATCACAATATCAAGGTTCTCAGGCCAGCTATGAACATATGGAGGTAGTAGGAACCGAACTGAGGCTTGAACTCAACGATCCTAGGCAACTACGGTTTAGTAACACGTCATCCTGAGAGATATAAGAGAAGCCTAGTTCTTAACCCTGTAGAAAAGATAAGATGACTCAGATCAGAAGGTCATGAGGATAAGGAGTAAAAAGAGCCTTACGTTCCCTTCCACAATCAATTCCCTTACATAACTAAAGCATTTCTAGACTCAATTTCGACCGGTTTGGCTTGGTAATCCTACAGGATACCAAAGCTGTCGGGACCCCGATTCTAAGTCACACCAATCTAGCCTGTAACACCTCATATCACTTTGTGGCCTCATGCACGGTATTTCCACGGTGTCGCCTTACCATGGCCCGGGACCGTTTGCGCCTTTTGGCTCACGTATATGATAGTGTCGCTAGCATCCATATGACAGAGAATCCTAGGCAACATGACTAGTCGTTAACTCAAAGTGGCACTAACTTACGGGAACAGGCATACATGAATCAACATCGAGCATGTCGGTCAGCAGCGTGCGAATCCGGGCTGTAGCACTGGGCTAACAGGACTCCGGGAACCCGGGCTGTAGCAGGCTAGGCGGGACTCCAGATGTCACCGCGTGACATTTCCCCGAAGGGACAGACACAGGAACAAAGTGAATCACATGCCGGCCAGTCAAGTGTTCCGGAGCAGTAGTGCTGGCTAGCAGGACTCCGGTGAACCGGGCTGTAGCGGACTACTATGGCTCATGGAAGCACAAGACTACATTTCCCCATAAGAGAGGCTACCAAGGATAAACAACTAGGTTGTCGGATCCCACACATACCAAGCATTTCAATCATACACACAATATGCTCAATATGTGCAATACAACATGGCTTCACAACAAGACTCTATGACTGAAAGTATTTATTCATTAGGGTCCGAGGAGCGAGATATTACAAACATGGGTCTCATGACCCAACATTCAGAGCATACAAGCAACAAGCACATGCGGAAGCTTAACTTGTCTGAGTACAGACAACTACAAATGAAGAAGGCTCAGAAGCCTGACTATCTACAAGACCCTCCCAAGGTACAAGATCGTAGCTGAGGTAACAAGCTAAACGTCGAAGTCCACGTGGAACTACTAGCGAGATTGACATCTCTCTGCAAAAACATAAATTAAGCAAACGTGAGTACAAATGTACTCAGCAAGACTTACATCAGAGCTAACTACATATGCATCATTATCAATGAAGGGATGGTGGAGTTTAACTGCAGCAAGCCAGCTTGGACTCAGTGGCTATCCTGAACTACGACTGTAAGTAAATCTTTGAGGTGGCGCACACGAGTCCACATATTCACCATATCAATACACCACTATGGATCCGCTCCCGTCTCCCTACGAGAACGCCATCCATAGCACTCACGCTTATCTTGCGCATTTTAGAGTATCCGCTTTCACTTGTCTATGAACTATGCAAGGGGTCCAAGTTTCCATATCCGAGGAATCCGGCTATTCGAATAGATAATGATAACCCTGCAGGGGTGTACTTCTTCACACACGTTCTCGCCACTTACCACCATGTACACGTTGTGTATCTCGGCAACCTTCAAGTGGAAGCCTGGTGAGGGAGTCGGCCACGACCTGACTAACCAACAAGTCTCTAGTCCAGGTTTATCGCCTATTCGGGTTCCATCCGCAAGGAGATCCGGCCGGGTGTCGCTCACGGCCCCAAACGATGTGTACAGGGTTCCCAAGCCCACCATACAGGTGCCACTTGGTACACCAGGCCACGGTGCCTAGTCTGTCCCAACTCCCAAGCCCACCTGTATCGGGTGCCACTTGGTAGACTACTAACACTACCTATAAACACCAGAAACTAGTTGCAACTCCTGGACAGAGATCAGGTTGATTAATAAGTCGAGAGGGGCACTTAAGAATTCCAATGCGTGGTAGTACCTGTTCATGGATCACAAACACAGAACTCAGTTCCTAAGGACGGCTACAATGAGACAACCCACCATGTACTCCTACATGGCCTCTCACCGCTACCTTTACCAAATCGGGTTCACACACTTAGCTCTCAATAGTAGGACATGTTCACCACATTCCAATTCATCCCCGACGAATCAGACCTGACTCAACCCTAAGCAGTAGCAGGCATGACAAACAAACATGAATGAGTAGGCACATCAGGGCTCAAACAACTCCTACTCATGCTAGTGGGTTTCATCTATTTACTGTGGCAATGACAGGTCATGCAGAGGAAAGGGGTTCAGCTACCGCAACATGTAACAGTTGAAACGTTGTCGTCCTAATGCAGTGAAAGAGGGCAGGAGTGAGAGAGTGGGATTGTATCGGAATGAACAAGGGGGTTTTGCTTGCCTGGCACTTCTGAAGATATTATAGCTCTTCATCGGTGTCATCGAACTCATCGTCAGAACACGTCTATCGAGAGGGAACAAACACCAGCAAAAGAGAGAAAGCACAATCAATGCAATGCACCAATATGATGCATGATCATGACATGGCAATATGCTATGATTTGGGCTAATGCAATAGAAAGTCATTTTAATTGAAGTGGAATTCAAAACTATATCAATTCCAACTCCAAACCTATTATGAAATTTGCCCTAGTCACGTTTCATCCTAAACAGTGAGGTTAACTTGCTCAAACATGCATGAAAATGGTACAGATGGATTCCTTGAATTTTTCTGATAATTTTTCATATATAATTTATTTCATTTGGAGCTATAGATTAATTTCTATGATTTTTCAAAGTTTTGGATATTTCTGAAAATAGTAAATCATTTAGGACTTATTTAAATTCCAGAAAGGAATTATTGCGTCAGCATGACCTCATAGTGATGTCAGCAGGTCAACGGCTCGGTCCAGGTCAAACCTGACGTGTGGGGCCCACACGTCAGTGACATAGTTAGCTAACAAGGTTAATTAAAATTAAACTAAACCTAATCTAGTTTAGTTAAGGCCTGGGCCCACATGTCAGAGGCTAATTAACTAACTAAATAATTAACACTAACCTTGGTTAATTAGCAGGGCTGGCCCCACGCGTCAGTGACCCAGGGTGGTCAAACCCTGGTCAGACGGGGTCAAACCCCCAGGTCAACTCGCCGGAGTTGACCCGCGGCTCGTCGCTGGCGAAGCCCGAGACGGCGGAGGGGCTCGGAATTTGCACACGGCTGACCAAATTGGCCGCGGTTTAGCTGGGGCTCGCGCGCATCTGGTAGGGCATGCGGGAGGAGCTGGGGTGGAGTGAGCTCGCCGGAGTTGACCCGCGGCTCGTCGCCGGCGAAGCCCGAGACGGCGGAGGGGCTCGGAATTTGCCCACGGTTAACCAAATCGGCGCGGTTTAGCTAGGGCTCGCGCGCATCTGGTAGGGCATGCGGGAGGAGCAGGGGTGGAGTGAGCTTGCCGGAGTTGAGCTCGTGGCGGCGACCGGCGTTAGGCATTAGTGGTTTAGGCGCTATGGCGCACCTCAGGACGAGCGGGTGTGTGCGTTCGGCTCCTGGGAGCGTGCTGTTCACGAAGACAAGCTCAGACGCGAGCTTTGCTAGCTCTGTCCACGACAGCGATGAGGCCTGACGGCGGCGAGCTTCGGAGCTCATGGGAACGGTAACTACAGGATGCTAGGGACGACAGGGCAAGGGGGAATCGAGTCAGCGGCTCACCGCGGAGCTGCAGGGATGGTTAGCGGGCTCGAGGATGTCCGGTAGCTCTCGAATCGACGACGAGAATTCACGGTGGCCGGTGATGGAAACAGCGATGCTGGCAACGTTGTGGCGCGTTCGTAGCTCCATGGCTTGGTGGAGAGGATGAGGAAGTCGAGGCGAAGCTTGTGGGCACGTCGGAGAAGCGAGGGGGAGGCGGTGGCTGCAGCAGCAGCGAGCGGCAGCGACGAGCTCCGCTCGGTGGGGGAGAGAGGGATCCAGAGAAGGGGGAGAAGGCGCGGGGGAGAGTGAGAGGGTCGACAGGGAGTGCGTGGCATGCTCAGGGCGATGGGGAGACAGGAAGGGAGGCAGGAGGTGGCCGGCGCGTGCCGGCGCGCGGCGAGCACACGCCCTCCTGCCTACTGGCAGGATGTTGAAGACGGTGCGACGGCTGGGCTGGGCCAGCTACAGTGCTGGGCTGAGGAGGCGGCAGGTAAGTTGACCCAGGTACTTCTATTCTTTTTTTATTTTTCTGTTCTGTTTCCCTTTTCATTTTATTTTGCCACTATTTTCAAATTCAAAATAATTTCAAATAGTGCCAAAACACTCTGAGATATTTTATGTTACCTCTCTGGACTATTCCAAAAGTACATAAAACATTTCAAAGCATTTGAAAATATATTCATTATATATTATGAATATATCCCCAAATTCAAATAGATTATTGATTTAAATTCAGAGACCAAATAATTCCTTAAAAATGTTCCAGAATTTTGGTTTGATATATAACTCTTGCCAAAATTCACAAAACTATTTTTAGGGCATTTTGGATTCACAGAATGCTATTTAAAGGGTGCTTGCCCTCCTTTTAATCAGATTTCTGAGGTTTCAACAATCCTCAATTCAAGTTTCAGAAATTTAAACATGATGCAAGCAAGATGCAAATACTAGGCAACACCAGAAGCTAGGGATGTGACAATGGAGGCGCTCCACACCCCTATCATTGGCGAGACCTCCGAGGCTCGGGCCTTGGAGGCCACGCGTCTAGCCACCTTGGCTGAGCGCGCGCGACTGGAGAATCTTCAACATTCGCTCGACGAGCGCGCCCGTTGTCAGATCCCAGAATCCAGCGACAACATCGACAATTGTTTCCTGCTGAACCTCAGGTATATCGTACACTGATCCAGAATCTTGCAGCTACAAGCCGTATAGCAAAGTCGATTCAACCATCCCGTTCAGAAGCTAGTAGAGGTTTGCTGCAGATCTGTGCGCTGCTCCGAGCAGCGGGTGAAAAAAATTCTACCATTTCTCAGTCGCGCAACAGGATTCATAGCAGATCCATGGTTGCAGATTTAGTTTAGTGGGCTCATAGTCCAAGATCGCCTCCGTGGCGTGAGTATTGTGGGCACCGCCAAGATCAGCACCTGGATCGGGGCCATGGGTTGTACGATCATCGAGTCGGCCTGATGACCGCCGTCGAGTGCCAACGCCTCCTCCGAGGGGCGGATCGTACGCGCCCCGATGGTATGATGACAGGCGCCCATATGGTGATGAGCAAAGAGCTCCGGTCGACCCAAGGGAACCTGGGTTTGATACGAGATCTCTTCCCGTACAAAATCGAGTCGACCGGGGTAGGGTACATAGAGAGGGACAAGATGTTCACCACCCGAGTGGAAGCCGAGTGCATGTTTCTGGACCCGAGTGTTTTAGCAGAGCCATCCGAGTTGTAGAGATCCCGCCTAACTTCAGGTTAGCGACGGGTGTGTGCAAGTTCACTGGCGAATCGAAACCTGATACTTGGCTAGAGGATTAGTGAGTGGCAGTGCAGATTGGCGGCGACAATGATGATGTAGCCATGAAGCACCTCCCCTGATGCTTGAGGGTTCAGCCAGAGCTTGGTTGAATCAGTTGGCCCCTAGAAGTATTTTTCGTTGGGAAGAGTTGGCCCGAGTGTTTATCAAAACGTTCGAGGGCACTTGCAAACGACCTGCTGGGCTGACTGAGTTACAACATTGTATCCAGAAACCGAATGAGACCTTGAGAGATTACATTCAGAGATGGACTACCCTTCATCACACAGTGGAAAATGTGTCGCGGCACCAAGCAGTTTGCACCTTCAAAGAGGGCGTTCGGTACAGAGAGCTTAACCTAAAGTTCGGTCGGATAGGAGACATGAGCTTGGCCCGAATGATGGAAATAGATACTCGGTACGCTAACAACGAAGAAGAAGACCGACTCCGCAGTGGAAAGAATAAACCAGTCACCCAAGACACCGGAGGAGGAAATTCCAGTCGGAAGCAGAAGCGCAAGGCCGAAACTGCAGGTCCTGCTGAAGCTGTAGTTGTGAACCAACGGAAGTTCAAGGGGAATCCCAATGGGCCGTGGGTCCCCAAAAAAGTGAAAGATCAAGCCAGAAATGATATTCTTGATTTTCCATGCCACATACACACCAAAACAGATGCAGTGGGTAACTTAATTTTTCCCAAGCATACCACTCGACAATGTCGACTCCTGATTTAGAGCTTCCGAGAAGGTTAGTACAGTGAAAAGGAGAACGAATCTGATAAGGAGGAGGACAAAGAGGAGGATGAAGGTTATCCCAATGTCAATGCCGCTCTAGTGATTTTTGCTGACATCGAGAGCAAAAGTCGACTCAAAGTTATCAATCGGGAAGTGAACATGGTTGCTCTGGCAACTATGACATATTTAAAGTGGTCGAAGACTCCCATTACATTCAACCAGTCCGATCACCCAGCGCACGTTGCTACCCCTGGGCGGCAAGCATTGGTGGTTGATCCAGTCGTTGGGGGCACCCGACTGACCAAGGTTCTGATGGATGGTGGCAGTGGTTTGAACATTTTGTATGCTGAGACCCTCCGAGGGATGGCATTCCGATGTCCAAGCTCAGTGAGAGCAACATGAGATTCCACGGAGTCATCCCAGGAAAGAAAGCGCATTCACTCGGTCAGATCACTCTTGATGTGGTTTTCGATGATTACAAGAATTACCGTAAGGAAAAGTTGACGTTTGAGGTAGTGGATTTTCACAGTGCCTATCATGCTATTCTGGGCAGGACTGCATATGCTCATTTCATGGCTCGACCATGTTACGTGTACCTCAAGTTGAAGATGCCTGGCCCTAGGGGCGTGATCACGGTCACAGGGAATCGGCAAAGGGCAGAAGAGTGCTTCCAAAAGGGCTCGAAGATTGCCGATGAGCAGATGGCAGCAGTAGAAATGGAAGAGTAACATAGAAATGCAGATCCGAGTGATTTGTTGCGAGCTAAGAAGCCTTCTTCAGAGTCCGCATTTCAGTCGGCAGGTGAAACAAAGCTTGTCCATATTCACTCAACTGACCCGAATGCTTCTCCGACCCACATCTCAACGATACTCGACAGCAAATAGGAAGAAGCGCTCATCCAGTTCCTCCATGAGAACTGGGACATCTTCACATGGAAGCCATCTGACATGCTGGGTGTACCCAGGGGACCAGCTGAGCACCGTTTGTGAGTCGACCCAAAAGCAAAACTTGTCAAAGAGCATCTCCGTCGGTTCGCCATAGACAAAAGTAAGGCAATTGGTGAGGAGGTGGCTCGGCTTCTGGCAGCTGAGTTCATTCGTGAGATATACCACTCCAAGTGGCTCACCAATGTTGTCATGGTCCCCAAGAAAGATGATTCACTTCATATGTGTATCAATTTCAAGCACATCAATCGGGCCTGCCTGAAAGATCATTTCCCTCTTCCCCACATCGACCAGATTGTCGACTCAACTACGGGATGTGAACGTCTGTCATTTTTGGATGCATATTCCGGTACCATCAGATCCGACTGTATGGACCCGACGAAATAAAAACAGCCTTCATCACCCCATTCGGGTGTTTTGGCTATGTTACCATGCCTTTTGGCCTCAAGAATGCCGGTGTCACATTCATGTGCATGATTCAGAAGTGCCTGCTCACTCAAATCAGTCGGAATGTGGAAGCATACATGGATGGCATCGTAGTCAAGTCACGTAAAGGTTCCGACCTGCTGACTGACCTCGCTGAAACCTTTGCCAACTTAAGGAGATATGATATCAAGCTCAACCCGTCAAAGTGCATGTTCGGAGTCCCGGGTGGAAAGTTACTCGGCATCCTCGTTTCCGAAAGAGGGATCGACGCAAACCCAGAAAAGGTGGGAGCAATTCTTCGAATGAAAAGCACTGTGCGAGTGCATGATGTTTAGAAGCTTATTGGTTGTTTGGCCGTGTTGAATCGATTCATTTCTCGTCTCGGTGAAAAGGCATTACCTCTTTTCCGACTGATGAAGAAGTCTGACAAGTTCGAGTGGACTCCTGAAGCCGAAGCAGCGTTTGTAGATCTCAAAGCCCTGCTTTCCACCTAGCCGGTGCTCACTGCCCCAGTCAGCAAAGAGCCTCTACTACTGTATATCGCGGCCACTGGACAAGTTGTTAGCACGGTGCTTACAATCGAGCAGGAAGAAGAAGGCAAAGCCTACAAAGTTCAACGCCCGGTGTACTATATTTCTGAAGTCTTGACTCCGTCCAAGCAGAGATATGCGCATTATCAGAAGCTTGTTTATGGAATTTACTTGACCACGAAGAAAGTTGCACACTACTTCTCAGACCACTCGGTTTCAGTTGTCAGCGATGTTTCGTTATCAGAATTCTGAACAATAGGGACGCAACTGGCCGGGTGGCAAAGTGGGCGATTGAGCTCCTTCCGTTGGATATCAAGTTTGAGGCAAAGAAAGCAATCAAGTCCCAAGCAATAGCAGATTTCCTCACTGAGTGGATTGAACAGCAGCAACCGACTCAGTTTCACTTAGAACATTGGACTATGTTCTTTGATGGATCCAAGATGCTGAATGGCTCTAGTGTTGGAGTAGTCCTGGTGTCCCCAAGAGGAGACAAGCTCATCTATGTCCTCCAAATTCACTTCGATTCTTCAAACAATGAAGCTGAGTATGAGGCACTTTTGTATGGGTTGCGCATGGCTCTCTCACTCGGCGTCCATCGCCTGATGGTCTACGGCAACTCAGACTTGGTGGTCAATCAAGTGATGAAGGAATGGGATATCAGGAGTCCAGCTATGATTGGTTATTGCAAAGCAGTAAGGAAACTAGAGAAGAAGTTTGAAGGGTTAGTGAGGGAGTCTTGGATTAGGGGGTCCGCGGGCGTCCGGGCTATGTGACGTGGGTTGCACTGGTGGGCCGTGAAGGTACAAGATAGAACGCTCCCCTCCCCCGTGTCCGGATGGGACTCTCCTTGGCGTGGAAGGAAAGCTTGGCATTCGGATATGAAGATTCCTTTCTCTGTAAACCGACTCTGTACAAACCCTAGCCCCCTCCTGTATCTATATTACTATATAAACCAAAGGGTTTAATCCGTAGAGGTAGTCATAATCATACATGCCAGACATCTAGGGTTAATTTAGCCATTACGATCTCGTTGTAGATCAACTCTCGTAACCCCTATACTCATCAAAGTCAATCAAGCAGGACGTAGGGTTTTACCTCCATCAAGAGGGCCCGAACCTGGGTAAACATCGTGTCCCCTGCCTCCTGTTATCTTCGATCCTTAGACGCATAGTTTGGGACCCCCTACCCGAGATCTGCCGGTTTTGAAAGCGACATTGGTGCTTTCATTGAGAGTTCCTCTGTGCTGTCGACAAAGGATTCGATGGCTCGTTCAATCATCCACAATGATGTTGTTTCGGGGGAAATATTTTCCCCAGGCCAAATTTTCGTATTCGGCAGCTTCGCGGTGCGTGCCAACTCGATTGGCCACCTTGAGCAGATCGACAGCTACGCCCCTGGTCATCAGATCAGTTTCGGGAACCTAAACTATGTCGTCGATATCTAAGGGGATTTGATCTTCGAAGGGTTTGCTGCCCCGATCACTGCTCCGGCCTTAGATCCGAAGCAGGCTGTCGGGTCCTAAGATGGGAGTTCAGAGCCCGTCGGATCCTCTGCAATTACAGAACTTGTTACCGGAGATCCGGAGGGGATGGCGTCGTCGGCTAACCCAAAGACAAACCAAACTCCCCTTGTCACTCAAGCACCGGACACTCCGCCGGACTCTAAGTCTGAACCCTCGAGGTCTGTGTTAAGCGGGCGCCGCCAGGAGGATCCAACTCCGGACAGCCCCACGGAGTCTCACTTCTCTATCCAACCCTCGTCTTTAAACGAGGCTCTGGACTTAATGCGATCACTCACCATTACGGAAGGATTTCTTCCGAATTATGCCCAGCCCAGACTAGGGGCTGAGAGCGGGGAATTTTACAGCCCACCCACCACCCACTTCGTAGCCACTTTCGAGGATCTAAATGACATGCTGGACTACGCCTCTGAAGACATCGACGGTATGGACGACGACGCCGGAGACGAACAAGGCCAAAACCCTCCGTTTACCGGACGATGGACGGCCACCTCCACATACGACGTGTACATGGTGGACACACCCAAAGAGGATGATGACGAAGGCAAGGAGAATCCAGTTGAGGACAAGCCTGCTGAAGAACCTCCAAAACATCGACGTCAGCGACGCCGCTCAAAATCGCATCGCCAAAAAGACAGCAATACCGGCACCGAAGAGAATAACACTCCGGAGAACGCCGAAGACCCCGAAGCCCCTGTCGAGCCAACATCCGGACAAGATGATTGGGAGGATGGGCAAGTTAATCCAGACGATCCTATCAGGAATGAAGACTCGGAGGACAGTAATTACCTACCGATCTCTGAAGAGGATGTGAGCCTCGGTGACGAAGATTTCATCATGCCGGAGGAACCCCTCGAACAAGAACGCTTCAAATGCCGGTTAATCGCCACTGCAAGAAGCCTGAAAAAGAAGCAGAAGCAGCTTCGAGCTGATCAGGATCTACTCAATGACAGATGGACTAACATTCTGGCAGCCGAGGAATACAGCCTCGAGCGCCCAACTAAGAGTTACCCAAAGCGCAAGCTACTGCCTCAATTCGATGACAAGGCCCTTGAGCCCATACCGCTAAAGCATAAAGCTGCTGACGGGCCCGACCGACCCCCACGGGGACGGGACAGACCGGCTACTCATGCCGAACACTAGCCCGCACCACCCCGTCCTCGAGGCAAGGAGGTAACGGCCCCGGGCTATACCTACGACTTACGCAAGGACCTGGACAATAGAGCCGGTCTGACAAGATCAATCTACAGATCCAGGGGCGCGCTCCAACGCGTGAGGGCGACCTTCAGACTTGGTGGGACGGACACAACCTCGCACGGGCCGAAAACCGCATATGGCCCCCATCCGAATTATGCCGCGATGCCGCCCGGTATAGAGGCACCGTACACCCCCTATGCTTCACTGATGAGGTAATGGAGCACCAGTTTCCAGAAGGGTTTAAACTCGTGAACATTGAATCATATGATGGTACAACAGATCACGTGGTATGGATTGAAGATTTTCTTCTCCACATTCACATGGCCCGTGGTGATGATCTACATGCCATCAAATACCTCCCCCTAAAGCTTAAGGGACCAGCTCGACACTGGTTAAATTGCCTCCCAGAAATTTCTATTGGCAGCTAGGAAGATTTGGAAGATGCCTTTAGAGACAACTTCCAAGGTACCTATGTACGACCCCCGGACACCGATGACCTTTGTCACATAGTCTAGCAACCCGTAGAGTCAGCCCGAAAATTCCGGACAAGGTTCTTAATTAAAAAGAACCAAATCATCGACTGTCCGGACACCGAAGCCCTAGCGACCTTTAAACACAGCATCCGTGACGAATGGCTCGCCCGACACCTCGGCCAAGAGAAGCCAAAGTCCATGGAAGCACTTACAGCATTCATGACCCGCTTTTGCGTGGGAGAGGATAGCTGGTTAGCCCAAAGCAACAACGACACCAGCGACCCTGGTACTTTCGAAACCAGAAACGGCAGCGGCAGGCCCCGACGCAACAAACACAAACGTCGAAGTAACAATGATAATACCGAAGACACGGCGGTTAATGCCGGATTTAGTGGCTCCAAATCCGGTCAATGGAAGAAGCCATTTAAAAGAAATAAAGACGGCTCATCTAGCCTGAACCGAATACTCGATCGACCTTGCCAAATTCACGGCACCCCCAACAAGCCTGCTAACCATACCAACAAAAATTGTTGGGTCTTTAAACAAGTCGGTAAGCTAAACACCGGATATAAGGAGAAGGGGTCGCCCAGTGAGGACGACGACGATGCGCCGCACCCACCGAACACCGGGGGACAGAAGAAATCCCCCCCCCCTGAGGTCAAAACGGTGAATATGATATACACTACTCACATCCCCAAGGGGGAGCTCAAGCGCGCTCTAAGGGACGTCTATGCGATAGAGCCAGTCGCCCCAAAATTCAATCCAGGGTCAGCCTGTCCGATCACTTTCGATCGGAGAGACCATCCGACTAGTATCCATCACGGAGCCTTGTCCCCGTTGGTACTCGACCCAATTATCGACGGATTCCACCTTACGCGGGTCCTCATGGACGGCGGCAATAGCCTTAACCTGCTCTATCAGGACACGGTCCGCAAAATGGGTATTGATTCATCAAGAATTAAACCAACCAAAACTACCTTTAAAGGAGTAGCACCTGGTGTAGAGGCCCGTTGCACGGGCTCAATCACATCGGAAGTTGTCTTCGGTTCGCTGGAAAACTTCCGAAGCGGGGACTTGATCTTCGACATTGTCCCCTTCCGTAGCGGTTATCATGCATTGCTTGGACGAACTGCGTTCGCTCACTTCAATGTGATCCCGAATTACACATATCTCAAACTAAAGATGCCCGGACCATGCAGTGTTATAGCAGTCAATGGAAACACGGAGCGCTCCCTCCATACTGAGGAGCACACCGCGGCCCTTGCCGCGGAGGTCCAGGGCGGCCTTATCAAGCCAAACACTACATCGGCAGTCAAGCCCCCGGACACTGTTAAACGCATCCGGACTACTCGGCAGAGCGACGGTCTGGCTCGTCCGGACCTCTATTAGCAATTTGGCCTCCATCTGAGCCCCATCCGAATTGCGGCATATGTGCCACGCGTACATAACTACGCACTAAAGATACCATGGGCCAAGACAGAGGCATAGTAAATACAAAGTCCATAATACGGCTCGACCCAACCTAGACCCTCATGTTTCTTTTTCTCTTATTTTTTCTTTTCCAGGTTCCTTACAATCTCCAACACCTTCCGACGCTACCAAGGGCCCTTTTTTAGGTCCCTCATGTGAACCCGATCGTTGATCCTTTCGAAGGATAATACACCAAGGAGGAAAAACAACATGGACGCATGGTAGAGTATCTAAAGGATCTTTAAAGATCACCTTTTCCATTTGAGGACCCACACACAACTTTCCCCAGTGCCCGGCTTGTAAAATAGCCTTGATGCTTATCACATCGTTTATAAAAATACGTCTTGTTGTATGAATCAGACTATAATGGAAACATTTTTTCGCCCAACATATTCAGTATTGGCTTATTTCCTAATCCGTATTCCCTCTTTTTTCGTCTGATCACCATGTACACCTAGGTATGACTTAAATCCCAGGGGCTCCATTCGGCCACGTACATTTCTTAAAATAAAATAAAGTCCGAACACTTTTGTAGTAGAATTCAGCATCTTGAATATAGCATTATATGCATCGGCTCCGAATCATGTCTTTGGTCAATAGTTTGGTTGCCCGGCTCCTGTGGTTGCTACCTTACATTTCGCTTGTTCGGCTATGGTAGCAAAGGGAGAACTACTGCGATTGTGTTTCCGGCTCATCCGGATAAACACCTCAGTAAAGAAAACCGAAAACTGACTGTCATGATGTGGCGAGAGCTGATCAGCTATTCGATGACTAAGTATAAATCTATCGCGGTTTTTTCCGCATTACATGAAGGACTGGTTTCCACCTGGCCAGGCATCCACAGCACCCAAGTTTGGATAATCAAATAATACCAGGGGCTGCGCCTACAATCTCATTGTCAAAGTCTTATGGCTGAGTGAGAGCGATAAAGCCACATAGTCTGATTGCCTAGTTCGCCGCACTAACACCTCCTTCACGGACCAAATTGATGGGTCAAGTGTGTTCAGGTGCTATTCCGAACACCCCCGTACTACCTACGTGGGGGCTGAAGCCGACGACTGGCCAACTCTCAGATACCATAAATGGCCGCACAGGAGGAAAATGATTTGAGGCAAAACAAGCAACATATTATACATAAGCCTTGTTTCATAATACAAAGTTCAGGCAACACGAATACATTCATTCGAAGATAATGTCCTTTGAGCACGAGCACCCTACAATGCGGGAACCTTCCAAGACTTCATCAAAATATTGCTCCGGTGTGCGGTGCTCCTTGCCTGTGGGCGGTCCCTCGGTTGCCAGCTTGACGACGTTCATCTTCACCCACTGTACCTTGACACGGGCGAAGGCCATCCGGGCACCTTCGACACAAACCGACCACTTCATGGCATCCAGCCGGTGGCAGGCACTGACTAGCCGCTTCACAAGCCCGAAGTAGCTGTCGGGTATGGGCCCGGCGGGCCAGAGATGGATTATAATATCCCTCATAGCTAATCCGACCACCCTATGCAGTTCGGTCAACTGTTTCAGCTGATCGCTGAGGGGCACCGGATGATCTAGCGCAAGGTACTGCGACCAGAACAGCTTCTCCATCGTGCTCCCCTCTTCAGCTCAGAAGAACTCTGCAGTATCAGCAATACTCCAGGGCAGATTTGCAAACGCTCCTGGAGAACTCCAAACTTGGGTTAGTAAGAGGTACCTTCTCCTCACAAATTTTCTCTGCATAATAAAGGCCTTACCCGCCGCAATCTTCTTGGCCTCTTGAATCTTCCGGCAGGCGCCTTGGGCTTCAACCCGGGCCTCCTGTGCTTTGGAGGGCCTTAGCAAGTTCGGCATCTTGATCTATAATCTTGCGCTCCAAGGAATCACATTTGCCTATGGCATCCCCGAAGCTCTTGCTGGACTTCCTCCACCCGTGATTCATGCTTTTGGCGGGCGACTCGTTCCCCCTCAACCTCCTTCTTGGCCTCGGCCAGCGCGTTCTTGAGGGTCACGACCTCAGACACGTCAACTGTGAGCATAATTACAAAACTCAGCAAGATAGCACAACAATAAGCCATATCATGTCAAATGTGAATCGCATACCTTGCTTCTCCGCCAATAGTTTGTTGGTGCGGATGAGCTCTTCATCGGCCCGCTCTAGCCGCCGCTTTAGTTCAGAAACTTCATCGGCATGGGCGGCTGCCGCTAACTTCGACGCCTCTTTGTTCAAATACACGTGTATGTTAATCTCCTGCGAAGACTATTTGATCCTTTGTTTGGCCTTTCTTAAACGAACACCGAACAGAGTCTCAGGGGCTACTGACTATACACTGGCATTCTTTTTATAGTTAAAATTATTACATCATGTACCTCAAAGCCTGTCAGAAGGCTAGTGTAGGCCTCGTTCACTCCGCTTTTAGCGGACCGAACCTTTTCAACCACCGTACCAATAAGGTTAGGATGTTCCTCAACAATGGAGGCGCTCTAAAGTGCTTCCATCAGAGTGTCCGGCGCCTCCGGATTGACAGAGGTCGCCGGTGGAGTCAACGCACCCCCTTCTTTCGAAGGAGGCTGCTCGCCTGATTCTGGAGCCATGTCGATCTTCGGAATGATATTCGGTTGGGGGCCGAATTGGGCATGGCCCCTGTCGCGGGCCTCCATGGGGGTCAGTTCCCGCATGTTTTCGGCAGCATAGGTATTACCCTCTGGCGCCACCTTGACGGCTTCCCGCACCTCTCCATGGACTGGAAAGGACCCTCAGGATAACACTTCGGTGTTGTCCGTAGTAGTGGGTGGGGATGCCGGCGGAGGCGTCTCGCTCTCCATCATGTGTGGCCCAGCGAATTCCCAGAAGACGATGATTGCCGGGGGAGATCGCGGGCCGGACTACGATACGTGATTCTGTGTGTTAGGATCACAAGGCATAAAGCTGGATACATACATTATCCTTAAATACTTACGATTCGGCCGAAGGCTTCGGCCTGGGGTTCAATTCGGGGACGGCTTCAGCGTCCGATTCCGAATCGTCTGAAAGGGAGAGTTTCCCCTTCTTGGACGCTTCCGCCTCTAGATCTGTGGAAGCTCCCCTTTTCTTCTTTCCCCCCTTAAGGGGATAATTGTTCTCCTCCACATACTCCTCGTCTTCATCGTGGGAGGAGAGAGAGCTCAGGTATCTTCGGATGATATGTCTGAAGTATCTTTGCGGCAAAGGCCACTTCGGGCCTCCTTGCTCTTGGCCTTCTTTTCCGGTGCCTGGTACGGCGCCGAAACCAGCATCTTCGTCAGAAGAGGAATAGCTGGGTCTTCGGGTAGGGGAGCTGGACACTTGATCCGCTCTGCCTTCTTTGTCCAGCCCTGGGGGACAAGGGGAAGGTTTAAACTTACTCTTTGCATCCACAAATCAAAGATATGATTAGAAATCTGAAAAACATACTGGAGTGGTTGGATGAGCGTAGTCATGGCTGATGTCTTCGGTTGTTGGCGGCCACGTCTTTGTGTCTTAAAAAGCAGCTTCCATATATCTTCGTGCTCCGTGCCGAAGAACCACTGCAAGGTTCGGGGACTTGTTGTATCAAACTCCCACATATGGAGAGTCTGGCGTTGGCACGGGAGAATCCGATGAAACAGCATCACCTGGATTACTCTAGCAAGGCTAGCGTTCATCTCCACCATGCTCTTAATGTGCTTTTGCAGCGTCATCACCTCGTCGGATGACGCCCAATCTAGGACCTTCTTGAGCCACGATGTGAGCCGCAATGGCGAACCGGTTTTGAACTCAGGAGTGGCGACCCATGTGGCATCACGAGGTTCTGTAACATAGAACCACTCCTGTTGCCACCCCTTCACGGTCTCTATGAAGGTCCCCTTCGGCCAGGTGACGTTAGGGAGCTTGCTCACCATAGCGCCGCCACACTCCGCGTGTTGGCCCTATACCACCTTCGGCTTCACGTTGAAGACCTTGAGCCATAGGCCAGAGTGGGGGGATGCTGAGGAATGCCTCGCACATGACGATGAACGCCGAGATGTTGATGAATGAATTTGGGGCTAGATCATGGAAATCTAGCCCATAATAGTACATGAGTCCACAGACGAAAGGGTGGAGAGGAAACCCTAGCCCGGGAAGGAAGCGGGGATGATACGTCTCCAACGTATCTATAATTTTTGATTGCTCCATGCTATATTATCTATTGTTTTGGACTATATTGGGCTTTATTTTCCACTTTTATATTATTTTTGGAACTAACCTATTAACCGGAGGCCCAGCCGAGAATTGTTGTTTTTTTGCCTATTTCAGTGTTTCGGATAAACGGAATATCAAACGGAGTCCAAACGGAATAAAATCTTCGGGAACGTGATTTTCTCACCGAACGTGATCCAGGAGACTTGGACCCTGCTCCAAGGAACAAAAGAGGTGGTCACGAGGGTGGCCCCCCCTAGGGCGTGCCCCCATGCCTTGTAGGCCCCTCGTTGCTCCTCTGGCGCACTTCTTCCTCCTATATATACACACGTACCCCCAAACGATCAGAATAGGAGCCAAAAACCTAATTCCATCGTCGCAACTTTCTGTATCCATGAGATCCCATCTTGGGGCCTGTTCCGGAGCTCTGCCGAAAGAGGGCCGTCATCACGGAGGGCTTCTACATCATCATAGCCTCTCCGATGAAGTGTGAGTAGTTTACCTCAGACCTTCGGGTCCATAGTTAGTAGCTAGATGGCTTCTTCTCTCTCTTTGAATCTCAATACAAAGTTCTCCCCCTCTCTTGTGGAGATCTATTCGATGTAATCTTCTTTTTGCGGTGTGTTTGCTGAGACCGATGAATTGTGGTTTTATGATCAAGTCTATCTATGAATAATATTTGAATCTTCTCTGAATTCTTTTATGTATGATTGGTTATCTTTGCAAGTCTCTTCGAATTATCCGTTTGGTTTGGCCAACTAGATTGGTAGTTCTTGGCATGGGAGAAGTGCTTAGCTTTGGGTTCGATCTTGCGGTGTCCTTACCCAGTGACAGAAGGGGCAGCAAGGCACGTATTGTATCGTTGCCATCGAGGATAACAAGATGGGGTTTATTTCATATTGCATGAATTTATCTCTCTACATCATATCATCTTGCTTAAGGCGTTACTCTGTTTTTAACTTAATACTCTAGATGCATGTTGGATAGCGGTCGATGAGTGGAGTAATAGTAGTAGATGCAGAATCGTTTCGATCTACTTGTCACGGACGTGATGCCTATATACATGATCATGCCTAGATATTCTCATAACTATGCTCAATTTTGTCAATTGCTCAACAGTAATTTGTTCACCCACCGTAGAATACTTATGCTCTTGAGAGAAGCCACTAGTGAAACCTATGGCCCCCGGGTGTATTCTCATCATATCAATCTCCATTACTTTAATCTTGCTTTGCTTTTTTTACTTTGCCTTTACTTTTTACTTTGCATCTTTATACCAAAAATACCAAAAATATTATATCTATCAGATCTCACTCTCGTAAGTGACCGTGAAGGGCTTGACAACCCCTAATCGCGTTGGTTGCGAGTAGCTATCGCTTTGTGCAGGTACGAGGGATTTGAGCGTGGGCTTCTACTAGATTGATACCTTGGTTCTCAAAAACTGAGGGAAATACTTACGCTACTCTGCTGCATCATCCCTTCCTCTTCGGGGAAAACCAACGCAAGCTCAGACGTAGCAAGAAGGATTTATGACGCCATTGCCAGGGAGTCTACGCAAAAAGTCAACATACCAAGTACCCATCACGATCCCTATCTCTGCCGTTTTATTTGCCCTCTCTCTCCCTATCCTCCCTCTCTATTTGCCTCTTTTTGCTCGTTTGCTTTTTGTTTGCTCGTGTGTTAGATTGCTTGTTTGTCGCGATGGCTCAAGATACTACTAAATTGTGTGACTTCACCAATACCAATAATAATGATTTCCTTAGCACTCCGATTGCTCGTCTTACCGATGCTGAATCTTGTGAAATTAATACTGCTTTGTTGAATCTTGTTATGAAAGATCAATTCGTTGGCCTTCCTAGTGAAGATGCCGCTACTCATCTGAATAGCTTCATTGATTTATGTGATATGCAAAAGAAAAAAGATGTCAATAATGATGTTGTTAAATTGAAGCTATTTCCTTTTTCGCTTAGAGATCGTGCTAAAGCTTGGTTTTCGTCTTTGCCTAAGAATAGTATTGATTCATGGAACAAGTGCAAAGATGCTTTTATCTCTAAATATTTTCCTCCTGCTAAGATCATCTCTCTTAGAAACGATATTATGAACTTTAAACAACTTGATCATGAACATGTTTCACAAGCTTGGGAGAGAATGAAATTAATGATACGTAATTGCCCTACTCATGGTTTGAATTTGTGGATGATTATACAAAAATTTTATGCCGGATTGAATTTTGCTTCTAGAAATCTTTTAGATTCGGCCGCGGGAGGCACTTTTATGGAAATAACTTTAGGAGATGCTACTAAACTCCTAGATAATATTATGGTTAATTATTCTCAATGGCATACTGAAAGATCTTCTAATAAAAAAGTGCATGCGATAGAAGAAATTAATGTGTTGAGTAGAAAGATGGATGAACTTATGAAATTATTTGCTACTAAAAGTGTTTCTTCTAATCCTAATGATATGCCTTTGTCTACTTTTATTGAGAATAACAATGAATCTATGGATGTGAATTTTGTTGGTAGGAATAATTTTGGTAACAACGCTTATAGAGGGAATTTTAATCCTAGGCCATATCCTAGTAATCCTTCTAATAATTATGGGAATTCTACAATAACTCTTATGGAAAGTATAATAATATACCCTCTGATTTTGAATCTAATATTAAAGAATTTATTTCTTCACAAAAGAATTTTAATGCTGTGATTGAAGAAAAATTGCTTAAGATTGATGATTTGGCTAGGAACGTTGATAGAATTGCTCTTGATGTTGATTCTTTGAAACTTAGATCTATTCCACCTAAGCATGATATCAATGAGTCTCTAAAATCCATGAGAATTTCAATTGATGAGTGTAAGGAAAGAACCACTAGGATGTGTGCTTCCAAAGATGCCTTTATTAAAGCGTGTTCTTCCAATACCTATGAAAATCAAGATGAAGATCTAAAAGTTATTGATGTGTCTCCTATTAAATCTTTATTTTGCAATATGAATCTTGATGAAACTGAATATGATCTTCCTTTATCTAGAAGGCGTTCTAAAAATTCGGAGTGTTTAGATCTTAATGATGAAATTGATGAAAGTGGGATTGAAAGAAATAAAAATCTAGATGTTGATAAACCCACTATATTGGATTTCAAGGAATTTAATTATGAAAGTTGCTCTTTAATTGATTGTATTTCCTTGTTGCAATCCGTGCTAAATTCTCCACATGCTTATAGTCAAAATAAAGCCTTCACCAAACATATTGTTGATGCCTTGATGCAATCTTATGAAGAAAAACTTGAGTTGAAAGTTTCTATCCCTAGAAAACTCTATGATGAGTGGGAACCAACTATTAAAATTAAAATTAAAGATCATGAGTTTTATGCTTTGTGTGATTTGGGTGCTAGTGTCTCTACTATTCCCAAGACTTTGTGTGGTCTACTAGATTTCCATAACTTTGATGATTGCTCTCTAAACTTGCATCTTGCGGATTCCACTATTAAGAAACCTATGCGAAGGATTAATGATGTTCTCATTGTTGCAAATAGGAATTATGTGCCCGTAGATTTCATTGTTCTTGATATAGATTGCAATCCTTCTTGCCCTATTATTCTTGGTAGGCCTTTCCTTAGAACGGTTGGTGCGATTATTGATATGAAGGAAGGGAATATTATATTTCAATTTCCATTAAAAAAGGGCATGGAACACTTTCCTAGAAATAAAATAAAATTACCATATGAAACTATCATGAGAGCCACTTATGTATTGCCTACCAAAGATGGCAATACCTAGATCTATCCTCGCTTTTATGCCTAGCTAGGGGCGTTAAACGATAGCGCTTGTTGGGAGGCAACCCAATTTTATTTTTATTCCTTGCTTTTTGATCCTGTTTAGTAATAAATAAATTATTTAGCCTCTGTTTTTTTGTGTTTTTTGTGTTTAATTAGTGTTTGTGCCAAGTAGAACCGTTGGGAAGACTTGGGGAAAATCTTGTTGAACTTGCTGTAAAAAACAGAAACTTTAGCTCTCACGAGAACTACTGTCATTTTTATTTGAAGAGTGATATTTAGTTAATTATTTTTGCAGATGATTAATAGATAAATTCCTCACGTCCAGCAATTTATTTTAGAATTTTTGGGGTTCCATATCTTGCGCTATCTACAGATTACTACAGACTGTTCTGTTTTTGACAGATTCTGTTTTTCGTGTGTTGTTTGCTTATTTTGATGAATCTACGGCTAGTAAAATAGTTTATAATCCATAGAGAAGTTGAAATACAGCATTTTTAACACCAATATAAATAAAGAATGAGTTCATTACAGTACCTTGAGGTGGTCTTTTGTTTTCTTTCGCTAACGGAGCTCACGAGTTTTCTATTTTGAGTTTTGTGTTGTGAAGTTTTCATGTTTTGGGTGAATTCTTTTGATGGATTATGGAACAAGGAGTGGCAAGAGCCTAATATTGGGGATCCCCATGGCACCCCCAAGATAATACAAGGACACCAAGAAGTCAAATCTTGGGCATGCCTCGGAAGGCATCCCCTCTTTCGTCCACTTCCATCGGTAATTTACTTGGAGCTATATTTTTATTCACCAACATGATATGTGTTTTGCTTGGAGCGTCTTGTATTATTTGTGTCTTTGTGTCCTAGTATGCCACAATCATCCTTGCTGTACACACCTTTTAAGAGATCCATACATGAATTAGAATTTGATAGAATACTCTATGTGCTTCACTTATATCTTTTGAGCTAAGTAGTTTTGCTCTATGTGCTTCACTTATATCTTTTGAACGTTATAATTTTTCTCTATGTGCTTCACTTAGATATTTTAGAGCACGGTGGTGGATTTGTTTTAAAGAAACTATTGATCTCTCATGCTTCACTTAAATTATTTTGAGAGTCTCTTAATAACATGGTAATTTGCTTGATAATAATATGCTTGGTATTCAAGATTTGTGAAACTTTCTTTTGAGTGTGTTGAATACTAAGAAAAGATTGAAGCATGATAATTGTTTTGAGATATGGAGGTGATAATATTAAAGTCATGCTAGTTGAGTAGTTGTGAATTTAAAGAATACTTGTGTGTAAGGTTTGTGATTCCCGTAGCATGCACGTATGGTGAACCGTTATGTGATGAAGTCGGAGCATGATTTATTTATTGATTGTCTTCCTTATGAGTGGCCGTCGGGGACGAGCGATGGTCTTTTCCTACCAATCTATCCCCCTAGGAGCATGCACGTAATACTTTGCTTTGATAACTTCTAGATTTTTGCAATAAGTATATGAGTTCTTTATGACTAATGTTGAGTCCATGGATTATACGCACTCTCACCCTTCCACCTTTGCTAGCCTCTCTAATACCGCGCACCTTTCGCCGGTATCATACACCTACCATATACCTTCCTCAAAACAGCCACCATACCTACCTATTATGGCATTTCCATAGCCATTCCGAGATATATTGCCATGCAACTTTCCACAGTTCCGTTCATGGCACATTCATCATTGTCATATTGCATATCCTGGTACACCGCCGGATGCATTCACATAGAGTCATATTTTGTTCTAAGTATTGAGGTGTAATTGTTGAGTTATAAGAAAAATAGAAGTGTGATGATCATCATTATTAGAGCATTGTCCCAGTGAGGAAAGAATGATGGAGACTATGATTCCCCCATAAGTCGGGATGAGACTCCGGACGAAAAAAAGAGGCCAAAGAAGCCCAAATAAAAAGAGGCCATAAAAAAAGAGAAAAGGCCCAAACAATAAAAAAATGAGAGAAAAAGAGAGAAGGGACAATGTTACTATCCTTTTACCACACTTGTGCTTCAAAGTAGCACCATGATCTTCATAGTAGAGAGTCTCTCATGTTATCACTTTCATATACTAGTGGGAATTTTACATTATAGAACTTGGCTTGTATATTCCAATGATGGGCTTCCTCAAAAATTGCCCTAGGTCTTCATGAGCAAGCAAGTTGGATGCACACCCACTTAGTTTCTTTTTGAGCTTTCATATACTTATAGCTCTAGTGCATCCGTTGCATGGCAATCCCTACTCACTCACATTGATATCTATTTATGGGCATCTCCATAGCCCGTTGATACGCCTAGTTGATGTGAGACCATCTTCTCCTTTTTGTCTTCTCCACAACCACCATTCTATTCCACCTATAGTGCTATATACATGGCTCACGCTCATGTATTGCATGAAGATTGAAAAAGTTTTGAAAAAGTTAGAGTATGAAACAATTGCTTGGCTTGTCATCGGGGTTGTGCATGATTTGAATACTTTGTGTGGTGAAGATGGAGCATAGCCAAACTATATGATTTTGTAGGGATAACTTTCTTTGGCCATGTTATTTTGAGAAGACATAATTGCTTTATTAGTATGCTTGAAGTATTATTATTTTTATGTCAATATAAACTTTTGTCTTGAATCTTTCTAATCTGAATATTCATAGCACAATTAAGAAGATTTGCATTGAAATTATGCCAAGTAGCACTCCGCATCAAAAATTCTCTTTTTATCATCTACCTACTCAAGGACGAGCATGAATTAAGCTTGGGGATGCCTGATACGTCTCCAACGTATCTATAATTTTTGATTGCTCCATGCTATATTATCTACTGTTTTGGACTATATTGGGCTTTATTTTCCACTTTTATATTATCTTTGGGACTAACCTATTAACTGGAGGGCCCAGCCCACAATTGCTGCTTTTTGCCTATTTCAGTGTTTCGGATAAACGGAATATCAAACGGAGTCCAAACGGAATAAAATCTTCGGGAACGTGATTTTCTCACCGAACATGATCTAGGAGACTTGGACCCTGCTCCAAGGAACAAAAGAGGCGGTCACGAGGGTGGGGGCGCTCCCTAGAGTTTGATACAGCAAGTCCCCGGACATGGTTGGAGCATTTGCTACGAACGAAAAGGGTTGAAGCTCGGGCGTTGGAGCTCGAGAGCAGATGGGTTGAGGAGGAAGAAGGCGTGGTGTAAAAAGGTGGATCCTTGTCTCCTTATAAAGGCAGTGAATACCAAGGGTCCCTCTCCACGAGCCTTAAAACTCGCCTACTCCCCAGGAGTAGTGCGAGTGGCACGGCTGGATTACCCAAATCCATATTCATGAGAATCCCTCAATAAGGGGACATGATCTCTACTTTGACAAGACGTGTTAATGAATGTCGCATCTCGAAACGCGAAACGGGAGGCTGGAAAACGGTTCGAAATAATAATAAGGCCGGAACACAATACCTCGCCGAAAAAGTTGTCTGAAGACATGACCTATTTTTGTTTAAAGTATTTTGCCCTCGTGGCCCAGGGTTGTAACTATTGTACAGAGCCGGATATAGTTCTTTTGGTCAACTACTTTGGAGTATTCGGAGGAGGAACCCGCCTTGCAATGCCGAAGACAATCTGCGCGCCGGACACATCGTCATTGAAGCCTGGTTCAGGGGCTACTGAGGGAGTCCTGGATTTGGGGGTCCCCGGGCATCCGGGCTATATGACATGGGCCGGACTGGTGGGCCGTGAAGATACAAGATAGAAGGCTTCCCCCTGTGTCCGGATGGGACTCTCCTTGGCGTGGAAGGCAAGCCTGGCGTTCGCATATGAAGATTCCTTTCTCTGTAAACCAACTCTATACAAACCCTAGCCCCCTCCGGTATCTATATAAACCAGAGGGTTTAATCCGTAGAGGCAGTAATAATCATACATGCTAGACATCTAGGGTTTAGCCATTACGATCTCGTTGTAGATCAAATCTTGTAACCACTATACTCATCAAAGTCAATCAAGTAGGACATAAGGTTTTACCTCCATCAAGAGGGCCCGAACCTAGGTAAACATCGTGTCCTCTGCCTACTGTTACCTTCGATCCTTAGACGCACAGTTCGGGACCCCCTACCCGAGATCTGCCGGTTTTGACACTGACAATTAGAGCTCCACTACATACCCCGAATCAAGAATCAAGCTGCTGATGATTTGGCAAAGTTAGGTTCCACTCAGAAAACTATACCCAACAATGTGTTCTTGGAGCATCTCCACACCCCGTTAGTCCAAGAAGACCCTTTCATAGAGGAGCCCCCGCAACCGATAAGCTCAACCGATCCGACTGAGATTGAAGTCCCAGCCGTAGTCGACCTAATCATGGAAGTTTTGGTAATCACCGCCGACAGGACGGTACAATATATAGCGTATCTGCTCAGAAAGGAACTCCCAAAGGATGAAGATGAGAGGCCCGTCAAATCGTCTGTCGATCCAAAGCCTTCACAGTGATAGGTGGACAGATTTACAGAGAAAGTGTTACAGGAGTTGCTCAGTGTTGCATGTCCCCAGAAGAAGGTCGAATGATCCTAAATGAGATCCACTCGGGGACCTGTGGTCACCATGCGTCCTCTCGGACCATCATGGCCAAAGCATACCGAGCAGGATTCTAGTGCCCGCGTGCAAATGAGATGGCGAAAGATATAGTCGACAAGTGCGAAGGCTGCCAGTTCTACTCAAACATGTCTCACAAGCCTGCGTCTGCTTTGAAGACTATTCCACTCGTCTGGCTGTTTGCAGTTTGGGGGTTGGACATGGTTGGACCTTTCAAGACCGACAGAAGTGGTTTCACTCATTTGCTTGTGGCAGTCGACAAATTCACCAAATGGATTGAAGCTAAGCCTATCAAGAATCTAGATTCAAGCACTGCCATCAGTTTCATCAGAGAGCTGATATTCAGATATGGAGTCCCTCACAGTATTATCATAGATAATGGCTCCAACTTTGATTCTGATGAGTTCAGAGCATTTTGTGCTTCCCAAGGCACTCGGGTTGATTACACATCGGTTGCGCACCCGCATTCGAATGGGCAGTCAGAAAGGGCGAATGGTTTGATCCTTCAAGGGCTGAAGCCCCGAGTGATGCGCGATCTCAAGCATGATGCTGGAGCCTGGGTGACTAAATTGCTATCTGTCCTATGGGGATTGAGAACCACTCCCAACCAGTCGACTGACCGAACTCCTTTATTCATGGTGTATGGTTTTGAAGTTGTGCTTCCGAGTGACTTGCTGCACAACGCCCCTCGAGTGGAACTCTTCTCATAAGCTGAAGCAGAACAGGCATGCCAAGATGCGGTTGATCTCTGAGGAAGAACGAGAGATGGCTCTGATCTAATCGACAATCTATCAACAAGACCTGCGTCGATTCCATGCCCCAAATGTCAGAGGTCGAGCATTCCAGGAAGGAGACCTTGTGCTCCGAGTGCACTAGAAACGACCTCACAAACTTGCTCTGGCCTGGGAAGGACCCTTCATCATCACCAAGGTGCTCCACAATGGAGCGTATCACCTCTACAATGTAGCCAAGAAAGAAGACGAGCCACGCACGTGGAATACGGAGATGCTCCGCCATTTTATACCTAAACACTCGGATCGAGGAGTTGTAATAAGAATCCTTCAGTTTTCTTATCAAAGACAAGATTTTCGTGGTATCTTAATGATTGCTATCCCATAAACATATGTGTTCAAATCCCCAAGTGGGTGGCTTAGCCGTGAATCCGATTCGCCTAAGTTTCAAAAACGCTCCAAGCGAAGAGCAACCCTCTCACTCAGGGGCTTAGCTGCGAATCTGATTCACCTAAGTTTCAAAAACTACTCTGAGTGGAGACCAACCCTCCCACTCGGGGACTTAGCCGCGATCCCGTACTCGCCTAAGTTAAAAAAAACTACTCCGAGTGGAGAGCAACCCTCCTGCTCGGGGGCTTAGCTACGATCCCATACTCGCGTAAGTTAAAAAACTACCCTGAGTGGAGAGCAACCCTCCCACTCGGGCGCTTAGCTGCGATCCCGTACTCGCCTAAGTT